>NW_017731515.1:14085-25410 GCF_001890085.2 Hipposideros armiger
GGAAATTTAGAGACTGTGACTAGGAGAAGAGGTCTTGGCCTGAAACAAAATTTGGGAGCCTTCATAAACTAAGAATATGGATAAAATGTGGAAAAATATATTTAAAGATAAAATGCTCTCCCAACCCAGAAAACCCCTCCACAAAGGTAGAAGAGAAAGAAAGCAATTTTATTATTGAATAAGCATTAAATCAGAATGTCATGTATACTAAGAGATTGCAAAGACAGAAAAAATCTCACCGTTACAGAGCCAAGCAAATACAACCCATCAAGTTGATCCTCCGAGGTCAACAATCACTAGTGCTCCAATAAGAGGACCTAACAAGACCGTTTATCACACAGACCATCCTAAGATCACCTGGAAATCAGTGACTGTGTTAGTTACTTGGTTTTCCACAAAGGAAACAAACTTCTCAGATCTTCATGATAGAAAGCAGTTCTGCAAGTTGGAGCCAGGCTCCTGCTGAAGTCAGACTCCTAACCATCCAAGTAGCTGGGAGATAGAGGTACTATAGTCCCTATTTGCATTCCAAATGGATGGCTCTCATTGGTGTTAAAACTAATGAGAGAGGCTTACTTAGCTTTTTAAAAGCCTTATATGCACTTCAAAAGGATGGAGAAAGAATTTACAAATTGTCAAAAGTAAATGCTCTAAGGTAAGGGGGAGAAGTTGCTACTCTTATTTTCAGCAGGATTTAAGCCTCTTACTTTTCATTTGTATTTGCCCTTACAGAGATCATTTAGTGAGAGAATGCAAATATGAAGAGTAACTGGGGACAATCCCTAAGAAGAACCAATACTTAAAGTTTAGGCGGAAAAGGAGCCAGCAGTACCTAAGACATGTGTGACCATTGGGGATGGAGGGATGGCGTTAAAAAGAGACAGAGAAAATGGAACATATTTGTAAAGAAAGATAATGGTCCAGTGTTATGAACTGAGCTTGTGCTCCTCCCCACAAATTCATATACTGAAGCCCTAACCCTCAACGTAACTCTTTCTGAAGATAAGGCCTTAAAGGAAGTAAGGGTAAATGAGGCCACAAGAGCCCATGGGGCCCTAATCCAATAGGACTGGTGTCCTTATAACAAGGGGACAGACACACACACAGAGGCCTGTGACAGAACAGCAAGAAGGTACCATGTGCAAGCCATGGAGAGAGGTGTCACCAGAAACCCAATCCTGTTTTCATGTTGATCTTGGAATTCTAGCTGTGAGAAAATAAATTTCTGGCCTGTGGTACCTTGTTCTGGAAACCTAAGCAAACTAATACACCCAACACAAGTTAAAGATATTTGTGAGAAAGGGGAGCTACCCAAAGAGTTGATAAAGAAAAGGATCCAGAGAACAACTGAAGGAAATACTCTCGATAGAAAAAGGTAAATGGAGATAGGTTTGTAGTCTTCCTGAAGAAGCTGCTGTCTTATGGCTGTTTCTGTTTCTCCAGAAATATAATGTAAAGTCATAAACTCCATATGAGGCTAAAGAATGGGACGGAAGAGATTTGAGATGGAAGTAGGCGAGACACAGTCATTATGATACCAGAAGAGCCTACATAGTAGCATGACAGAGTGGCAATACAATGACCCTCCTGATCATAAACTTAAAGTGAGAACAATCGGCTTGTTTTTGTGATCTTTCTCAAGAAATACTTTTTGGTTGGTAGCATGCAAGATGACCGACAATGGGATTCAAAGGTAGTTAGCTGCAGTTTCTCCAGGTGAGTATCACAGGGTGAGAAGGGAGCAAAAGAATGTGGGTGGGGGCCGGCCGAGTGGCACGATGGTTAAGAACTGGCTTGGGACGCCAGAGGGCCCCGGTTCGGATCCCACATATGAGGGCCAGTGACACTGCCCTCCACAGCTAAGATGCTGAACAACAGCTCAACCTGGAGCTGGGCTGCCATGAGTCGCCAGCGACGGGGTAGGCTGCAACCCCTGTGGCAGTGGGTTGCCATGGGCTACCATATGTAGCCAGCAGCCACCATATGTAGCCAGCAGCCGCCGTGAGCGGCCATCCAGAAGCCGGCAACTGATCTGCTTCACCATGGAAGAGCGCAGTAATGGTGCCAACTTGAGCCAGTGAAGCAACATCCTCCACAACTAGACTGAAGAACAAAAGGACAACAACTTGTCTGTTTCCATCCCCCCAATTCCCCAATAAAAATCTAAAAAAAAAAGCTTAGAAAGGTTGAATAACTTATAAAAAAAATGTGGGTGTTTTCCTGATATACTGACAATAGAGTTTGGGATTGAAAAGTAGTCTACATGGCCTGGTAGGAGTTGATAAATACCAAGGAAGTGCTGGGGGTCAATGAACTGGTAATTATAATATGGTGGAAGGAATATTCGAGTGGGTTTGTTGGATCACGTAAAATGAAAATATGAATGGTGTCACCTGGAATATTGGAAATCTGATTACAGAGTTATGACAATATCTGGGTATAAGATGCTTGGATTATTATAGCTCCCACCCCTCACCCATGATATGTTGAAATTCTGACTGCTGGCACTTGTGAACATGACCTTATTTAGAAAAAGAGTCTTAGCAGATGTAATCAAGTTAACCCGAGGTCATGGGGAGAGCCCTGCTGCAATATGACTAGTATCCTTAAGAGAACAGGGAAATTTGGACACAGACAGAGAAAGAGAATGTCATGTTAAAAGGAAGTAGAGATTGGGGTGCTGTATCTACAAACCCAACATGCCCGGGTCTATCAGAAGAAGGAAGAGATAAGGAAGGATCGTCATATACAGGATGCCCCTTCCAACACCTTGATTTCAAACTTCAACCCCTTAGGGCTGTGAAAAAAATATATTTCTGTTGTTTTAAGCTACCCACTTTATGGTACTTTTTTACTGCAGCCCTAGGAAATGAATATAGGGCTGTTACCCTAGGGCTGAGAACTTAGTAGGACAGAGAAGACAATTTCTGAAATGAAGTCAAACAACTGAAAGGCCACACTGTGGGGTATTTTATCCACATGCATAGTGCCTTCACCAAGGATCAAGGTCTCATTCAGTGCCATGGAGTCAACAGGAGATCAGAGTGGCATGAATATGGTGAATTAATTTTTATTTTCTGGGTTTTTTGTTTGTTTGTTTTTTTCCCCCAGAAGTGGTGGGGGTATTGATCTAGAAGCAATGGCCGGCAACAGGGAGATACTGATGCTTACCTCCTGACTTTCAGCTGTGAGATGTGAGAGAAAAATGAGCCCTGTTTGAGAAGGCTGTAGTTAAAATGTGCCTTGGGACAACTAGGCTAAAGAGACCTTAGATTAAAAACAGAAAGGAAATTATAGCCCCAAAATGTGGTGTTCTAGCGGCCACTGCTAAAGGACCTCAGCAAGAGGGAGGGAGTTGGAGAATGCATCAGCTCATATGTTGTACATCAAGAATGGGGGAGAGGGTCTGGGTCTTAACCAACCTTTAGGGAGCATTGAACTTCTGGCACTGTTGAAGGCAAACAAGGAATCAGCCATGACTGGTTTATTTCAGATAGTCTAAGTTGAGAAATCAGAATCATTGATCTGGCTTCATCAGCGTATGGTCTTGGCAATGCTGGCATTTGATGCTGGACACTGCTTGCTGTGGACTGGATTGTGTCCCCACCCGAAATTCACATGTTGAAGCCCCAGCTCCCAGGGTGACAGTATTTGGAGATATAACCTTTGGGAGGTAATTAGGACTTGATTATTCCTGGAGGAATAACTAGAAATACATTTGTCCAGGACTGATCTGTATGTCTGGGTTGGGGCCAACAAATTCACATACATATATACACATGTGTACATGCATGTTTGGGTGATGTGTGCGTGTGGTTTGTATTCGTATCCTCAGGCATTTTTTTTTAATAATCTGTCAGGTTTGGAAAGCATTTTAAATCTTGTCACTCACAATGTATTCTGTGAATTGGAAGCCGTGAGAAATTTAGAACATGAACCTAACCAAAATCTACTGAATCAGAATCTTCATTTTGTTAAGATCCAAAGGTAGGTCATACTAACATTAAAGTTTGAGAACCATGGTTCAAAGATATCCAAAATATGTTATGGAGGAGAAATGCAGTCAAGGATAACAAAAAACTATCAGGATAGCATGGTAATAGTAACTACATGAAATCGGACAAAAGCAAGGAATTCAAGATGGAAAGACAAGGGACCAATAAGCAGATACAACTAGGTAGCTACACCCAAGGTTCAATTTTAAACATTCAATGAGGTATACAAGCGGAGACCAACTTCTTCAACTATAGGAAGATAAGAGCCACACAAGTGGGAAAACCAAAAATCTTTTATATCCTAGGAAATGTAAGTATTAAAAAAAGGTATACATTTACGAATATTCAGAAACTGTCTATAATGTATTTTAGTAAAAGCTGTAGTCTGGAAGAGATCAGAAACAAGACAAGAAAGCTTGCTATCATTCCATCCATATTTTGGATTATGGGAATGAAATATTCCAAGACAAATACGTTTTCAAAAATAGTGTATATGTAAAAATCCTATCGGGTTGGTTTGGGGAATATAGTTCGCTTTCTCTGGTTGATCCAGTATTCAAAACAGAAACAAAAGTAGAGAAACTGGCATTTATTGACCAAGGTCTGGCTGTTCCGGGCCAACTGCTCCAGAGGTTGTGGGTCAACATTCTGTTTTCATGTGCGGAATGGCCATTGTCCATTTGTATATTCGGTGTCTCAAAGGGCACAGTGCTCTAAGCACAGCACACACACAGTTGTTCCAGGGAAGACAGACGGTTAGAGTGGAGGATGAAACTGAAAAATTGGGGTGGTTCTCATTATACAGGACGTTAAGAGTACACTGGAGAATGTCAGCTACTTATTTAAACTACTTGTTTAAATTTGACTGTTTGGAAACATTTTTTTCCTGTCCCAAATTAGCCGCCAAAGCAGCCTCCTTGTCTGAGTTCAGATGATAATTGCCATCTTGCCAATATCTGTATTTAAAGTCAGCGAGGTTTAAAAGTACTACCTGAGGCATACACATCCAAATACCAGGCTCAAAGCATATGTTTCACCATCAAAATTACGTCAATATTCTGAACTAAAAAGTGTCAGAGGTTGTGCTATAAAAAGATATGAGGTGAGGATTAAAATATAATCAAGGAATTTTACATCCAATACTCACCACTTCCCTCCAGATCTAAAAAAGGATCAAAATACACTTTGCCTGATTTCCATTCAAAAAGCGCCCAGGAGCTTACAGGAAGTCTTGATTGTGTGAGAAATTTATTCCAAAGGAAAGGAGGCCACAGGTAGCTTCAGGAAATGGGGTGTTCAACTCCTCTTTTATTAATTGCCTTTTCTAATTTGGAGAGAGATAAACACTGAAAAGAGAAAACCTTGCTCTGAACACATTTTAACTAGCATTATTGTTGCAATGACAAAAATGTAAGCTGCGATACAGTGATCTTTGTGAAAGCACTAACGTGCTAAGATTTGGAAGGATTTCTGGCCCAGCACAAAGCTCTCAGGAGACCCTAGATTATGTTCCCCAGGCTTCCAACTCAGGAAAGTTCCTGCTGTGAAGCAAAGCAGATGAGAGCTATGATATCTGGAGAGAGCCAGTGCTCAGAGCCAGAGGAGATCAGCCAAAACCACTGAATTTTAGCAAAACTCCAGATGCAACACCCATGTATCTGAGTGACAATAATGGTGTTCTTTCATTCAGTAATTTTTCATCCATGCAAAACCATACACAAGCCTACCTCCCTGACCTGTAAACAGATAGTTGAAGGAGGTGACCAGTGACTGGGAGCATGTTCAGAAAGGCCCTTTTCTTTCTACTGCAACTCCCAGGCTAGGTGAGAAACCTAGAAGTGGGGGAATTTCCACTCTGGGTGAATATGCATTTTTTTTCTCCCCCAGCCTAAAGGCTACATGATATCCTTGCTATTTTAGACAATTTTAAAAAGTTTTATACAGCACCAAAACATACAGAGGACTATTTGACTAAAGCAAACATCTAGAGAAAGGATGCTTATAGACAGAGTTCAAAGATGTTCTTGATATCTCTGCAATGCTGGGTTTGTTTCTGTTTACAACCATTCACTGAGGGGAGGGCCCAAGCTTCACTCAGAGCCTCAAAGCATCTCTGTGACCCCATAATTTAGAAGCATTCATCTAAAGGGTTTAGTGGTCTTTACAATGAAGCTTCAAAAGCATTGTACTGGATGGAGATCCGGAGACCTGCTTCTAGCCCAGGCCCATCTAGTACCATTTTAAGGAACTTTCTTGGGCAAATTATTTCTGTCTTCTTACCCTCAGTTTTCTCACCATTAAAACATGGACAGAAAAGTTGATCTCTAAAAGACATGCAATAAATTGTATTGCTTGACTCATTGCTGGGTCTACGACACCTGATATGGGTTGAATTGTGTCCCCCAAAAAGGTATGTGAAAGTCCTAATCCCCAGTATCTCAGATTGTGAGCCCTTATTTGGAAATAGGTTATTATTTATAGGTTTAACAAAGTTAAAATAAGGTCTTTAGATTAGGCCCTAATCCAATATGTTTGCTTATCATTACCTTATTAAAAGGGTACATTTGTACAAAGAGACATGCACGCAGAGAACAAAACGTGAAGATGAACCACAGACAGGAGGAGGAATCTACAAGCCAAGGAACGTCAAACATTGCCAACAAACCACCAAAAGCTTCCAGAAAGGACTGGAATACCGAAGTTCCCCATGTATGAGACACACCCTTTTTCGAAAACTTTGGGGTCTAAAAACTGGGTGTGTCTTATACAGTGGTTGTAGGTTTTTTTTTCCTTGCTTTTCTTGCTTTTTTTCGTGCTTGTTTTTGCGCTCATACAACCACTGTATAAGACGCACCCAGTTTTTAGACCCCAAATTTTTCAACAAAGGGTGCGTCTTATACGTGGGGAAATATGGTAGCTTCCTCCTCAATGCCCCCAGAAGGAGCCAACCACACTGACAGCTTTCTGTCTGACATCTGATCGTGAGACAATAACTGTCTGTTGTTTAAGCTACCCAGTTTGTGGTACTTTGTTAAGGCGGCTCTAGCAAACTAACCCTCTCCCTAAACCAGACAAAGATCTCTGACATAATCCACATTACAGTTCAGATGTGGAACGGCACTGAGTAGTGTACTCTCCGTGGGTCTTTCTTCCCCAACCTCCTTATGTTTGTTGGCTTTCCCGAGGTTGTTGGAGGGCTTTCAGTCTTGATTCCTGAGCAGGCCCGTTGTGGCCGGGGGTGTGGCCGTGCACGAATACTTTAACAGCCAAAGGTCCTCAGGGAAAGTAAGTTGCTCTTAAGTATCAGTTGAAAACCTGATATTTGAGTAGTTGTACTGACAATAGCTTCACAGAGTCTAGGGATAAGTATCTTAAAAGGATAAATATCTTTACCAATTCTTGTTCTGAGTGTATATCATTGTCTGCCTCTTCTCTCTGTATTATTTGAACAGTGAATTCACTACACAAAGCAGGGTAAGAATGCACTGATGAAAATAGCAAAAATATTCCCTTTCCTAAGCCTCTGAAGCGTCACTCATGACCCTAAAGCAGGATGTGTGATTCTAGCCTCTTGGCTAAATTGGTATTGCTTAGATTTGAAAGTTTACTTTAGCCTGACCCTCTGTGGCAGCTGTGCTCTACTTATCAAGCTTTCCGAGAACTGGCCTGCCATTCCAGACGGATTTCTAGCTGTTGCTTCAGCTCATGCACACACCGTTTATTTACTATTTGTTTTTTCCTCAAGGACTCTATCTACCCATTCCCTCACACTAATAATTTTGCAGATTTCTGCTTGGTTGCTGGACATCCCATCCATCTGTCCTTATCTGGTAATTTTCTCTGTGCTGTCCCTTAGTGCCATTCCCCAGTTCATCATTGTTCCCTGGAGCCTTATAGGCTGCTCCATAAAACCGGCTTCCGTTTGTCCCGCCCTCATGCAGCCAGCACAGCTACATGCCTCATTGGCCTGTGGTCACTGTTCTCACTGCTGCTCTTCCAGCCCATGCTTGTGGCCAGGGGCCTGTGTGTAACTAGGACAGAGGCATACCAAACAAATGTGCTGATTAATAGGACACAGTTGAAAAATAGGCCTTCCTTATCTCTCTGATTGGAGAGATACATTTTATAAAAGATTTACCGTAAATGACATTTAAAAATGCATGAAGCAAATTTTAAAAATGAAATCAAGTTCTTTCTAAGGAAAAAGGCTAATGAATATGTTCTCAATGCTGTGTCATAAAAGATCATCTGACATGTGATCAAACTAGGAAAAGAGCAAAAAAAAGTATCTGATACAAAAGAACTCAGTTTTTATATCATTGATAAAGAATAAAGTTTGTACAAAGTAGGAAGAAATTAGGGTGTTTTAAACAATATTATGAATATGAAAAAAAAATTGGAGCAGCTCTTACATAAGAATGATGACCACAATAAGAGGACAGAAACTCTCTAGATCAGTTGAATGGAAACTATTTGTTACTATTTCTAACTGACAAGAACTGAGAGGTGTAGTAGACTTGTTTTATTTATTGGGGAAATAGTAGCATGACATATTTAAGAGACCTTTGTTATCAATGTGTTATTTAGTGCAGAAAATATTTTGGATGTTTTGTATCTATTTTCCTACTCTAAGGCCATTTATATTTGTGATACTATTAAAGCCATCTCCTTGTGTTTCCTCAATTTGCTGGAAATATTGCAATAACACGTAGAACGTGATGGTTGGAAGAGTAAAGCATCACCCATTCTTTGTTTTTATTTAAATAACAAAACCCTTATTTTGTGTCTATATGATGTAGTGATAACACTTCTAGGAGTATGATCTTCCCCCCGATTCAAGAGTTTAATATTGTTGATCTGAGCTAAGTGTGAAGACTGGATTATTGTTCCCAATTCTGATCCCATCCCTGGAATGGAATTACACAATTATACCCTTTACTGTGTAACTTTATAATATTCCCCCCTCAAGGAAGAGGTTACTCCTCCCCACACTGGTATTAAACTTGTTTGTGTGGCTGGCCTTGACTAGTGAAGGAGAGCAAATATAGTGTATGGCAGATCCTTTAAGGAGCCTTAAATCTGGCTATGTGATTTGGGTTGCCCTCTTGGAGAGTCCATCTGCGACCACTGGAAAAGCATATTTCCATGAGCCATTAGTTCTAAAACGACAATGTAGAAAGGAATTTACTCTGACCTGCATTCTGAAGTAAAAGCCACATTACCTGACCTGCAGTCCTGTGAATGAAAATACTTCACAGTGAAGTCAGTGAAATATTGAGAATTTTTGTTTCATACTATTATTGCAGCAAAAATTCTGAATATGACATTAATCATGGTAACTTTACTCTACTAGCTAGTGGTTGGTTTAAGCATGAACATATAATGCTATTCTGGATTGGTGGGAGGTATGCAGGAGGATGGCTTCAGGGAGAGTGTCTCCTTGCTAAAAAGATTAACATTAGGAAATATTAATGTTCTATCAGCGTGGTCTTCTACAAACCATCTTATTACCATGAATAGGTAAAGCTAAGCACAAAAGCTAGCACCCTGAGGATGACTCAGGAAAAAAAAGTAAAGAGAATCTGTGTCTATAATTATGCTGCTGGACTGCTGAACTGATCAATTTATTAAGTCTGGAACTATGAATTGAGCCTGTTACTTGCAACTAAAGGCATCCTAATTAATACAAAGGTAAAATAAATATTGAGTGTATATATAATGTATCAAATGCAAATGTGGTTTTAGAGTGATATAATTCAGGCAGGGGTTGGCAAAAAGTTTTCTGTGAAGGGTCAAATAGTAAATATCGTAGGCTGTGTGGGTCATGTGTTTTCTTTTACAATCACTCAAATCCATTATTGGACTACATAGATAACACATAAACAAATAGTGTGACTGTGTTACAATAAAACTTTATTCACAAAATCTGGCGGCAACTGGCCTCAGTGTGCTCTGAGCCTTTTGAATGGCCCCAGACTTAGCACTGGCACCAAATCTGAATCTGCAGTAACCTGATGAACACCACTCCCTCCTCACCCCCCACCCCTTGCCCTGTGACTCCCTGAGACCCCACCCCACTCAACTTGCACAATATTGGAGGCTTTTTCAGTGGCTGAGCCATACAGGCAGGCAGCAGCAGACGTTAGGATGACTTGGGCCTTTTGCTGAGCTACACCAGGGATCACACCCGCACAGCAGCCCATAGCCTGTGGTCATAGCCAATCCTCATGCCAGTAAGCTTGAGGGTCAGTCCCACCCACTGATGTGCCAACAGCACTCAAGGCTCAACTACAACAAGAGGGGACATACAACACACACAAAGGACACACCTGGAGCATTCAGCTCAGGAGACCAGGGAGACTGTGCCACTGGACCATACAGGACACCTACATAAAGCCACCCTGCCAAGACTGGAAAATATAGAAGATCTACCTAACACATAGAAACAAATACAGAGAAGGAGCCAAAATGAGGAAACAAAGAATCATGTCCCAAATTAAAGAACAGGAGAAAACTCCAGAAAATGAACTAAATGAAATGCAGGCAAGCAATCTACCAGTTATAGAGTTAAAAAACACTGGTTATGGGGCCAGCTGAGTGGCTCAATTGGTTGAGAGTTAGCTTAAGAATGTGAGCTCCGAGAAACAGAGCTGCCGGTTTGATTCCCACATGGGCCAATGACGCTGCGCCTGAGCTGAGCTGTTGCTGAGCTGCCAACAGGTGGCAGGATGGCTCAGCTGGTGAGAGCACATGTTCCTAATAAGACTGCCTGTTCAATGCTGGACTATGCCCACCCGCAACTAAGACTGAACTTGGAACCTTGAGCTGAGCTGCGGACCAGATGGCTCAGTGGATAGAGTGCGTGCTCTTAACAACAAGGCTCCTGATTCGACTCTTGCATGGGATGGTGGTTACACCCACCCACATTTAAGATTATAACACAGCACCTTGAGTTTAGAGGCCATGAGCTGCTGACGGGCAGCCAGGTGGTGACTGGCACCCTCCATAACTAAGATTGAAGAACAACAACTTGGCTGGTCCCCCTCCCCAATTCCCCAACAGTGTTCCCCTCCCCCAATTCCCCAATTAAAAAAAAAAGACACTCATTTAAAAAAAATAAAACAAACAAACAAACAAAACCCACTGGTTACAAGGATGTTAAAGAAACTTAGTGAGAACTTCAACAGAGATACTAAGAATAAAAAAGGACATAGAATTCTTACAAGAGAACCAGTCAGAAATGAAGAATACAAAACTGAAATGAAGACTGCCTTAAAAGGAATCAACAGCATATTAAGCAGAGGATCAAATCAGCAAATTGGTAAACAAG
>NW_017731515.1:29078-30356 GCF_001890085.2 Hipposideros armiger
AGAAGGGATTAGCATGAAATATTCAAAGTGATGAAAAGGAATGACCTACAACCGAGGTTATTATATCCAGCAAGGAATCGTTTAAAATCAAAGAACAGATAAAGAGCTTCCCAGATAAGAAAAACCTAAAGGAATTTATCAACACCAAGCCAGTATTACAAGAAATGTTATAGGGACTTCTTTAAGAAGATGGGGGGGGCATAAATATGAATAATAAAAACAATACCTAAGTACCTATCAATAATACCTTTAAATGTATGTAAATGGATTAAATGCTCTAATCAAAAGACATAGGGTAGCTGAATGGATAAGAAAGAAAGACCCATACATATGCTGTCTATAAAAGACCCATTTCAGATCAAAAGACACACAGAGACTGAAAGTAAAGAGATGGAAAAAGATATTCCATGCAAATGGAAATGAAAAAAAAAATCTAAGGTAGCAATACCTACATCAGGAACATAGACTTTAAAACAAAGGCTATAATAAGAAACAAAGGATATTTCATAATGATAAAGGGATCAATCCAACAAGAAGATATAATACTCATAAACATTTATGCACCCAACATAGGAGCACCAAAATACATAAAGCAAATATTAACCAACATAAAGGGAGATATTGACAGTGATACAGTCACAGTCAGGGACATTGACAGCAATGGATAGAACTATAGAACTTCCAATAGAAAACCAACAACAAAACAGTGGCCTTAAGTAACAAATTAGATCAGATGGATTTAATTGATATTTTTAGAGCATTTCACCCTAAAGCAACAGAATATACATTCTTTTCAAGAGCACATGGAACATTTTCCAAGATAGGCCACATGTGAGGCCACAAAACAATCTCAAAAAAGTCTCAATAAATTTAAGAAGACTGAAATCATATCAAGCATCTTCTCTGACCACAATGGTATAAAACTAGAAATCAATTATGAAAAAAAAATACCCTGAAAAACACACAAACACATGGAGGCTAAATAACATGCTATAAACAATGAATGGGTCAACAATGAGATCAAGGAAGAAATCAAAAGATACCTTGAGACAAATGAAAATGACAAAAAACAACAACTCAAAATCTATGGGACACTCTATTCTTTTCCATTGATCTATGTGTCTGTTTTCATGCCAATACCATGCTGTTTTGATTACCATAGGCTTGTAGTATAGTTTGATATCAGGTAATGTAATACCTCCAACTTTATCCTTCTGTCTCAAGATTGTTGTGGCTATTTGAGGTTTTTTATGGTCCATATAAATTTTAGGATTAATT
>NW_017731515.1:33954-35851 GCF_001890085.2 Hipposideros armiger
CAAGAGACAAAGGAGGAATCAATAATTCCACTTCTGGATATTTATCCAAAGCAACCCAAAACACTACTTTGGAGTGACATGTGCATCCATATGTTCATTGCAGTATTGTTTACAATGGCCAAGGTGTGGAGGCAGCCGTTGTGTCAACCAATAGATGAATGGATAAAGAAGAAGTGGAACATATATACAATGGAATATATCCCAGCCATAAGAAAGAATGAAATCTGGTCATCTGTAACAAAATGAATGGACCTAGAGGTTATTGTGCTAAGAGGAGTAAATCAGACAGGAAAAGACAAAGTCCATATGATCTCACTTACACGTGGAAACTAAAAAACAAAATAAATGAACAAACAAAACATAAATAAACTTATAGATATAGAGAACATTTTGATGGTTACCAGATAGGAGGGGTTTTGGCGTATGTGTGAAAAAGGGGAAGAGAGTAAGAAGTACAAATTGGTAGTTACAAAATAGTCATGGGGATGTAAAGTATAGCATAAGGAATATAGGCAATATTGTAAATAACTATGGTGTCAGGTGAGCACTAGACTCATTGGGGCAATTACTTGGTAAGCTGCATAAATGTCTAATCACTATATTGTACACCTGAAACTAATATAATATTGTATGCCAACTGTAATTGAAAAATAAAAAATATTTGAAAAGGTAAAAAGAAAATCAGTCATTCTCTATTTCTCTACTTCACATTTTTATCTCTACTACATTATCTTTCCCTCTTTTTCTTTAGTTTTCCTATCTTTAAGCCTGATTTACCCAGACAGCCGTGGCTTACATCCATTTCTCAATCATAATTACTAGTAGAGCCTCCTATCATTCTCATAAGTTTTGCAGTTTNATAGTGAAATAATATATTTAAAGTGATTATAAAAACTAACAATCTGACCAGCAATTATTCTTCAGAGCTGATAATGAAACATGAAGCTCATTTTCAGGATAAAAAATGTTGACAGCAAATGGACTTTTATTAAAAGGACATTCTAGTAAAAGGATGTGTCAATCATATATCTCAAGAGAGAAAGACAGTGTTACCAGGAGAATGGCATGAGATACACGAAACATGAGCAAATAATACACTGATTGTAATGTGATTGAAAAATTAAAACAAATATGGTAGGTATCTAACTAATGCCTTTAATGTGTGAGGTTTAAAAATGTAAAACTACAATATTAGACAAAAGTGAAATTAGAAGGGAAATGAAATGAGCAAACTTTTTAAAAGTTTGAGAAAGAAAAAAAAACAAAGAATGAAATAGGTAAGTTTAGAGACATCAGTGAAACAGAAAATAAACATTAAAAATGGAAAGGTCAATGAAGAGGAAGCTTTCAAATCTAAGAAAATAGATCAAAGAACAAAAAAGTGGCCACAAGTATTAGAACATGAAAACAGACCAAAAAAACTACAGTAGAAATTTAAAAGACAAGAGAATATTATAAACTATTTTTTAAATAAATATAAAATTTAAATGACATTGAGATATAATTTTTACACCTATTAAATTTCCAGAATTAAGAAATCTGAAAATACAAAGTGTTGGAAGTGATATAAATGAACTGGAAGTCCTAAATCATTTTAGTATTGGTGTAAATAGATATAACTTGTTGGACAATGATATAGAATTATCTTTAAAGTTGAATATTACATACTCTATCGTAAGAAATTTCCAATTGCAGGTTTATAACCTAAGAAACATTTTATACATGAAATAGAACCTCTACACAAAAAAGTTTATAGTAGCATTATTCGTAATAAAAACAAAATCAACCAAGAACAAAAATATCATCCAACAAAAATTAATGCATTGTGCTGTATAAATGTGATGGGACTTCACAGTAGAGAAATGAATGCACTACAGCTACCTACATCATGAATGAC
>NW_017731515.1:40203-44950 GCF_001890085.2 Hipposideros armiger
GTGGGAATGGAGTCAATGGAATTGTAATAGATAAGTATGATATCAGGAGTGGGAGGGCAGTAGATTGGGGAGGGGGGTTGTTTCTGTGTGAAGGGTGAAAAGTATAACTATTGCATTGTTCTGTACACCTGAAACTAATAATAATGAAATAAAAAATATATTATTTTCTCTTTTGCCACCTCCCGACCCTGTTAGCTCTTAGGATCATTTTTGGCTGCCTATAACAGAAAACCCAAAATACAACTGGTTTAAATACACAAAGGTGTAGTCTGTCAAATAACAACAGGTCCAATAAAAAATATCCAGGTTTGATTTGCAGCTTCTATTTCATCAGAGACCAAACTCTATCTGAATAACTTTACTAGCATGGATTCCGTCTTTAGGATCACTTTGAGATCCAAAAGGATAGCTGAAGTGCTAGCCTTCACACTTGCATTGCAGCCAAGGAAAAAAAGGATGGAGAGCAATAAAATACAGACACATATGTATGCATGCATACATGCAATTGTTTGACTACCTGTCCCCCTTCTATTGTACCATTCTTGAACTCCAACTTGACAACTTTTTTGAACTTTCAGAATTTAGTCACACTTTAGAGGGAGATCATGCCTGGAGAGAGAGAGCAATTACAAAAATTATCTTTTAGTTGGGCAGATAGAAGTGTATAAGGTAGATGTCGGGAAGGTGAGTTGCAATCTCTGCAGTACCCCCTAACATACCACAGTCCTTGGGAGTGTTCATAGCACAGGGTTTACTCCAGACTCTCTGGGCTAAACACTTGTGTGAGTTATTTTAACCTTGTTATGACTCAGTTCCCTAAATGGGAGACTATGACAACTTAGCTTCACAGGGTTATTTTGAGGATTAGGAGTTAATATATGTAAAGTACTCTCAGTAGTTGCTGATACATAGTATATATTCCATAAATATGATGCACTCTTTCTATTGTTATAATACAGTCACCACTTAACAAATTTACTTTTAAAGATTCCTTTTGTAACTCCCCTTGTGATATTTTCTTATTCAATAACCTGCCCTAAATATAATAGTGAATATTCATTTTAAATTCAGAAGTCTATATTTCTATTTGTTAAGCTTAATAAAGTGTATCTATTAAATTCCAGTTTATTCACTTACCTTGCCTCTAATTCTGAAAACTGCACAAGGCAGACAAAGACGTTTGAAAGTTTCAGTACACTAAGGTTGGTGTTCAGAGGCATTTCCTTTGAAAGAAGCTACCAGGCTTTCTCTCAAAAGGTCTCAGGGTAAAATGTATTATGATGGGGAATTTGCGCTGGGTCTGGCTCTCATCCTCACATGCTCAGGTCTTGTAAGAAATAGCACCCACAGGAGGATTAGTCACTCAAACTGCCTTTCATTAACCAAATCGGCAAACTTGAATTTATAATGACAAATACAACTGAAACAGGGACTCTTAGATAACCAGACCGACACAGGAAACATAATTTTTATCAGAATGGTGTTTGCTGAACATTGAATTGAAACAAAGTCCTTTTAATGTTTAAAGCCCTCTCCCTAAAAGGTGTCCTTTACAATGTCAACATAGTAGTTGATGTTCACGGTACTTCACTCCCTGCTTCCTGCATGATAGCTGGGTATGCATGGTTGTGGGCTTTCCTTGCTTATCAGGTCTTGTTTTGACAGTTTCTTTCCTTAGATGCTCAGTGCATTCAAACAGGCTTTAAGCAAGGCTTGTGTGTCTAAGAGCCTTTGTGCCTTCTCCCGCATATACCTGTCAAGTTGTATTTTGTGTGATGTAAAAGTCTACCTATCAAAGAAGACACCCCCTTCCCTAGTTCATGGAGATCCTTCCCACAATACACAAACCACCCCCAGCTCAAGGCACATTTACCCCCATTACACGGGCAAGAACCAAGGCCAACTGCAATTTGCCCAAGTTTAAACAACAGTAAGTAAAAGATCTGGCATGAAACCAGGCCCTTCATGCCATGCCCTTTCTCTTACACCAATATATGTGCTCAAGAGTCTTTTAAATATATTCCTTCACTGCAGCTTATTGCTTAGTATCTATCCATGCTACACATCACCCAAAGTTTCGTCATTTAACATAGAATATTCATCTGTCTGGAGGGAAACAGAAACACATAAATACATGATTGGTAAAAGTGTGAAATAGACTGAATTATGCACCGAACATTCATAGGTAGATGTTTTACAGAGGGGAAATGTAGTTTTTACAGCAATGTTTGGTGAGAGACAGTATTCCCTAAGGATAGTCGCCTCCATAATCATTGCTCCTTGGTTCTCTCCTCACTACCGGTTTCAAAAAGCCTGTTCACCAGCAGGCTTTCTTGTTGTCTTTGCTGTAATAGCAGCTTTGCATTGTGGTGAGCCAGGTGGTTGCACTAAGATAATGCCATCCATGTTCATACAACAATAGGAGAATCAGGCATGATTGAAAATATGGACAGTCCTATTTGTCGCAACTCAGTACAATAGTCTCAGGCTGGTATTTAAAGCAGCAGGACTGACATAATCAAGATTCTACTTTTAGTGGGGCCATGTAGGCAGATTTTACTGAATGAAATCAACAACTGTTGTAGGCACGTTGAATTCCATCATAATCAGCCAGACTTAAAATATAGTCCCTCATTTGGAAACATGATCTATGTGGGGTCAAAGGTGAAGGCAAGCTTGCAGGACCAATGAACCAGTGTATTAGATATTGGAAATCCCTAAAAGATTGCCTAACCCAGCCTTCTATGCAAGTAGCATATTTTTCTCCAAAGTTTATAATAAAGAATCACTCATTTCTTTCTCCAACACAATCGATAACGAGGAAAGAACAAACACAAAGAATAATCCTTCTCTGTAAGAGTATAATTGATAGAATATTCTTTATGTAAAGTCAAAATTTGTTTGGAACACACATAATAGGGCATCTATGTATGATAGTTGTTTGGATACTCTAACATAGTCAGGTGTCCCTATTATAGGTTCTCTTGTCTAGGAATATTTCCGACCATCCCTCATGTGACAATTTTAAATCCCTTTGCCTTCCCTGGATGTATTCCAGCTTATCAAAGCCTTTCTTAAAACATTTCAGCTAAAGTTAAATACATAACTCAAGGTGTCATCTCCCTTGTATTTGACAGGACTCATCATGAGTGCAGTATATCTATTAATATAATAGCAGATAATATTTATTGGCCATCTTGAGCTTAGAGTCAAATGGATCTCTGAGAATAATTACAATAGCTAACTTGTTGATTGCATACTCAGTTTGGGGCACTATCTTGAGTAGTTCTATGAGCTAGATACTAGTACAACACCCGTTGTGCAGATCAGAGAACTAAGCCACAAGTAAAAAAATAAAATAAAAAGTTCACAAAAGGTAAAACTGTCAAGTGATGGAATTCAATTTGAATTTAGGCAGTCTAGTGCTAGAGACTCTGCTATTAACTATTACTCTAGACCAGTGGTTACCAAAGGGTGGGCTGTAGTTCAGCATCATTAATATCATCTAGGACCTTGGCAGAAACATGGAACATCAGGTCCCATTCCAGATCTACTGAATCAGACTGATGCAAACTATGGCAATAAGCCCACCTGGCAATCATAGGGTACACTCAACTGTGAGAGCCGTTGCTTTACACAACATTCTTCCAGCTTCTTAAAAGTGCAAGGTGCACATACATGATGTTCAGTTGAGAAGACTAGAAACAAGGACCCTGAACAATGTGAGGTAGTGTTCATGTAAGCTGTGGACCAGAGAGGGTCAGAAAGCCACCCACAGTCGTGCCGACCAACAGGTCTATAAAGAACACCACCTACCAGGAGTCTAACATTACTACTTATTCTAAACTTGTGTGTCAACATAAAAAGTTTCTCTTTGGTTGCTAACATTCACTATCTTTGAGAAACTATCTGGGCCCCTTGAATAACAAGACTGAACCACTACCCTCCCCCCAGTCACTGCTGATACTAAAACTGAGATTTGTCTGCTTACTGGGAATTAACAGATTTCTTACTTATCTTTTAATGCCTATTTTCTCAGTGAACATCAAAATCCAGTCTGTAATTCCATGACTGAATTTGAATCTCCAAAAACTCATGGATGAAAAATGGATTACTTGTGCTAGGCTTAGTGAGGATAATAAAAATGAAAGCATTTCTGAACTACTTAAAAAATATCTTATTGAATGAAGTCAAGGTCATTAGCATTGCTTGAGTAAAATATCTATGGTACTTCTAAGAGACTATTCCTGAATCAATCATTGTTGATTATTGGGTTATAATTCTTTTATTGTTTATATGAAATTACAATGTGTGGCTATTAGTCCCAGGAACAATAAAGTAATAACCAATAAAGTAATAACCAGCAGCCAATTACAATTCATAGTTGCCATAGATGCAGAACCCGTCAAAATATAGCTAGGTGCACACACTGGTCCTATTTTTAATAAGTCTCATCAAGACTTATGTGTACCTGCCAAACTGCTGCCTGTGGCAACAGTAAAAGTCAACTAGCAACTCCTGTTATCATACTTTTTAGTTTGTTTGCTTAAAATTACTTAGTCCAAAAAATATCCCCAGGAAGGATGAATGTATTTTACTGTTCAGTTGTAATAATGGGGAAACATAAAGAAATTAGAGTTCCATGTACCTGTAAGATACACTAATAACCCCACTTATTTCTAATTATTCTCCCAAATGTACATTGTGAGGTGGCAGCTGTGGTTATTAAAAGTAGCACTTAGGGCCG
>NW_017731515.1:46165-76205 GCF_001890085.2 Hipposideros armiger
TATCTGACTGATAAATATCTCCATGTGCCTGTCTTCTTGCAGGAATGCTCCTAAACCATAGTTGGTCTAAACAAGAAAAGAAATAATGAAATATAGCTCATCCATTCAAATGCAATTCTTTCCAGCATCAGAGTTTTAGTCTTTTCATTTTCTTCAAATCATACACTTCTCAACTCATTTTTACATAGATAAAGACATTAACCTTTCCTTTCATGACACTCTTATTATTATTATTATCTAAAATTCTTTTTCTGAACATCAATTGTGTAAATGGAAAAGGAACTTCCAGTAAAGAAAGGGTAACTCTCTTTAGGGAGCTGACAATATAATGGAATGTTGTTTGTATTAGAAGTGCAATTCTAGCTGAGGTTTTATTTTTTAAATACCTAATAATCCAAATTATCACAAAGTCGAATCTACTCCCTGGTGGTACATTAGAAAGCTGTATTCACAAGGGCAATAAGTAAGTTACTATTTGGTAAGTTTCTACTCAGCATAGGGCCAAAATTCTGTTTTTAATTGACTTAATATTTTCTTAAGCTGAGAAAGAAACATAATTTGAACAATTGGAAATTAAAAAGGCACACCATATCTATTATATTATTTAATTTAAAAGAAAATTATGACTTATCCATCCACACTTTAAAGGTGGTTGTGTGACCAGCAACCTTTTATGGAGACTAACTTGTTTATTATGATAATTTTGAATCCAGGTTACTTATACAAGTCAAGTTCCTATTTTCCAGAAGTAATAATAAAGTCAGAATATAAGGTTGAATGATTTTTTAAAAAAACATTTTTAATGAGGAAGTCAAGCTTGAAGCTGCAAGGCTAGATGAAGAAGACGCCAAAAAACAACACAGGTAAGGCGGCAATTGTTGGCTACACAGAGAACAAGTCATTTGCTGCCTGAAGAGAAGTGACTGAAATAAGCAGTTGAGCTTCATCATTGGAAAATTACTTTTGTACCTGTCACTGTTTGGTTGGTTTGCTCCTTTAAGAAAAATAATTACTTCAGGTAAATTTGGGGAAGAGTCACATTTGAGGACCAGTGGCGGTAGTACAGAGGGCGTCAGTGAGGTGGATCTGAAATGTTAGCTTCTTTCAACATCCAACTGCCATTTTCCAGTTCCCAGAATCATGTTTTCCCTCCTCATTGTCCAAGGCTTCTCACTGTGTAATGCTGAACTGGGATCCCATTAAAAACAGGGAGATCATAAAATGTACTGATTAAGATCTTCAAGATAGTTATAGGCTTACATTTCACATATGCACCGTCTTAGCACTGTGAACTTAAACTACTTCACTGGGATTTTCTTTTTCCATCTATAAAATTTGGCTATCAATCCCAAGCGGGATTCACTTGGAATAACACGTAAGTAAAAATAGCCCTGTCGCTGACAGGCCTGGAGAAATTGAAGTTCCAAAAGGAAGAAATGGTCACCGGTATCTAAGTCTGAAAAGAGGCCAAGTAAGGTGTGTACCGAAGACCACATTCATTATCGTGGAAGTTAGAGATATGGAAACCGTTGGGGACATCAGTAACATTGGCAGTCACGATTTCAGAAATGTAAAGGTAAAAACAAAACCCAAAATGGGGTAGGTTTAAGGGTGCACACATCTAGAATGTGGTGCTGGAGATGGTGGGGCTCAAAGGGACAAGAGTTTAAAAAGCAGGAAGAGAACACTGAGGGTCTAGATGTGGCAACTGGAAGTAGAACTCTTTGACAAGCCCAACTCTGAGCTAGAGAAAGTGTTTCGTTGAGAAGAATAAACAGCTCACTTGAGAGGAGGGAATTAATATCCTCCAAGAGAATGAGGACCCTGGTGAGGCAAGGAGCGATGGGACATCTGACAAACATGCTAGTACCTAAGAGAGATTGCTGAAGAAGAGAAGTTCCACAGGAAAGTACAGAATGGAGAGAATGAAGAATGGGAATCTGAGTCAAGACACGAAGCACAGAACCAGTGTTATCATCTTCATAGGTCAGTGGAAGGTAGATGGAGGCCAGAGACATATCTTGGGTCTTAACTATTAATGTCAAAAGTGACAGGCAGGTCCTGGGCCTAACGCAGGGGCATTTTGCCTCACTTGACCTTGCTTTATGTTATATTGGGGCACAACCATAACAAATCAATAAGCTTATCTGTATGAAATATGGTTTCTTGCTGAATATTAGGTCACTGGTGTGTCCTCCTAAATGTGTAACCTGCGTTTTGTTTTATATGCTGCTTTAGCAAGAAGGGTACCTTGGAGTCCCTGCTTTTTCCTCTGAGTGTCTTACCTGTGAAGCATAAAATTTTCCTCCTTACTCTCCTCCCCCAGAAAGAAGTTGAATTGCTTTGATGCTTTTAAGATTTCATTAAATCAGCGGTTCTCAGCCTTTCACAGGGGTCGCCTAAGACCATCGAAAACACATATTTTCGATGGTCTTAGGAACCAAGACACTGCTTCTCTATCCGTCTCCAGGCCCACATGCAGATACACCCACATACGAGTACCCGACGACCCCTGTGAAAGGGTCGTTCGACCCCCAAAGGGATCGCGACCCACAGATTGAGAACCGCTGCATTAAATCCTTATCTCCAGGGAAAAATAATGCTATTTTTGTGTCTCTAAGCAGTATTTCTTAAAATTTGATCTTTAGACAATATGCATCTAATTCTAGAGAACTCACTCAAATACACATTCTTGATCTCCACTTCAGAGCCACCAAATCAGACTTTCCAATCAGGACACCTGTGACTCTTCCTTTGTAATAATCTTCACTGATATTTGAGAAGCACTTTTTACACTTCCAGGACTCTCTTAAAGACAATCATAACAATTCTATGACAAGGAGTAAAAAAAAAAAAAATCGTTGAGTTCAGGAGTTGTAAAGCTTCTGGACTCCAGGAGAACATGCATACACATCTGCAGGACTGGGAAGAGATTCCTATGTTGAGATTTCCAAATGGACAGATGTGAAAGCACCCAGTTCTAGCACCAGGTCCCTAGGGAAGTGAGGCCTCGCATGATAGTGAATACGCATGACTGAAAATATTTGTGACCTGAGCAATCCAGAAAGTGGTGAATGAGTGAGAGCAGAGCACTAAAGGAGCATCCCTGCTGGACGTTCTCAGGAAGCTGTGACATCACTGCAGCAGGAGTCAGCTGGGTCAGATGAACAGGTGGGGCCCACATTCCATGTGGTGTCAAGGGTCACAGGAGCAAGGGCGGCAATGTCAACAGTGAGCTGACCCAGGAGCTTGCCCACTCGGGAGCAAGTCCTGGACTTCAGAAGTCTCACGAGATGATCCGATGGAGCCGCGTACTCTAAGCGAGAAATGCGTTTTGTACCATTTTCAAGTCAGGGCCTTGGGATCTTAAGCAAGATTCAATTTAAGTTGAAATAAAATATTTTGGAGAGCAGTTGCTCCAGGTTATGTTTTTAAAAACCTAAATGGGAAAGCTGATGCTAAATGAGAAAACGAAACAGTAATTAGCGAGATGGGAGAAATTACTATAGCAGGATCAAAAATTTTAGAGAATAATATATCAAGAAAGGTCTTTAATAATGTCAAATACTCCTGACATGTCAAGGGAAATACAGGAAATAAAAGGCTGTTGGAAAAAGATGTTCTGAACCCTTAAGAGAGCAATTGACTAAGCCAGCTAGCGAAACAAAGTGATCAAAGTGGAAGTTAGTAAAGAAATAAAAACAACTTCTTTTAAATGATCATGATGGAAGAAAATAGAGGAATATGTTAGTAGCCTGAAGAGAAGGATGTGATAAATTTGATAAGCATAAGTAAGCCTGTCTTCCATTTTACCAAAACAAAAATGTGGTTAATAAATACTATCTTCAATTTCTCCATGCATATTCGCTCCACAATCCATATCGATCAAGCTTCTCTTGCCTGTTTCATTTAGATCCTTTTGTCAGGATCATGAATGACTTCCTATTTTTCCAGCTCTAACACCCCTTCTCTGTTCTTTGGCCTCTCAGCTGCATGCAGTAAAAATGACTGCTTTGCTTTCTTGGAACAACTTCTTCACAAAGGTGTCAGGAAAGAGGTTTTCTCTTCTCTCACCAGCTGCCTTCTCCACAATCTCCTTTTCTGCCTGGCATCTAAGTGTTAATGTAGCCCCAGGTTTTGTTCTGACCATTCTTTTTTCTTGACCACTCTGCAGAACTGATACATTTGACTTCATACTTAACCATCTCTACATCGCCATCCATTACATCTCTGAATAATAATACTCAGAAAAGACTTTCTCTACATATGCCCACCCTCCATCACCCAACCCTCTTAAATCTGTCTTTTCCAAGTATTCCCCAACTTGGAACCAGCACCAGCACAGCCTGGTAGTTTGAGGAAAACAACAACACCCCTGAGGATTCTTGAGCTTTGCATTTCTCCTCACCAACTCCCCGATCAGTCTTCAGTCAAATCCTGCCAACCTTCCTTCCTCCTGCCTCCAAATCCTTTATTTGATTAATGGTTTTCTCTCTCCACACCTTCCACTATCGTGCAAAATACCGTGATCTTTTTTCCACGGACTCATGACGTCCCTCTCTTCTCTTTCCCACTAGGTATTTTACAATTAATTAATAAACCGGTAATCTATACGGCATATAATTTGTGCAGTACCCTGTTAAGGACACTTTCATACACATGAATTCATTTTTTTTTCAATCATGAAAGTACTGACAGTATTCCCATTTAGAGAGCAAACTGAAGTGTATAGTCACACAAGTAGGAATTATTTCTGTTCTGTGCAGAGCAGCCAGAGTAATCTTTTTTTAAATTATAGCACAGATAGTATCAGTAGCCTGTTTAGATCTTCCGGTAGATTATCACTGACTTAGAATAAAATCCAGGCTCTGCACCCGGCCTCACAAAGAAAGTCCTGTGTGATCCTGCTCCCTCTTTCCAATGATTTCAAATTGTACACTGCTTCTTACCTAATCTGATTCAGCCACACACGACTCCATGAATCTTCCGAGCTTGTAACTGTACTCAAAGCCTTTGCATAGCTTTTCCTTCTGCTTGGATCATTCTGCCCGTGCCCAGCCATCCGTGACTGGTGTTACATATCATCAGAACTCGGCTTTACATTCACCTAAAATAAAGCTTTGCTTTTGCTGAGACCCATCCTGTCCCTCTCCACATATTACTTGAACATAAATAAGCCCAATAAGGAAAACATTTTTGTTTATCTTATTCACTATTGGATCTGGGGCATGTAGAAGAATGGCTGGCATACAGTAAATCCTCAATAAATAGTTTTTGAGGAAATGAATGGATGAATTATTCTAGTATTTTTTTTCTCATAAAGACTAATTTTGTTTATGTTTCAACTTTACCCCCATTTAGAATGTGCACACAATGGGAGCAAGTCTCTCTCTCTTACCTTTTCATCCCCACTAACCAGTAATTTCCTAAGTATAAAAATCATTAAGAGGACTAGAAACACTTTGAAAAACCAATGCATTAAAACGTGGCAAAGGAAATGAAGATTTGCTAAGCATCATGGAGAATCCAGACGATATTTGACTAATAATGAGAATGTAACATAAATTCAATCATAGAGGTTTGATTACATTTTCCAACCATGTTTGGCAAACCATGAATTGTAATAACAAAATTGGACTATGAATATTTTCCAGGCTTGATAGGAATTGTAAAGGATCCAAATGGAAGGAAAAAATGAAGTATTGGTGAATAGTTTGATGAAACGTATGACCATGAAATTCAGACTGAATCAAAGTTTCATTCATCGTTAGTTAAAGTTATATAGAGAGGCAGGCCTGCTGAGCTGAGAAAGGGATTCAATGAGACCAATTTTTAGGAAGGCTATAGACAGCAGTCTTAGGAAGGATGTCATTAAACTTGAATCTCTGAAACCTTCGCATGTGGATAGAATTCATAGGCACTTGTGAACTCGCAGTTGTATTATGGTTTAGATATAAACTTTGTTTCATTTTGAAAGAACATGGAGATATCCTTAGATCCTAAAAGAGGTTTGCGGCATTGCCTTAGTTAGAATTGAAAACCGTAAATGTCCACTTATGAATGATGAATAATGGCTAAACATGAAAAAATTGAGATACTCTATTGAAGGAAAGTAGGGACTGAAGGAAAATTAGAGATTATTTAACCTGATTTATTTCCTTTATATGAGGATATTGATATATATATATATATAAATAAGCTTGTTGGGTTGGGCAAATACTTAATTTCAAGTCATTATACATTATGTGTGAATTAACATTTGTGACAAAATGAATATAATGTTGATGCAAATAACCATAATATATAAGTCAGAAACATTTAAACAAAATAAAGTGATATTTTCATTGTAATAAGAATCACTTAGATGCTAGGAGAACCTGTCCAGATTTTGCTTGCACAAAGTTGGAAATATTATTTTAAAAAACATTGAAATAATGAAGATACTTTAAAAATGTCATGAGCTGAACAGGTTGGCCAGATCTTGAACTATAGAATAAAATTTCCACATGTCCTAGTAAATTTAGTAAACGTTAGAAACAAATTTCAAGAAAGTCTCAGGTAAAAGTTTAAGGGACTAGAGAAATTAAAAGATGTTTTTAAATTTTCTAATAGGTCCTCATAAGTTGATTAAGAATCAGTAATGTTTAAATGGCTAAAAATTCTAAGTATGAATTTGTGGAATAAATAAAGTCTTAGTGATATATTCAACAAAATTTTTTTAAGTTTTAAAAAAATTTTTAATAGTGACCAATTTCATACCTTTTTAAAGCAAGCATAAAAAGCATACCTACCAAGTACCAGACATTTTTCTAAGCTAGGGGTTGGCAAGCTATTTACTATGACAAAATACATCCCAATGTCTGTTTTCGTATGATCCTTGAGCTAAAAATGGTATTTGCATGTTTAAAGGCTTGTAAAGAAGGATAGAAGTAGGAAGGAAGAGAAGGGTGGGGTAGGATGAGTGGGCAAAGGAAGAAATGGAACAAAGAAGGAAAAAAACAAAAGAAAAGGAATATGCAACACAGAAGTCATATGTGGACCTCAAAGCCTAAATATTACTATCTGGCCTTATAGAAAAAGTGTGCCTACTCAAGTCCTAGGCATTCAAATAAAGAATTATTTAGGTTGATAGAAAAAGAATGGGGAAGGAGGAAAACTAGATTTTGTATATATAATAGGCTTTGCATAAAGAATGCTAAAAAAGTTGTTCAAGAACCCAAAGATTTAGATTGCATCCTAAAGAATAATATTGTACACACTTTTTTTACATTAAGAGAGTTTTATAGTCCTTCAGTATTCTTATACTTCTCTGAAAATTACAAATTAGGAATATCACATTATTTCGATCAGGGCAATTTAAGGTAGTGAAAAGTGATTTACATTGGGGATCAAATATATTGGAGCTTGAAATCAAACTCTATGAACTTAGACAAGTGAACTAACTGCCCAGAACATGGCCATTCCATGAGTATATCCCTCATCAATTGACCAAAGTGGAGGACAATAAGAAAAAGGAATGACTGCACTAAACCAGAGGCATTAATTAAAGAGACCTAGACCTCAACCACAGAGACTAGACTATGGTGAGGCTGGGTAAGCTAGAAGCCAGCACACAGGAAGTACATATACCAAGAAATTTGAATTTGAGTCTGTAGATGTAAGAAAGTTATTATGGGTTTTTAAATGATTGTCTTGCCTATCTTGTGTGATTTACATAGTGTTATAATAAACAGTTAAAGATCTTAAATTTATTATTTAATATTATTCTCTAACACAAAGAAGGTTTTAGTTACATAGGTTTGCTGATGTTTATGTAGCTGTAATATCTAATGAGGGGATTCTAAACACTGGCTCCACAATAAAATCACTTGGAGAGCTTTTAATACATATATTTGGAGGGGCATAGGTGGGGTCCAGGAATTTTTTTTTTAACTCTTCATGTACATGAAGTCAGGATTGAGAATTAAATGAATAATTACTATCCAAATCAAATGTGTATTGCAATTATACTTATATCAGTATATAGAAGTTATTGTATACATTATTCTATAAAAATTGAAAATTGATTATGTTAATTGCAAATGAGCTTACACTGACTATTAATAAATGAGCAATTTGGAATTTAAAACAAGGCTTGAGCAAATACAAAATACATAAAGTAACTACAAGCTTTAGAAACCAGAGATGATAATTCTTAAAGACTCATAAAATCTAACATGAAGGGCATGAATCAGGAGTTAAGAGTTTTAAGTTCTAAAATGAAATTTGCTATTCTGATTTGAGAAGACTATGCTTATTATAGTATTATTGTCAGTAAAATAAGGCTCCTTAACTATTGGGTTGTCGGAAAACTCATGACACTTTTTTGCAAAGAAAAACAGAAAAAATACATCATGACTTTTCTGACAACCCCAATAAATTGTTTGTTTCCATTTTACCACCAATATTCTCCTGAAAAGCAACACGTGCTCCCAATAAGGCACACTTTAGCCTTGATGGTCTGGCTTTCATTATTTCTGTACATTAACAACACATCCCAGAAAGAAAAATTAAGAAAATAATCTCATTTATAATGGCATCAAAAAGAATAAAATACTTGGGAATAAGTTTAACCTAGGAAGGAAAAAAAATTTTACATTGAAAACTCTGAGATATTGATGAATGAAACTGAACACACAAATACATAGCAAGGTATTTCATGTTCATGGATTAGAAGAATTAATGTTGTTAAAATGTTCATAATACCCAAAGCAATCTACTGATTCAGTGCAATTTCTATCAAAATTCCAACTATATTTTTCACAGAAATAAGACAACCCTAAAATTTGTATGGAATCTCAAAGACTCGATTAACCAAAGCAACACTGAGACATAAGAATAGAGCTGGAGGTATCATGCCTCCCAATTTCACACTATATTATAAAGCTATAATCAATAAAACAGTTATGGTATTGGAATAAAAACAGACACATAGATCAATGAAACAGAATAGAGTACCCAGGAATAAACTCAAGAATTATTTAGTCAATTCATTTACAACAAAAGAAACAAGAATATCAAATGGGGAAAAGATAGTGTCTTCAATAAATGCTGCTGGGAAAGCTGGACAGCCATGTGCAAAAGAAAGAAACAGTACACCTATAATAATCCATATGCAAAAATCTGCTCAAAAATAGATTAAAGACTTGAACTTTAGAGACCAACCTGTAAAATCTCCTAGAAAAAATCATAATGGGTAAGCTACATGACATTGGTCCTGGCAAAATATATATATATATATATATATATGTATGTATGTATATATATGTGTATGTATATATATGTGTGTGTGTGTGTATATATATATATATATATATATATATTGGATTTGACAGCAAAAGCAAAGGAAACAAAAGCAAAAATAAACAAGCAGAACTACAACAAACTAAAAATCTTCTGCACAACAAAGGAAACCATCAACAAAATAAAAAGCCAACCAACAGAATGGAAGAAAATATTTGCAAGTCATATTTGATGAAGGGTTAATATCCAAAACATATAAAGATCTCTTAAAACTCAATAGCAAAAAGCAAAATTGATTAAAAGTGGGCAGAGGGACTGAACTGACATTTTTCCAAAGATGACATACAAATGGTCAATAGGTCCATGAAAAGGTGCTCAACATCACTCATCATTAAGGAAATTCAAATAGAAAACAATGAGTTGTCATCCATTAGAAAAACTATCAAAAAGGCATAAATGGGGCCGGCCGAGTGACTCAGTTGGTTAAGAGCTCGCTCAAGAGTTTGAGCGCTGAGCAACAGCAGTTCGAGTCCAGCCCGAGCTGAGCAGCCGCTGAGCTGCCAACAGGTAGCAGGATGGCTCAGCTAAAAAAAAAAAAAAGAAAAAAAAAGGCATAAATGTTGGCAACAAAGTGGAGATAAGGGAACCTCTGTGCACTTTTGGTGGGATTGTAAATTGGTGTAGCCATGATAGTAAACATTATGGAGTTTCCTCAAAAAATTAAAGCTCGAACTACCATATAATCCATCAATCCCATTTCTGGGTGTATATCTGAAAAAAATGAAAACAAGATATGAAGAGAGATCTGTACTCCCATGTTCATTGCAGCATACTCACAATAGCCAGGATGTACAACTAAGTGTTCACCAACCGATAGATGGATAAAGATGCTCTAAGGTGAAATAGGTTTTAGGATATAATATAAAACATAGTGACTATAATTGATAACACTGTATTACATAACTGACATTTGCTAAGAGTAGAACTTAAACGTTCTTGCCAAAAGAAAAGATAAATATGGTAATGCTTTTGTTAATTAAGTAGATAATAGAAATCATTTTACAATATATACATATATCAAATCACCAAGAGGTACAGTTTAAGTATTTTATGATTTTGTCACATAAACCTCTAAAAGGAAAAAGAAAAATCAGTCAATCCAACCTGATTTCCCTGGGGTCACTATTTCTCCAGACATCATTTCATATGATGGCTGGTTTGTGTTGCTTGCTTATTTGTTTTGTTTTTCTTCTAAACTCCATAGATCAGAAAGCCTAGCATGGTAGAAAGTTGTTCTATTTCCCTTGATTTATAGACCATTTTCCCTCTCTCCCGCCTGGTTTCCAAGCGGTACCACCCTCAACCTCTTCTTGGTGCAGTAACTGATAGACCACGTGGTCCTGCCGCCTCATTCACTGAATGTACAAGCACATGACTCACTGCCATTCTTGCCAACACTAATTATTTCATCATCCCTGATGATGTTAACATCCAGAAGAACAAGCTACTTAATACTCTTGACTTTCAGTTCCTTGACCTTACCTCTGGAGATCTTTTTTTCTCTTTCAGTCTCAACTCAATGACTAAATGCCTTATTCACTACCTTTATCAATAACTAAATTTTAGCATTATCAATAACTTAACTAGACAAAACGATCTCAATTTCAGTCATGCAATTCTCAAGTAAGTACCTCTTATTTTTATTCACTTATGATAGAAGTTCAAGCCTCCCAAAGTTTTACTTTTAGAACTTTCCTTAATTGAGTCTATCCTCTTTTACACTGTCTATACTTCTCCCCTGAAATTACTTAACTTATTAAACTATTCAGATTTCACGAAGTAATAAACACTACCATTATTCCATAACATGAAGTTTCAAATTTTTCTGCCTTTCTCCCCCAATCATTCTCACCTGGCAACACCCCAACCCCAGTTCAGTCCAGTTGTCTTTCTACATTGTGCCCACGTGTCCACAAGTGATTAGAGAGCACAGGGAGTCATGCTGGTTGATTTTAATATACATTTAACTCCAAAATTTTCAACTAAGCCCCCAGAATGACTCAGCAATCTAAGGCTGTTTTCCTGGCCAATTTACTCTCCTCTTCTCCAGGATGATTGTTTCATAGCTTCTCCTTTACTAACAAACCTAACACATTCATCCTTCCCTCTTATTCTGTTGATGTAAAAATATATATTTTCACTGCAACTTCACTTATATTCTTTGTTTTCCTTAATATAATGTTGGATAAATTTCCCCTGTTCCTACTTAAATCCCACCCTGCATCTGCATCATCTTACCCTTTCCACCTAAACAAAGACTTTTCTTCTATATTTATTTTTTTCTCCAGGTTATTAACTTTTCCTTTTTCTGCTATATTGGGTTGTCGGAAAAGTCATGATGTATTTTGTCTATGTTGTTCAAAGGTCATTTATTTATATAAAGAACAAAGATCAATCAATGATATATTGCCCATTTTGTTCGATAACCTTTTGTCATCTTTCAGTGAGCTTCATAATTCCTCATTCATAGAAGGACCTGTCTTTATTTGTAAAAAACTGAACAAGGTGCTGATTTACAGCCTCATCTGAATTGAACGTTATACCGTGCAAGGAGTTTTGAACAGAATGAAACAAGTGGAAGTCTGACGGTGCAAGGTCAGGCGAGTATGGTGGGTGTGGCAACGCATCCCATTCAAGCTCCAGTAATTTTTGACGGGTAATCAAACTCATGTGTGGTCTCGCGTTGTTGCGATGGAGCACAACTCCTTTACAATTAACAAGCTCTGGACGTTTCTGGATGACGGATTTGTTCAAACTGTCCAATTGCTGACAGGACACAATTGAGTTGATTGTTTGGTTTCTTGGTAGGAGCTCAAAAAACACGGCATCTTTAAAATCCTACCACGCTGAGAGCTTCCTCTGATGAATGTTTGCCTCTGATGTTATTTGATGCGAATCATCATGTTAAGACCAAGACTGTTTGTGCACCACATTGTTGTAAACAATACACTTCTCATCACCAGTTAGCAGTTGCTTCAAAAAAGGATTGTTTTCCTCATGTTTAATGAGTATATTGCAGATGTTTATACGTGCCGTCAAATGAACTTCTTTGAGTTCATGCGGAACCCAAATATTGAGCTTTTGTACACATCCCAGCTTCTTCAGGTGGTCGTGAATTCTTGAATGATGGATGTTCAATATTTCTGCAATCTCCTGTGTCGTGTAACATGGGTTTGACTCGATCAATGCCTTTTTTTATTGTCATCAACCTTGGTGGACCTCCCTGACTGAGGAGCATCGTTAAGATCAAAATCACCAGCACAGAATTTTGTGAACCATCATTGGCACTGACGTTCTTGTAGAGCATTGTCACCATAAACTTTTCACAAGCTTGATGCATGTTCTTCCCTTTATGAAAGTAAAACAGTAAAATATGGTAAAAATGCAGAGTTTGTTCTTCCATCTTCAACTTGTAAAATTTCCAAAACTCAACCAAATTGCTCAATATTTTTTTAGAATGAAGCTAGAACAGTCAGCTGTCAAATGACATAGCAATAACATAGATGCAAATAACTCTAGTACTTCCAAAAATGAACTAGTGCCATCTGTCACAAACATGTGTCATTACTTTTCCAACAACCCAGTAATACTCCCATCAGCATTCAAGTATCTTCCATTTAAAAAACAAATCCGTGGTCTCACAATTTTTTACTGATGATACCAAATCTTAATTTCATTTGTCCTTACAAAATATGTATATCTCTCTAACAATCCTACAGTCTCTCATCCCACTGTCTTCTTAACCACCCCAATTGGACTTGCATCAGGACCATTCCACAGAAATTCGTCTTGTCAAGATCACCAGTGACCTCCATTAGCTAATGACTCGACACACTTAACAACTACGCCTTCTTACAATATTTCCACACTGTGCTGTTTTTTTGCCTGTAACACAAGCTTCTCCTTGTCAGTTTTCTGTGTGGCCTCCTCCCTTTCTTGGACCTTTTAAATGTTATAATATTCTAGGGTTCCATGCTTAGTCACCTTCTCTCTCTCCTCTTATTCTCAGTTTATCTCTCTGAGTCCCACATTTAAAAATATCATTTCAATACATATTTGATGAATGAATGAGCAGACAAATTAATAAGAAATTATGGTAGGATTAATCAAAAAGCCCGTTTTATGTCTTTGCCGTAGGTCAAGATCCTAACAACAAAGGCTAGTTCAAGAAGTTCTGAATGAATAATTCATAAATCAATGTTCAACACTTAGGAGTCAAATGATAATATACATATAATCTTGATTCCCAAGCTGGAAGTCATCTCTATTCGTGTATGAAACTGTCTACTTGACATCTCTACTTGAAAGCATAACAGGCATCTTCAACTTATCAAGTTTAAAATAGAACTCTTGACCCCATGTCTTTTCTTCACCACATAATGTTAAGAAATAAAATAAACCTGCCTCGCCTATACTCTTTTCCATCTTAATAAATGATACCCTCATTTAATCAGGCCAAATATCCAGGAAACATTCTTGTTTTCTTTCTTTCTCTCCCATGCCTATTCAAGTAGTTCTGTTAGCAAAATAGAGGACAAATGTGAGCACTTCTCCCAACTTCTGCAGTTTCTGAGAGTTTCTCACCTTAACCTAAGGCATTTCAGGCTGGCTCTTGGACAGATTTTATAGGTTTCTTACTTACTTCACAATCACAAAGATGTTTTCCATATGTAGACCACATCATTACCCTGCTCAAAACCTTCCCATTGCTTACTAAACAATACCTGAAATTCTGCACTTGCTCTGGTTCCGTTTCATTTTTATCTGTATTCTATAAAAACCCACCTTCCTTCTCACGATTTCGGCCATATTGGCTTTGTCACTATCCGCTAACTACACTAAGTTCACTTCCACCCCCAACTTTGCACATATGTTTTTTTCTGTCTAATACTGCTTTTCTTCTTCAATGTCACCTCCTCAGAGGAGCACTCAGAGAGAACCCTGTATAAAATACTTGCCCAGGGTTACTGTCTTTATTTCTATTACCTTGCTTTATATCATATTTATATGTTACCTTTATAATTATATCATCACATATATCAAAATCGGCTTTGTTGTTATTTATTTATTGCCTGTCTTCTCCACTAGCATATAAATTCAGTAACTTGCTCACAGCAACATCCCCAGTATTTGAATTAGTGCCTGGCATAGAGGGTATTTGCAATCAATACTTTTGAAAAGAACATTGACATAAACTTGGGGCTTACTCCAGGCATCCTGCTAGAATTTCAGGGAGCAAGATTTAAAGATGTTGCCTGGCTAGTTTTTAAATCTTAATTATTTAAGATAACAGCTTAGGGTTAGAGCTAAGACCATGATCAATCTCTTGTATAAAGCTTGATGCATTCCTGATACTATAGATAAATAACCCTGAGATTGCTAATGTATTAGGTAGATCAATGTGTTCTCTGGACATCGAACCGCTGGTTGAGTATACACTATAATGATTTGTCATTATGTAGTAAATCAGTAACTTTCAAATTCTTTTGATTCTCTTCCATATGCAAAAAATATATTTTACCAGTACACAATAATTTACGCATGAGCTTGCATGAGCGAACATGATTAAAATGCAGACTCACCAATTCTTTCTATGTGTAATGTATTTCCACCTTTTCTACTGTATTTTATTTTATTCTACTCTAATTGGGTTTCATTATGTTTCATTTTTAAAATGCTTTCCCGACCTAATAAACTGATTTTATGATGCATAAAGTTTCTCAAACTGTAGTTTACAAAGCACTATAGTAGGCTAAATAAAAGTTTTAAAAAAGGAGGAAAAAAAGTAAATTTTGTCTCTAAATCTAAAGAGAGAATTCTAGGGATGTGAACTTCACTACACCTCAACCATCCTCAATGCTTTCGGTAATTAACAAAGACATAATGCCTGGTATGTTTGTGGTTTTATCAGTCTTTCAACTACACATTTTGTTTGGTGGACCTAAATATAAATTCAGGTCAAGGAATCACAGAATCCAATATGCTCATGTTATTTAGCTCATTACACTCAATCTAAGTACCTCTGAATTATGTAGGAAGACTTTATATTTTTAGGTTAATAACTCAGGTTTCTAAAAAACAAAGAAATGGAAGAGACATTTCAAAAGCCACAGGTGCTACAGGGAAAGAACTAAGGGGAGGCTTGAAGACTGGAGAAAGTCCCCCTGGTTTATTTAGAAGCTCAGAGAGGAAAGCAATCTCTGCACCAGTCTATACTGTATCTTAGGAAAAGTCCATGTGAACACTACATGCCTTGAAAATGGAGCTACTGAAATTAAAACAACCATCATCTGAATTTGCCTGGAGCATCTACTAAAAAAAAATGACAAAAATAATCAAAAATCTAAAATCATATCACCCTGTATGTAAAAAGTAGGGAGTCATTTGAGATACAAGAAACATGTTTTTGATTTTCAAATAGGCTATAAAAGGAAGGGTTGATGATTGATGGAAGCTGTAATATTTTTTTAAATCAAATTTATTGCATGTTTATAGAACCAGATAGAATTTTAATCCAAGGACAAGGAATCATTTTGAAGAGCTATGTATAATTATCTCTGAGATACATTCATTTAAATTCGACAGTCTCAGATTTAGTAGTGGGAAAATGAACTGATTCTCAATGTGATTCTCAATATATTAAGAATTGCATCACTAAGTTCATTATCTAATACAGAATTCACAAGTTGTTACAAAATATTATAAACATAGAATTTTCCAAATTAAAGTTCTGTGTTCTTTGTCTTTCTTGTTTTATTATTTAATTTGTACACATTTATACACAAAAATGTAGACGGTAGTATACAGATTAAAACATGCAAGAATGTATGTATGTTTAAATAGTTCAAATAGAACAAAGTTCCGTTAATGGACCCATGAACACACAAACACAAAGCAAGTATGCTTATATACAAATGCTTATTGGAAATTTTAGGTAATAAACGCAGATCTAACTTTTCTGCCATTATGAAAAAGATACAGCCAAAGTAAACTATATTTTGTTCATCAGAGAAATCATATATATTGATCTGAAAAAAAAATTAGCTACACTCCAGGAAATTACCCCATGGGTAGTTACATAAGAAACAAAGAGACAAACCTACCATAGATTGAAACAACAGCAACAAACCAAAATGCTCTTCATCCAGAAAGCTCTAATAGTGACCATTTATAAGCAAGAGTACTACATGGTGCAGGTGCTTGAAATTTTAGCAATTTACATTTTGACATATCTTTTAAAAATTAAATAAATAGGCTTCACTATATATTAGATTATTGCACCCAAATATGGGATGTCTTAAAATTTAACACATAACTTAATTAATAATCTAATCTGCTAATGAGTGACCCCTAGTTATACTCCAGAAGAAGTTTTACAAGGCCTAAACTTTGGGCCTCCGAGTTAAAAGGGATAAAGCTTGTCTGGCTCTCCTGAAATTGGTATCACCTGATGGCAAAGCAGAAACTATGAGAGGGCAGAAACAATGACTGTGATCAAAAGAAGATCTAGAAAACCTCGTTTTCCTCCTTCAGTGGTTGATGCCTGAAAATTCAAAATTAATGCCATTTTCTACGATTCACTTCTTTAAAATTCAGATAAACCTAAGATGATTAACACTTTCAGGTGGCATTAGACATTAAGCTTGATGTGATTATTTTATCCTTTTCTTAAAAAAAAATAGTAATAATATAGGGGGAAGAGAAAAGACCATGTGGGATCCAGTATCCTGATGGAATTCACCATGAAATTCAGTGCTTCGTGATTTGTGTTAGAATTCCTGACATCGAATTTTGAAGCTAGGTCAGAATTGAAAATATTTGGAGATTTTAGGGGTTTAATAAAAAAAAAAAAAAAGAATCTTTTCCAAAGTTCTTAAATAAGACATCATTCACAAGTGTTTTGTGTATGTTATATGAGATGTGTATAAATATGTACCTGGATTATAGCAGGGAAATGAAGCATATGTCTACTTTTCCCTAAAGAAAGCTTCTTAGAAAATCAGGCAGGCCAAATGTCAAGCAGACAAAATCAAGTTTATTGCAAATCATGCTTATCCCTCACTTTTACTGTCTTTGGGATATGAGTTTCCATTACAAAAATTCTTCCTGTCCGTAATTCTTTTCCCATGAGAGAGGGAGTGATTTACGTAATTCATCTTCTGTTTTATGTGAGATGGTTCTACTAGTAGCACCCACTCCACACTGCTACTTCATGCATGCTTTTCAGGCCTAAAGTTTGCATCTAGAGTCAGGTGAGGGAGCCCTGTCATTTTCCAGGCCTTCCTGAAGGTGGATGGGCAATTCCCTACATTACCATGATTACAAACCAGAAAGCCCATTAATTCCAAATACATAAGGATCATATTTCAACCCAGACTTTATCTGTAATACGGTGATTTGTTGGATTCTTGTGCATTTCTTAGTGGATCCAAATTTGGGTAGGAGATAAAGGTGTCAGACCCACAAATCTCACACTTAGGCTTGGACCCTTTAATACTAGACACTGAATGAAACTTGGGATCCAAATAACCTACAGAGAAGCTGTTGGTGGGCCCAGGACTGGTCACTATAGGGATTAGCATCAGCAGCAGGACCTTCAGGCATTGGAACCTGCAGTCACTGCAGCATGCGGCCAGCTTTTCCCAGGCAAAAGCCTGTTTTTATAGGTGCATGGCTGTTTCATGTAAGCAGGAATGAAGGTCTTGCCACCTAACAAGAAGTGGCCTTTGGCAGTACAAGCACATGCTGGTTTTACACTAAGCAGCTGGAGCTGATCTTGAAATTCATGGGCAGCGCTTTACTAAAAAGTACAGCTTTAGAAAGATAACATTTTAAAGAAATAAACATTGTACTGCAACAGGGCCTCTGGATTCAACCATGTGGGAATCATGACATCATTTCTCTCTACCTACATTTCTTCTCCACTGCTGCTTTCTTCTCATAATTTCGTGCATGCGTGTGTGTGTGTGTGTGTGTGTGTGTGTGTGTGTGTGTGTGTGTGTGTGTGTCTGGCTGGGCTTACTGTATTTGTGTTTATAGTTCTTTTCCAAATTCCAGTACTGGGAATACAAGAAAATACAGCACTTCAAACCCTATGTACATAAAACAATAATAAGGGAAGGTTACAAGTAAACATTTTGCCAGTAAATTCAACAACTTGGATAAAAACAACCAAGTCAAACAAAGGCACAAATTACCAAAACAGACTAGAAGAAATACAAAATCTAAATTACCCTATATTAAAAAGGTATTGAATTTATAAATAATTTCCACCCAAAAAACTGTATGTGTAGATAGCTTTACTGTTTAATTTTAGCAAATATTTTATGAAAAAAATAGAAAAAGAATATCCCCAACTCATTTTATGAGATCTGTTTAACTCTTACATGAAAATGTGACAAGGACATAAGGAAAAACAACAATATTCACAAACATAGAACTAAAATTCTATATAAAATATTCTCAAATCAAATGCAAAAATATATTCAAATAATCTACATCGTGAAAATAATTACATGTTGCTCAAAGCAGTGCACTACATTACATGGAAGTCATTGTGTCAAAAGATGCCTGAAAATATTTGATGAAATTCAACAGCCATTTGTTATTTAAAAACTCAGCAAATTGGCACTAGAACAGAATTTCACCAGAATTACAAAGAAAATCTTCATAAAATTTACAGCTAGAGCAACCAACCCAAGAGACTATCACAGGAAGAGAAGGGGAGGGGAGGGAAAGGCGGGGAGAAAAAAATACATGGGTAACTGACAAATACACATTGAACAAAGCAGAGTAGACATGAAAGAGTACATATTGCTTGATTCTTTTTATTTGAAGTTTACAAAACAGCAAAGCTAATGTTTGGTGATTTACATCAGAACTACTAGTTCATTTCAGCGGGTTGAAGGCTGAGCAGAAAGGGGCATAGTGGACATCCTGGGGAGATAGAAATACTTTATATTCTGTTTGAGGTGTAGGTCACACAAGTATATGCCTTTTCCTAATTCACCAAAGTTTATTTTTAAGAATTGTACCTTTCATTTTATGTAAAACATCTCAATTAAAAAACTAAAAAGTAGCTCATTATAAAGAAAATATGTATGCCATTTTTTTAATTGAGGTGACTAAATAATTCAATAAATTGACTATAAACCCAAAGGCCAAGAAGGTTATTTTTAAAAGCTGTTGCTCAAACATTGTATAACTAAGGTTCAAGTTTACTTAGGAAATCAAGGAGGAACTGGATCTGCTGGAGATATAAAAAACAAAAGAAGACAATGATTAAACAGGAAGATGAGATGTTTCTTAGAAGAAATGTTGGGAACTTACAGGGCAATAAAGAAACATTTTTTATTATTTTTATTTTTCAATTACAGTTGGCATTCAATATTATTTTATGTTAGCTTTAGGTGAATAGTATAGTGGTTAGACATTTATATAATTTATGAAGTGATTCCCCCAATTAGTCTAGTACCCACCTGGCACTTTACATTGTTATTACAATATTACTGACTATACTCCCTATGCTGTACTTTACATGCCCATGACTATTTTGTAACTACCAATTTGTACTTCTTAATCCCTTCACCATTTTTACCCTGCCCCTCAACACCCCTCCCCTCTGGCAACCATCAGTTTGTTCTCTGTATGTATGAGTTTGTTTTCGTTTTGTTTGTTCATTTATTTGTTTTAGATTCCACATGTAAGTGAGATAATATGGTATTTGTCTTTCTCTGTCTGACTTATTTGATTTAGAATAATACCTTCTAGGTCCAGCCATGTTATTGAATGGTAAGTTTTCTTTTTTATGGCTGAGTAATATCCCATTGTATATATGTACCACTTCTTGATCCAATTGTCTGTTGATGGGCACTTAGGTTGCTTCCATATCTTGGCTATTGTAAATATTGCTGCAGTGAACACAGAAGTGCATGTATCTTTTCAAATTTAATGTTTTGGGTTTTTTCTTCTAAATATCGAGAAGTGAAATTGCTGAGTCATAAAGTAGTTCTACTTTTAATTTTTTTGAGGAAACTCCTCACTGTTTTCCATAGTGGCTGCACCAGTTTGCAATCCCACCAACATCCTCACATCCTTACCAACACTATTGATTTATTGCTAATGGCCATTATGGAAAGTATGAGGTGGTATCTCATTGTGGATTTAATTTGCATTTCTCTGATGTTTAGTGACATTGAGCAGCCTATCATATGTCTATTTGCCATCAGTATGTCTTCTTTGGAGAAATATATATCCAGGTCCCCTGTCCATTTTTTAATTGGATTGTTAGTTTTTGGTGTTGAGTTGCATGAGTTCTTTATAAATTTTGGATATTAACCCCTTATCAGATGTATCATTGATGAGTATCTTCTCCCATTCAGTAGGGTGTCTTTTTGTTTTTTTGATGGTTACGTTTGCTGTGAAAAAATTTTTTAGTTTGATCTAGTCCCATTTGTTTATTGTTTCTTTTATTTCCCTTGCCCAAGAAGATATATCTGAAAAAAATATTAGTAGGAGCAATGTTAGAGAGTTTACTGGCATGCTTTCTTCCAGGATTTTTATAGTTCCGTGTATTATATTTAAGTCTTTAATTCATTTTGAGTTTATTCTTATATATAGTATAAGAAGGTGGTCCAGTTTCAATTTTTTTTGCATGTGTCAGTTGCGGTTTTATATGATAAAGAACTATCAGAAAGAAAATTAAGAAAACAATCCCATTTACAATTGCATCAAAAAAATAAATTAAATACCTGGGATTAAATTTAATGAAGGAGGTGAAAGGCCTGCACTCAGAAAATTATAAGACACTAAAGAAAGAAATTGAAGAAGATATAAATAAATGAAGATGTATACTTTGCTGATGGATAGGAAGAATTAATATAGTTAAAATGTCCATACTACCCAGAACAATCTATAGATTCAATGCAACGCTACCACAATACCACTGACAGTTTTCACAAAACCAGAACAAATAATCCTAGAATTTATATATAACCATAAAAGACCACAAATAGCAACAGCAATCTTAAGAAAGAAGAAGAAAGAGGAGGGTATCATACTACCTGATATCAAACTATACTACAAAGCTATAGTAACCAAAACAGCATGGTACTGGCATAAAGACAGCCACATAGATTAATGAAAACAATACACAACCCAGAAATAAGCCCAAGCCAATATGGTCATTTAATCTATTACAAATATACAATGAGGTAAAGGGAGTCTATTCAATAAATGGTGTTGGGAAAGAAATAATAATCTTGAGGTTCAGGCTGGATAGGAAAAAGGGGAAGCCAACTTCTAAATAGGGAATTGGAAAAGAGGGAGATGCTTTTGTTCTTACCTGATAAAAGTAACTAGGGCTCCAAGAAATTTAACATAATCCTTAGAGAGCAGACCGAAAGCACTCATTCAGAGGGAATCCAGAAAGCAGGATCCTAAAGTTTCAAAGAATGACTAATATTTAGAGAAACTGGGAAAACATACCTTCTAGTTGGGACAGCTCTACAAAGTATTTACAGAAAATTTATATATATATATATATAGATAGATAGATAGATAGATAGATAGATAGATAGATAGATATTATATTATATTATATTATATATTAGAAGAGTTTGGGAAGCTCAGCATCAAGTTTTCAAAATTTAGTGGATAAGTTTGAAGGTGTCATATTAATTGAAGATGGGCATGCTATTTTCACAAGTGCCCTAAGAGAACAGCCTGAAATTGTTAAGGAATAAGGCCTCTAACAGAAGGCAATACATAATGAGACCTAGGAGAGGGGTCCCAGGCAGGAAAGTGATAGTGCAGCCCTGTTTCTGGGCTGGTGTGTTGAACAGATTGTTCTATGGAATTATTCATCTCTAAGCTGTATAGGTGAAAAAGATGTTTGAACAATGAATGTTTTCAGCAGGCCCAGAACTCACCGATTTTGAAATCAATGAATAGGTAGTTATCCCCATAACATGTAACATTATAAAGTATGTTGCTATGACAGGAAGAAAAGAAAAAGGACTAGAAAAGGTGGTACTGCAGTCCCGAAGTCATACCAACTCCATACAGAGCAGGGAAGGAACTTTGCTAAGTTCAGGAGCAGGTTAATGAAAGTCTGTGGAAAGGGGTGGCTGACCATGCATGGCTTAAGAGGCAGAGCATCAAAGAAAACAAACAAACAAAAAGGTTAAAAACAACTTAATCCATCTCTGGAAGGTAGAGGAAAATCCATTTGAATATTTCCCAGTTCTTTTACTCCTCCCCATGAAAGAAGGTGTGGCTTATTTGGTGAATTTACCATAAGGACCCTATCGTTTGTGGTTCAGTTTTTTTCCTCCACTTTGGTTTAGGAGGAGAGCCTGATTCTGTGTTCCTCTCCCCTGCTTTAAGTTTTTTAGCTACAGCATCTACCAGTGCAGGAAAATCTTGGGGGTATCTAGCACAACCTCTGACAAGTTGGGAAACTCTATCTTAGTGTAATGCTCCCTATTAGGCAGCCCACTTTTGCCATTCATCCAAGCTACATTCTCCAAGCTAACATTGACAAGTAATGAAGGTAATATTTCTTCCATCTATCTGACTCCCATGTTCATTTCTACATTGGTTCAAAACCTGGGTGATGAAGAGATGCACTGATTTTACTGACCCCTTCAAGACTACACAGTTGTGCGGAGAAGGATGGGAACAATGGGAGTTTTAACCAGGATAGAATATAAGGCCACTGTGTCCAGTTGTGGAGGCTGCCCTCACCCAGACAATGTTGGGAAAAGCATAGCTTTTTTTTTTCCTCTTAACAATTCTGTTGTCATATCTGTGCATTTGGGATGGCATAAGTTATGATATTAAAATGCACACAATAGAGTTGGGCAAACATGTGCAAAATAGGCATGTTACAAAACTGAGCACCAATGGAAATATCTCATAATTTCTAGAATTTTGAATCCAAGTGAGAGATCAGTAAAAGGAAATAGGGGACAGGGGGAAAAAAAGCAAAATGAAAGCAAGCTACATTTATGAAATACCGGGATTTGCTTTTTACTAAGCTATATGCTGTCAATTCAATAACTTGCATGAGCATCACTTCAGGCCCACGATTAAACTCATTTACATAGAGACCCATAAAATTGTTTAAAAATAAAATCATAGCTACTGAGTGGCAGAGTTAACATTCACACTGGGAGCCACGATCTTTCCCTCATTTGATGCAGATGGTAGAGACAGCTCATGCTCTTAGACTTCTTGCTCATTTCATAGAGGTGTCTTAAGAAAAGCATACCTGCCACTTACATTTTTCATCCTAATGCCAAATAGTAACGGCTCTGTCTCCCAGAGTATATGCTATCACCAGAGCAAATAAGTTATTATAAACATAAAGCAAAAAAGGTGAAGAGTTTTCTACTTGAGACTGTTCAATAAGGTATACATTTGCACCTAGATTAGCAGAAATTGTTGTCCCCAAATTGAGGAGGTGACATTTACCCCAAATAGTCTAACTATTATTTAAAATGTTTTTCTTTTTATGTTTGTTAGTTGAGTTTTTGCTATTTTCTGTTAAATCATTCTCAAGAGGCAGTTTCAGACATTTGTCTTAGAAAGATTTCATTATTTTATATAATTTTAATCTTTTCATATCACATTAGGAAGACAGCTGACTAATAATGTATATTTGATTAACTAAAAATGTGTGTCATATGGAGAAATTGACAGCCAATGTTTGTGATAATTGATTAGTAACCTCACTTCAATTGCTGTAGTGTACACATGAATTCCCATCAGGCTCTGAGCAGCCAGATTCAATGAAAGAGGAAAGCATTTAACAAATGAGCAAAAGTTGTGTATTCATTCCTCTTAAAACAGGAGAAAAAAAAAAGTCATGTATGGTAGCAGAAATTACCATTAAAATTTCTCCAAGGGGAAAATTTTTTTCCCTATTTAAATAAAATCCCAATCTCCCAGACTGTGCATGATATGAAATTTTCATTCACTCAGAGAGCACTCATTTCACATCTCATCTGTTCTGTGAATGAGATGAGAAAATCATTCTCTTTTTTTTTTTTTCTTTAACAGCATAAAGACTCTGTGGTGAATTGCACAGGATTATCCAGTCTGTCTTTTCAGAACACTGACTCATTGCAGTTCTCCTTTCCTTTAACATTCTGACATATTCATAGTGCTCCACGACTTTGCCATACTCTACTTATTTATTATAGTTCAATAAATTACGATCTTTTATGCAGTCTTCAAAAGCCAAAAGCCAGAGACTTAAGGAGAGAAGGAAAAGTGAAGTCTAAGAAACTGTTAATCAAATTTTAGACAATACAAACTCTTTGAACCATTCTTTATTTTCAACCACTGTGCTGAACACCCCTTTTTCCACACTTAGTAGTTAGAATTTCATCATAAAATACTCCATAAAAACTACTTAATTTTCCACCACAGGGAGGGAGGGTTTGATTTCTTATTAAACATTTTATGGAAAGTCGAAAAATGCTTTCAATTATTTATCAAATTGAAATCTAGGCCTTGGAAACTGCTGGCATTACACACACACATAATATTATCAGCCCACAGAGTGCCATTAGGTCATAAAGCGCTGCTGTAGCAACATCTCTGGTACAGCTGCTGGTACTCATGCAACTTTTACTACAGTTATAAAGTCATTTATTACATTTTCTTTATGATGCCAATGCACTGCAGTCTGTTACTTTATTGTTCCCACTATGATAAAGACTAAAATGTATATTGTGTAAATACATTGTGTACACATATATATTTACACACACACACACACACACACACACGTCCCTAATAACAAAGCCTGCTGCATTAAAAATTTCTTAAACTTAATAAGTCCACAAAAATATTAACAAGGGATATCAAAAAGGAAATCTTTTTGTGGGACATTTTTTGTCATTTGTTTCATTATTCCCCACAGGATTATTTTTTTTTAAGTTTTACTTTGTCAAAATATACTAAGGACTATATGAGTATCTGACTGGGTTTCATTTTTTCTTCCTTAATTACAATATTATTGTCTTAGGACATAATTGGAAACTCACTTTGGAGTACGAACACTGACTCTATAATTTACAAGTAATCATATGAAAAAAGCAAAGTCATTAAAACATAATAATGTCCGGACACCCAAAGGTCACCATAATTGACAATTACATCATGTTCAAATTGTCTAAACCGAACTTTCCCTAAACTGAACTCTCCCTTTGATACAATTGTACATAAAGAGAATACAGTTTTCTATGAGGAAAAAAAATCAGTTATGTTGATTAACTATTACCCTGTGCTAAGCTTATTTAGCAGTTAACACCTACAGCACCTTAACTCCACGGAGCAATTCATTCCCAGACTGCAGTCCTTTGGAGCTGCTGCTACAGCTACTTCTCCATGTCTGCTGTTCCCCAGGCTCTTTCCCTTTTTCTTTCACCGGTTAAAAAAAAAAGTTTCAAGAATGAGAAAAAGTTCAAGGAAAACAATTAATTGTTTAAGCTGTTCTTGAAGCTGGACAACCTATTTATGAATTTTTTGATAATTTTCCCTAAAGAGTGGTTCGAATAAAAAATACAGGACATTTAAGGAAAAGCTTAGCACTGTGTTTTGAAATTATATTGACTTTTATTCTATTGAATATTTTCAATAATGTTTACCACTGTAATTTAAGTGCATTTATATAAAACATGATTTGTAAGAGTGTTACAGCAATGGGCTAATAAAATTTAAATACTGGGTCTAAGTATTATTAGGCTGCTAAAATGACTTGATATTGAATTTGGAGTTGGATGGGCTCTTCTTAGCAATGGTTTCCTTATGCTCTCATTTAACTAAGAACTAGAAAAGTTCTTTCAATAAGAGATTTTTATGTAGCTGTGTACGATATTTCTTTTCAACGTGTTTTTAGTCTCAACATGAGCAACGAGATGGAAAAGGGACCATTATCTTGAAGCTGAGATTTCCTCACAGAAATGAAAAGTGGAGTCATTAGGACATTTGGCACCTTCCTCTTATGGCTGTGACGTGCAGAAGGGGCACAGTGTGAGCTGCTCTGTGTCTTAGATGCAATTTGATTATAAATGGAGGAAATTCAGACTTCTGGTCCTGTGTATTTACCTCAAAATGGGATCAGTACACTCAATTTTATCTCAAAATCCTATTCATGAAGCACAAGTTGGAGTAAATAAGACAGAAAAGCTATATGTATATCCAAAGTAAATGAAAAAGAATAGCAAGTGCATTAGATAAAACAGTTTTAAGGTGTTTCTAAAACTGGGCTATTAAATACATTCCAAATATTCCCAAAGTCAATGTCCACTATGCTTTTATGCATTACTAATAAGTTCATTATATTAATTTAAAGAATAAGTTTATTACACTATAAATAATACATTTTAAATGAAAAGCTGATCATAAAAAAAACAAGAACATGATGAGAGCACATTTTTATGTTCACCTGTTATTTACAATTATCTTCAAAAAAATATTGTAGAAGAAATGCCTGAACTTACTGAGTACCTACCACATACATTCCCTAAATCACTGTGCTTAATATTTAAGTCTCTGAGAAGCAATTGTGGTCAAGTGAAAAAGAGAATGCTTACACCAATGGTTATCTATTTAGTATGGATTGAGTACATTCTATCTTATCAGTATATATTTATTTTTATCAGTTTAAATTCAAATGTAATATATTTATTATTTTTATATGTAATAGATATTGTTTTCTAAACCAGAAAACCAAGGAAAAGAATGACAGGCTTTTTTTTTTAATCTGATGTGATATTTGTAAATTAAAGTATATATTTCACATAATATTTGAACCATACTATGTTATACCAGTGATTTCCAGCCTTCTTTTAGTCTCCTAAATGTGTGAAAAATGAGTTAAGTTTGCATCTCTAGTTATTTGAAGGAATCATGCAGAATTGTCAAAATAGATATAATTAACTTTATTTGGAGACACAAAATCACATCAAAGCATCTTGAGTGCTTTGTAAAATGAAAACTACATTGCCCATAAGACATAATAATTTTCTTATCACTGTTCTAGTCAGAAAAAGTGACTGATTTCACAACATACATTAAAGTGTTTCTGTATAAGGGAAATTTCCCCTATTTAAAAAGCATCGTGTCCCATATCAGAAGGGTAGTTGATTTCTCCTGTCAGCCCGTCCCTAACTTCAGAACACAGATCCAAGCCCATAATTGTCCATCCATCCTGGGACCTCTTTTACCCAGACCTATGGGCTCTTTTCATTTGGATGGTAATGGCTTTCTTTTCTTTTATGGCACTTACCACAATGTATACTTTAGATATTTATTTGTTGTTGCTTGTCGATTGTATATCTTCTGTTCAAAAGTATAATCTAATCTCCCTGAAGGGGAAGGAATTATGTCTTGATTTGGACACAGTTGCAACCCTACTGCCTGGTGTAGATCTATTAGTTAATAGATATTGTTTGAATGAATCAATGGACATTGATAACTAAATTTTAAAATATGGGCCCTGGGACTTACCATGAAGTATTTAATATTTTCAAAAGCATTGTAATGGATATTAGTAAGCTAAATTTGATATGCATTTTACTAATATTTTAAAGGATATTTTATTACTTTTAAAGAATATTCATTAGTTTACATTTTTTATACATTTTGTAGATATGTGTAGAATATATAATATGTGAATAAATAAATCTCCTAGAATGAGAATGTACTTGTTTCTAAGTGACAAGATTCATTTTATACTCATTCATTTGGTAAAGGAATTTTATTATAGAATACTATAAAGGCTCAAGAGTAATATAAATGTTATAAATATTGTCTTTTTAACTTATAGCATATTTTGCTTTTTCTGCTACATAAAGCAATGCATATTCTGTTCTCAAAAATGTAAGACATGTTTCATTGCACTCTAGTAATTTTTGGGTTTTTTTTGACTACTAAACTCAAGGGAATGAAGATTCAATTTCATAGTCATCTATTTAGACACAGTCTTGCAAAATGTAATTCTGTTATTGAACCAGAAACTTTGCTCATTGTTTGGATCAGAGCACATTAAAATATGTCATTGTTTTACAGTTAGTGAGGAAAAGCAGCAGTGTTTTCAGTCTTAGGAGACACAGGGATAAAAGCCAGGCAATTTACTAATCACCTAATAAACTACAGATCATGAGAAAATACCCTATAGACTCAAATAAAGATAGACATTGATGGGGTGGAGGGGAGGTGTCTTTTCCCAGTTTATTGCCTCCTGTTAAAATGAATTTAAGCTTGTTTAACTATCGAAACACACAGCTGGTTTTTATACACACATGTTCAACTTTGCACATGAATTACTTGTATTTTGTGACAAACAGGTCAAAGATGCCTCTAGAAACACACGGATGAAGAAAGTATGGTTAATGGGTTTTCCTACAGTTCAAGAGACTGAGGAAAACTAAAAAATGATAAAATGGGACTCAATCCCAATGGAGATGTTGATGATATCTAGTCGGGCTCATTATTTATAGAATTCCCACCTGCTCTTGACTACATTAAATTTTTAAGTCGTGCTTGTATAAACCCGATCATATGTCATGTTTCTCCATATGCTCCTTAGCAGGCATAGAGCGTTCTTAGTACTTTTTTAGACAGACTGAGCCCCGTGATATGATTCATTATTGCGCATAAGTCCTAGGTTATTACCATGTCTTTGCCATTTGGCAAATGGTGCTCCCAGACTTGATATAAGGTGAGAGAGTGGAACTAGATGTGCTTAGCTAACTCACCTATAGACTTAAAAAACACATGCATTACCAGGATCCTAAACAGACGAGAATTACTGAGGGTTACATTCCCCTGCATGACACTAATTTTGGAAGCAGATGGCTCTACACAACTTTGATGGCCCTTCAGTTTCTTTATTGCAAATAAAATACTTGCTAGGTTTGATAAAACAAAAGAAGAGCACAGCTGTCTTATCAGTACGTATTTTGATAAGAATGCCGAATCAGACTTTAAGTGATGTGACACATTAAAAAAAAAAAAAAGAATCCTCACATTTGTCATCTCAAGTGTCATTATTGAACATAATATGCCCATAATGAGTCACCAAGTCCTCGGACTCCAGGAATGATTGACTGCAGAAAAGTAAGTATAAGTCACAGGGTATTTTCAGGAAACACGGGGGTTTATTCTGATAAAGGTAGTGTTAAAGCACAATGGTATAATACAAATTATAATTAACTGCTATGAGCTTTGAGAAAATGTAAACCATGATCTGTTTTATAAAAACTTTGATCAGATCAGGGGTAGATTATCTCTGGAAATATTGAAAGATAGGTAGTACCTTGTCTAAACTGGCAAAAATAAATTCATTTTATATCTCAGTCTCCCAAATCGTTTATATGTCCACCCTGCAGTAGCATTTTGCACCCAGCTCCCATGAGAGATTTATCATGATGTAGTGATTAGTTGTTAAAATGAAATTCTCCCCTACAGCACAGAGAGGTCTCAGAAGGCAAAGACCATATTTTTTCCTTTGTAACCCCGGCTCCTTGCACAGGGCTAATTGTTTGATTATTAATTAATTGTTAATGCTCAATAACTGATCCATTTATTAATCTAATAAATAAAACATGAAATATAGTATTAGGTCTATGATTAAAATATATGAATGAATGATAACCATGGGAAGAATAGGGTGAAGATAAAA
>NW_017731515.1:77485-78752 GCF_001890085.2 Hipposideros armiger
CAGAGTGTAAACCTCATGAGATCCGGGCACCTGCTTGTTTTATCCTAAATGGAATTTGCCAGTTTCTGAAATATATTAGGCATTCCTTAATATTTACTGGTGACCGCAGGAATGAATCAGCTGTTATGACATACATGTATTATGAGATCTGTTGATATATTTTATAGTTAATAAAGCAGATATTTTTGTGATTAATTGGGAAAAAAATGTAAAATGAAACAAAAATCCTAAAAACAGAGCAAATCAATTGAATGAGGAGAAATAGAGAAGATAGACATCAGGAACTGGGAGGCACTAATATTATCCACTAGTTGTAAGACATCTTTTTGGAAACTCTGTATAGAATGACAGAGGAAGTGACACAAAATGAAGAGTAGTGGAAAACACGGGTGGGTGGGGGGTGGATCTGAGACTAATGAGTGAAACACGACCAAACTACAGTGTAGGCAAAGCCTGGGACACAAATGGATCAGATTTAGATTTTTTTTAACACCCCACCCCCATCCCCACCCTTTCTATCTTTAAGACCTTACCTCCGTTTGCTGTGCTGGATTAAGAATTTTTAGTGCCTGGAAGGGCTTCACTACAAGTGACAGACATATATAGAGCCTTTCTTTGAAAATGATACTCATTTTTTTTTCACTATTTCATTCTTTTCCTGTTTGTACCGAAGCATTTTATAGCGTGCCTATTTAGAGCTGTTAATTTAAATTTGCTTTCAACGTAGTTCCATTATTTTGTGGTAGAAAAGCAACTTGTTAATTAAAAGAACTGTCCTCCTCGGCCCTTTTTACATAGATTTGTTAATGGAATTAGGTGGTTTACAATAACACACCTTACAAAATAATGTCAAGAGTATAATGACTTTCTTTAATGAAGAAAGCAGCAATGGTGTGAAGATGAAATAGAGAGCTCATAATAAAAGAGTGTGATCTGGGTGTGAGTTTTAAGATATGAGACTATGACACATCAGAGGTCAAAAGAAAGTTAGCCTACACGATAACAGTAAAAGAAAAAGAAGTGAGTTTCTAGGTGAAATATTCTTGACTACTTGACTATATCTAGCTAATATGCATAAAATATTCTACTTTGAGTTGTCTTTAAAAGGTCCTATTTTAAAAGCATTGGTGGGGGCCGGCTGAGTGGCTCAGTTGGTTAAGAGCTCGCTCAAGAGTTTGAGCTCTGAGCAACAATGGTTCGAGTCCATCCCGAGCTGAGCAGCCGCTGTGCTGCCAACAGGTAGCAGGATGGCTCAGCTTAAAAAAAT
>NW_017731515.1:79157-80429 GCF_001890085.2 Hipposideros armiger
AAAAAACAACCAACCAGAATAAAAAGAATGCTTCTAGAACTTTATGCAAAGAAAAGATTCTAGGGATGGAAATCAGAACTGAGAAATTGAAACCAAAGTTTAATTGGAGAGGAAACAGAGAAACAGGCTGAGAAATGATGAGCCTAACATCAGGCTGGAGAGTTGAAATGAGAACCTAAATAGATGGCACACAAACTCATCAGTTGATGGGCAACAAAACTGAAATAAAGACTAACATGTGGAGGTCAACATGCTCTGAACCTAAATTTTCAAATGTGAGGAATCCTTATTTTGTGAAGGATCATGATATCTCTCCCAATGGGAGAGCTCCTTAAAGAAAGATAACTGGAATATATAGCATAAATATCAATATTGTTAACATTATATATATCACAATATTTCTGGACCTTTCTTTATGAAGCCATAATATATAGTATATGGTTATTTAGTTTTCCATTTAGCTGAAAAGATTCTTGAGAGCAAAAATCACTAGTCTAACCACTACTTTGGGCCATACCCCCCAAATTCATGAACTTGTGGTTCAATACTAGGAAACAAATTAGTGTTTATTGAATAAGTCAGTGAATTTCTTTATTAATAGAATCTTAGGAATAAATTCCCTCTCTCTCCCAGTCTCTCATGTTCCCTTCTCTTCCCCACTACCACCTCCATTTTTAGCCTTTGTGTGGAGTTGACAAAATTGAACATGGTTGTACTTGATCTGTGTTCAGAGGCTTTGGGGAAATAAGGAAACCTGTTATTATAACTATAGCCACTGAACTCTGATCACAAAGGGAAGAACAAAGCTAGTTATGCCTACACTCAAATCAGGTCCTGTACATTGGACATATTAGCAAGAAAAGTATTACTCAAGGGACATTATTTATATATTTATCACAAAATCGGAGCTATGAGGTCCTGGAAAAAAACTACCTATTTTAGTCATACAGTGCAAGCTTTCTGATAAACCTTAAATATGCTAAAATCAAATAATGAATCTAATTCTCTTTCCTAAAAATTAAAAGCAGCCAGTAACAAGGAAACCTGGGGAACATGTTTACATGGCAAATAATGAAAATATGAGTGATAACAATACATCTTTAGACGGCAGCCAAAGTTATTCAATTACTAAGGGTTCCTGCATAAAAAACTTCTAGATTATGTAACTTAAGAAAGTCCTAACTGAGGGTTGCTAGTTGGGAAGGGGTGGGGATGAAGGAGAAGGGGAAGGGACGAGACAATACAAATTGGTAACTACAATATGGCCTCAGG
>NW_017731515.1:80859-96498 GCF_001890085.2 Hipposideros armiger
AGGAAATTATGTGCTAAGGTAAATAACATTTAGAAGTAGAACTGAAAATTTTTACTCCCAACAAAACTTGATATATGTTAGAAAGCCCAGAAAAAAGAAAATATTCTCATATTATTAATTATTTCACACTTTCCAGGTATCATTCAATTCCACTCATATTTATCAGCACTTATTTAATTTTGAAGTGAACACACATGAAGAATTATGATTGAAATGCACTAAAGAAAAAGGAAACAAATGAAAGAGTAGTCCCATTAAATCTATTAAGTCTGGTATATATATATATATATATATATATATATATATATATATATATATATATGTATATATATATGTATATATATAAAAGTGTACATATATATATATATATATATATAAAAGAAAAAAGATGTTCTCAAATGTGTGACAAGCATTTTTCTTTAGTGTGATGTGATATTAGTTCCCTCATGACTTTATTCAACAGTTGCAGACTGGGCTTCTATGAGAGAAGTCACTTTCCTGAAGGATCTGTGAGTCTAACTGCCCCAGAAGCACCTACACACAAAAATAGCAACATTCTGAAGTGTTGTAACTATCTGGTCATCTGAGGAGGCTGAAGCGGACAATCACATGTGTCTTAAAGAATAAGCAGGAATTCACCTGGTGAAAACAGGACATTCCTGGCAAGAGAAAGTGCATATACAAAGGGAGGTTCAAAAAATACAAGTGCCTAGAAATGTGAAAAGTTTAGGGTCCTGGGAGCTAGATGGAAGGCAGATATTAGAAGTAAATGTTACAATACAGGGTCAAATTGTGAAGGGCCCAGTTTATCATGCTAAGTTTAAGCTTTTCTGTAGTTAATGAGGAGCCATCAGAAAGTCCTGATAGGAGGCATCCACATTTCAGACTGCTTTAATAAAGTACCATAAACTGGGTGGCTTATAAGTAACAAATTTAGTTCTCATAGCTCTGGGGCTGGAAAGTCCTACATCACGATGCCAGCAGATTTGGTGTCAGGTGAGAGCCCACTTCCTGGTTCATAGACTATAATTTTGCTGAGCCCTCACATAGTAGAAGGGACAAAGCAGCTTTCTCTAGCTACTTTTAAAAGGTCACTAATTCCATTTGTGAGGCCAGTAATCATCTCCCAAAAGTCCTACATCCTAAGAACATCACCATAGGGGCTAGGTTTCAAGATATGAATGGCGGCAGGTAGCAGGAGGGACAAACATTCAGGCCATAGCACCATAGTGGCGTCTTATCATCAGGCTTCTCTTCTCAGGGTGGTAGAACAGCATTAACCTGAGTGTGAATTATGGAGGTATCTTGATCGAGAGAAGACCAGATTCGATGCTCTTAAGACCCCCATTTTCTTACTGCCAACATTATTTGTGGATAGAAAGCGCTCTCCGGGAGGCAAACAATGACTTCCCACCTGTCTGAATTTCCTGTTACCTCTTGTAAAGCTTTATCATAAGGCCTTTTGCCTTGTAACAGGCCATTTTGTTTCCAAGTAATCTATCTCTGATTTAAAACATTTTTAGTTATCTCCCAGTTCTGGCACTGTACACAAAAATTTTTCTACCATAGTACACTAATCCCTCTTGTTCTAGAGAAATTATTTTATTGTAACTTGCTCTAAATTGTTAATGAACAAGCTTCACAAGTAGTTAGAAACACATCACATGCTACTGGCCTCCAGGAAGAGCAGTATCGCTCACTCTATAGACACCCTAGGAATTAGACAGCTAGTTCTAGAGCCCTGTAGGACAGTCCAAATATTAATGTTCTTTTAGTATATCTTGAGTTTTAAAGTCCTGTGTACATAGATTCAAGATCTGATCAATTTCAGGTCCTGTTTTGCCAACTCACTTACGTCCTGGATAAACAGAATCATTGAGAAGTCCTTCTTTGACAATGTAAGCAAAGAGGGTATTTACATGTATACGCATTTCCATTCTGTGTAGAACGTCAGAGAAAAATAAAAAGAGAACTGTTCTCATAGGAAATAAATTTAGCTACTTCAAAGCCATTTAAGGGATTCTATAAATATAGACTATGAAAGAAAAAAAAGACAAAAATGACATATTCCAGGGTCAAAGAATTCTGTAGCAATAATCTCTGTATATTGATTTCAGGTCAGATAACATCTAGTTTAGTTGAAAAGAAGCAAAAGCATGCAACCACACCAAGTGGAATATATGAAAAATTCTGAGGCACCACAGAATTCTTTGAATGTCTATGGCAGCAAATTGCAACATTATGGCGGTGAACCTTAGATCTTGTGCATGAACCCTTTTGTGGATTAGGTAATTCTTTTATTACATGCACTTCACAGCCATACCTGCTAATGTTACAAGCAGTTTTTAACAATTGTATCCTCTGATATTTTCCTAATGTGTGTATTTATGCATACTGCTGTGTGAACTGTTACACTTTAAGCATTTTTAAGGACTCTAGCCTGTGACATTTTACTAATGGGTGTATTTATGCACATCACAGAGAGCTGTTAATGTTATAAGCATTCTTAAGGACTTCATCCAGAGATATTTTTAACAAATGTTTATAAGTACTCAGAAATTCAAAATGTCTTGTTAGGAAACTACAAGGCAGTTTACACAAGGTATTTGGCAGTCCTGTGTGCTTTTCTGAGTCAGATATTTTCCTGGTAATGTATGTATGAATTAGGATGTTTTAAAAAAAGAAACATTCAAGGGAAAAATTCATCAATTTTTTCATTCTAGATGACTAAAATTTATGTGTTTATTGGACAACTATTTTACACAAGGTAGCAGATTAGATAATACAGAGAGCAAAATAAGAAAATGTTATTTCTCACAAAGAGTTCATAACTTAAGAAATGATATATTCCTAATTAGTAACCATGGGAGAAGCCATGGTAGAGATACAGAGTGTAATGAGAAAGAAGAAGCGAGAATAATTCTGAAATAGCCGCCATCTCTAAATAGACTCTACTCTTTATTTTTCTGTATTTGCCCTAATGTTTATTTTTTTTCTACCTGGAGTACACCTCCCTGTCTTAGCTCACTTATCAAGACAACACTCATCTTTCAGTGTTTTCCTTCAATAATCCTAAAATCTAGAGATTTGGTAGAAATTTCCTACTTTTAAAACCACTTTGAGATATGTAAAACGCTGTACGTATTTAATGTATATGAGTTTGGGGATGCATATACATCCCTGAAGCCATTGCTACCATCAAGGCCATAGACATTCCCATCACTTCCCAACGTTTCCCCACCCCCTTTATTATTTTGTGTGTGCGTGGTAAGACCGTTAACATTCTTTTCTGTGTACATTTGGAAAGTTGCCCCACAGCAATAAACCCCATAACCTCAACAGTTTAATACACAAACCCTAGAAGGTTTAATACATAAACCCTATAATACATTCCATCAAGGAGTTTTGCTATAGGTGCTTTAAAACTGATAGATGGTGGCCCTGCCTTGCTGCAACCACACCACATGGAATGTATGACCTTCTTGGTCACCATGTAGATAGAATATAAAGCTGGAATCATAGGCTGATTTTTCTATGGTTTGTCCTGGGAAGGATGCTCTTTACTTTCACTCACAACAGACAAAGTCATTTATTATCTAATAGTAGGAGATGGTAACGATAATACCTAGGAACTTGCAAATTTGTAGAGCTTCAAGATGATATGCAAATGACAGAAAGTCGGATCTTAATTGGTGGAATATAACACCTCTATAGCTGGAAGATCTGGTCACACTAAGAGATGATACCAATCTTTAAAATATTGCACTATAGAACATACACCAAAAGTACTAAGATTTCGGGAACTGAATTCAGGATGTAATATAGACTACAGGGACATGACCAATTCCAGAAACTAGACTCTAAGGTAAGCATTCAGAACAGAAATATTTAATGCTGAAATATTTGAACCAAGGAAATCAGGTTGCTTAAAATATAGCCAAAAATCAAAATTGGTTCCAAGACGTGAAAACAGAGATAAACCCTAAGGCCTGGAAAGGTTAGGTAAAGAGGGTGGAGAGGATCAAATTGTCTCTGCTGTGGGGTCAGGAGAAAAACAGGATCTAGGAATCCAGCCAGCCATTATAGTTTGATTCACACTTGCTCAAAGGAAAGCTCAGTTAGAGGCATATAATTTTAAAAATGATATATGTCAGTATCCTAAGTGCATGTGAAAATAGATAAAGCTAACTCTCAATAATACTTTTCTTAATAGCAGGTTGATCTTCTGAATATTCATAGACAAGCACATATGAAGTTGATATACAATTGACAGAGAAAACAGAATATACACATAATATTAATATATATTTTAGCTCAACTACTTCTGAGAACATTTCAAAATGTACATTCTTAGGTGTAAGGTACACACAACAAATGGTATCTGGCTGCCAAGGTCTTTCTGGATGAAGAAAATAATATAAGGATTTCCACACAGGTTTCACCAGGCATTCTATAGCTACTTTATACACATAGCTGATTGATATACTTCTCTGATTTTAATTCTCATAATAGCTAGTTATTACAAATTGTGATTGTCCATATTTTTTCCTTCATCAGTCTTGCCAGAAAATACACATTAACTACAACCCTATCATTTTTACTCAACTTAGTATTAAATACAGATTACAGAGTAACAATTTATTCTGGACCATAACGGTTCTGATGTTTTTCAGTAGCAACAGAGAGTACATAGGTTTCTGTGTTGATTTTTCCAAATTACTACGTGCTTTCCCTTTCCTTACCTTGACCTAAATAGAGGCACAGCAGCCTTTCAACAATGTGTTCAACTTCAGTATCTTCTCTTTTGTGTAAACTATGGTCATTTCAAAAGGTAATTACTTAAAGCCTACTAATTTGCAAAATGACCCCAGCACCTATCCTTTTTTCTACAACTTTGACTGCGGGTCAGTTTCTCTTCACCCATGAAGCACTGAGGCAGATCCTGTGGCCTGTTCTTGCTTCTGTGAATTCATGATATACAGTGTGTCTACACTGACCCCCAAAGGTCTTGACACGAAGACAGGCTTTTTCTACATCACTAAAGATTTTTCATGCGGTGACCTACAGTTCATATTCCTTGCAAGAAATGTCCTGCCATTTCTATTAGTGAAATGAGCAAAACCTGGCTGACATTTCAGCAAACTCCCAAGACACTTCAAAACACTTAATCATGGTCTCTTAACTAAAACTAAGACTTCCATTTCCTCTCTAAACTATGAACCTAAAAGAGCATCTTGAAACACAAGATTCCAAAAGACAGTGTCACTTAGGTATTTCTTGCATACCTTGTTACATTAACTGCAAAGTTGTTTTTTTTCTATTTTATTAATGATGGTGTTTAATATATAGCTATTTGTAACTATTCCATGGGTACTTGAAATTAACTGTAAATATACAAATACACGTGCTTATGCTTATAGTGTATATTATATCTCTGTGTATGTATATAATTGTATAAAAAAGCCACATTAGTCCAGGTGACTTGTATCCTTCACCTGTAGTAGCTTCCGAACTGATTTCTGTTCATCCAGTTTTGCCCTATCTCATGCTTCCTCTTCTCCACTCCATTCTTCTCACAGCAGGTAGTCCTTTTTTTTCTTTTAAGATTTTTTATTGGGGAATCGAGGGGATGGGAACAGCGCTGGGGAATTGGGTGAAGGGGAACAGACAAGTTGCTGTCATTTTGTTCTTCAGTCTAGTTGAGGAGGATGTTGCTTCACTGGCCCAAGTTGGCACTATCATTGCGCTCTTCCCAGGTGAGGTAGATCAATCGCCGGCTTCTGGATGGCCGCTCACTACAGCTGCTGGCCGCTCATGCTGGCTTCTGGCTACACACGGTAGCCCATGGCAACCCACTGCCACAGGGGCTGCAGTCTATGCCGTAGCTGGCTACTCACGGCAGCCCAGCTCCAGGTTGAGCTGTTGTTCAGCATCTTAGCTGTGGAAGGCAGTGTCACTGGCCCTCATATGTGGGATCCGAACCGGGGCCCTCTGGTGTCCCAAGCCAGCTCTTAACCACCGAGCCACTCAGCTGGCCCTAGGCCTTTCTTTTTAAACTACAGATCTGATTATGTCAACCCCCTACTTGAAACCCTTCAATCGCTTCCCTGTGCATTTAGAATGAATCCCATACTTACTCAGTTCCAGCCCCGCTACCACTGCAGATTCACCTTATGTGACTGTCCCTCACTTTATTGGCTCCATCACACTGGGCATGTCTGCGCAGTCCCTCTCCTCTCCTTTATCAAGTACTAAACACGTGCCATTTCCTATTCTGATGCCATTTCTATTCTCACCCCAGAGACCCTTTGCCCAGAAAACTCTCCCTCAGCCTCATTTATTTTCTTTAGGGAATTCTTTTTACTCATATAGAATTACATCAGGCAAAGGGATTATGAATTTCAATGAATTTGACTTTTAATGGGGGAACATATAACATTTGTATATTTGCATATATATACATATATATGTATTTATATATATATCCTATTGTAGTATTTTGAAATTTATTTTAATATATTTCTATTCTATTTTTAACCTTTTTATGCTGTAAAAACATTGCTTTTGTCAAATATTATTTTTATTTTTTATTAAGACTTCTTTACTACAGTCTATGTCAGTGTTTTCATGAGCCCTTTCTAATATTTACATATCACTAATTAAGAGAACTCAATCTAGGAAATACATTGGCAAGTGATCAGAAATATGGTCAGAACTATGGGCTGTTCAAAGCTCTTTACCTGGATGTTAGTGAGTTATGAATTATAGTTGTGAGTTACAGTCTCAAGCCACTAACCCAACTAAACAAGTAATGTCACTATATTTTTCTTTAGCTGAAGATGATCTCTAGAGGGTGGAATGGTTCTTCTAGATAGCTGCGTAATGCCACTGCAGAGTTGCGTCTCAGTCCTTGTTAGACCATCATGGTGTCGGGTGAGAGATGTTTATTGTCTTGTGTGAACTTCAGTATCCATCTCTAAGGTCATAGTCACTGCCTTTCACTCCCAACCTTATAACCTTTCTAAGTTCCAGGCACTTCTGGGATTCTTCTGGGATAGCCAGAAAAATTCAGATGCTGTTCCATGACACCTACAGAAATACTGCGAGGCTGTGTAGAGGCGCTTCTGCCTCAGAATGACATGCAGTCCTTCCTGGCCTATGATCTCCTGCCTTTCCCAGCAGAGTGGGATCTTGTCACTTTCCAAGGCGAACCAACAACTGGATAACAGGTCATGTCTGCTCTCAAGTCCTCCAATACATTATTTCAGGCCCCCTCAAATCTTACAAATGAGACCCACTAGAGTAACACCTTTTTGAATATTATCTGATTCTCTTTCTCGCTCCCACCCCAACCTAATTTAGCAATGTTTTCTGATGTGAAGACAGGAAAATATCTGATTGTCTATTCTTCTAAGTTTTTTTTTTCTTCTTATATCTGGAACTTCTCAAAATCCAAAATCTTGATCCTATTATTTTTTTATTCTGCCCTAGCAAACTTCCCACAAGCAATAGAGGCTCATGTGCTGAAGCTCAAATGGGAGAGGTAACAAAATAACAGAAAATACTAGACAAAAAAATAAGTAACTCCAAAAAATATCCCTATGCATGTTGATAATAAACACATTTACTATATCTCTCTTTTCCTTTGCTATTGGGGCATCTTATCTTCCAGCTGGACAGCCTCTAATATTCTAAGTTGAGCTCATTGGCAGATACAACCAAATGTTCCATTCAGTTTAGGTCAGGAATCATCAAACAACCTAATATCCTACACTGTCCCCCCACCCCCATAAGACATTCAATTAAACAAACCTCAAAGATTTTCCCTCTGATATGTTTTCTAGAACAAGGACACCATTCATTTACCTTACTTTCAGAGATTTTCCATATTTGAGTAATTTCAGAGAAAAATACAGGAAAACGTTGAAACTGAGTATGACACTTTTATTTAAACCACAGTCTTCATAGAAGACTGAGTTGGGTATCTTTTAGAAGACTGAGTTGGGTATCTTTTAGAGCACAGCTCAACAGAAAATCTTATTTGCCTTTTGACTTGGGTTAATATTTCCTGAGTCTGGTTCTTTTATTCATAACAAGACACTGATAAATTTATCTGGGTTGAACCAACCTTTTCTGTCAGTAAGACAGTGAACTTTCAAGCCATGTATGAAACACCTTTCTCAGATCAAGGGCAACTACACATAAAACCATGTTTCTTCCCTCTACCCACGCTAAAAGAATGTAGCAAAACAATTCTCTACAGATTCTGAGAGTATATGTTTAAAAAACGAATTAGTTCACAGAATCAAGTTCCATGAATAATTATAATTTCATGTTTATGTAATACTTTACATTTTACGAAACATTTTCATATATCTTAATATTTATTTTAATTTTTGTTTTATATGGTTCTAGTTTTAAAACATTCTAACTTCTCTGTGAAATTAAAAAATAATTCATGCCCACAGAAAACTAGAAATTGAAACATTATATAAACAGAATAAGAATCATCTATATTCCTATTACATAAAAGTCACCCTTGATAATATTCTTGCTCTCTTTCCATTTTATTGATTATATATTACATTCTATATAAAATTTCCATATAGTTAGTATTTATCATAATTTCAAATGCAATTAAAATTATTATTTATGATTGGATGGCAACTTACTATAATTTGAATATTTTTCTATTGTTAGGCATTTTGGTTAGTGCCTATGTTGCGTTAAATTCTAAATAAGTTATTTATAAATATCTTTTTGCATAAATTTTAGTCTGCATTTTGGATTATTTTCTTACATTATATATCCAGAGTAGAATTACTGTGCCTCAGAATGTGACCGAGGGCATATAATTAAAGGTGATCCTGACCCATTTTCCAGGAGAGTCATGAAGATAGGGGCCGTTGAACCCCTGCTCCCCACCAGGAATCCAAGATAGGTATTATAAATGCTCTTGAGTCTAGAAGGTTGTAGTCATTAAGGCAGGTATAATTGTTTCTTTTTTGACAGTAGTTATTAATGCAGTGTTATTTTGTTTTTGCTATTTCTTTTGCTAAATAGTTATAATTTTTGAAGCTTTGTTTGAGCATGTATTATTAGTTTATAGATATTATTCAGGATTGCACCCTATTTTCTGCTTTCTAAAAGTTCACTAAATTCAAAATTTTTCTTGCACTCAAGTATACATTCCCTAAAAAACTTTTCAACATCCATTTATAGTAATAATAATAAAAAAACTCAACAAAGTGGATATAGCAGGAACGTATGTCAACATAACAAAGGCTTTATATGAGAAGCCCACAGCTAACAACACACTCAAGAGTGAAAAGCTAAAAGCTTTTCCTCTAAGATCAGAAAGAAGACTAGGATGCATACTTTCACCACTTTTATTCAGCATAGTACTGAAAATCCTGGCCAGAGTACTTAGGCAAGAAAAAGATCTAAAAGGCATGAAAATTGAAAAGGAAGAAGAAAAACTGTCACAATTTGCAGGTGGCATGAAATTATATATAGAAAACCTTAAAGACTCCACCAAAAACTGTTAGAATAAGTGAATTTAGTAAAGTTGCAGGATGCAAATCAATATTTAAAAAAAATCAGTTGCATTCTATATACTAACAACAAACTATTACAAAGAAATTAAGAAAACAATACCATTTACAATGAATCAAACAGAATAAAATACTTAGGAATACATTTAACCAAGGAGGTGAAAGAACTGTACATTGAAAACTTTAAGACATTGATGAAAGAAATTGAAGACACAGATAAAAGATATTCCATGCTAATGAATTGGAAAAATATTTTCAAAATGTCCATATTACCTAAGGCAATCTGCAGTCAGTGCAACCCCGATCATAATCCCAAGGGCATTTTTCACAGACACACAAAATGCAATCCTAGAATTTATATGGAACCACAAAAGACACCAAAAAGCCAAAGTAATCTTTAAAAAAAGAACAAAACTAGAGACATCACACTCCCTAATTTTAAACTATGTTTCAAAGCTATAGTCATCAAAATAGTATGGTATTGGCATAAAAACAGACATAGATCAATGGAACACAACACAGAGCCCAGAAATAAACCCATGCATTTATGGTCAATTAAAATAAAACAAAGGAGCCAAGGATATACACTGGATAAAAAATAATCTCTTTGGGAAAAGTGGATAGTCTCACACAAAAGAATGAAACTGGTATATTTTCTGTCCCTTCCACTAATGACAATATTTTTCTGCCGTCATTACACATGGATAATAGCTTACAGAAAATTCTAACTTCATTCTCTTTTCCCCTTAAAGTATCTAGATATATTATTTTATGAAATGTTAAGTTACAAGAAAGAAGTTCTAATATTTCTTCTTTTGATAATTTGATTAATGCACTGATCACTTCCTATGTTCATATTTTTTTCAGATTCCTTTCTTATTTGAAGATTAGCATTTGCATCACTGTGCTATATATGTATGCATTCAGGAAGACTTAGTTATCAATATCAATTCCACATTTCATTTATTTTTTTTCCACTACAGCATTTCTCTCTTCCTTACACTATCTATACCAACAGGAAAATAAACAGACATTTACTTACAAAATATGATAAAAAATACATGAATGTTTAAATTTAAAAATTTTATTACAATGAAAGACACTTTGCCATTAGTCCCCCTCAAAATACTCCCCCTCACTTCACACACTTATCCCATCGTTCTTGCCACTTTCTGAAGCAGCTCTGGAAGTCCTCTTTCGTGAGTGTCTTTAGTTGCACTGTTGTGGCTGCCTTGATGTCCTCTCAATTGACGTTTACCTTTCATGGTTGTTTTGACTTTGGGGAAGAGTCATAAGTTGCACGGTGCCAGATCCGGTGAATATGGTGGATGAGGACACACTGTAATGTTTTTACTTGACAGAAATTGCCATAGCAGAAGTGACGTGTGACGCAGAGCCTTTCAATTATGATCACAAAATAGGGTGAATGCTACTGCTGAGTGCCATCCAACAGAAAGGTAGGGATCTTCAATATGGGAAGCAGCCGGTCGAACCTTAGTAACAATGTGTGACAAGTTTCATCTAGTTCACAGGTGTGAACTACAGTTGAGAGAAGCTGTGTTTTAAAGTGTGCTGTAAATAATCCTCCATTATGACAATGCTCTGTGTCACACATCGCTTCTGGTATATGACAATTTCTGTCAAACAAAAACATCACGGTGTATCCTCCTCCACCTTATTCACCAGATCTGGCACCGTGTGACTTCTGGCTCTTCCCCAAAGTCAAAATGATTCAGGATATCGAGGCAGCCACCACAGCACAACTAAAGATACTCACGAAAGAGGACTTCCAGAAGTGCTTCCAGACTGGCAAGAACAATGGGACGAGTGTATGTGAAGTGGGGTAGAGTATTTTGAGAGAGATTAATGGCAACATATCTTTTACTGTAATAATTTTATTTATTTAAATATTCACTGTATTTCTTGATGAGACCTCATATGTCATAGGAATGCCATTTGTCAGCACACAAAAAATTTAGGTCTTATTTTAGTTTATTATGTGCTGGGATTTTGTTGTTGTTGTTGTTGTTTGAAGCAGCCAGGTTTTTGTTTGCATTTACTTTCCATTACACACAATTGTGTTCTTTTCATCCTGTCATAGACAATAAAGCCCAGTAAATCACATTAATGAGTGTTAAAAGGGTGTGGTGGTTCATTGCATCATATGATGTGTTAAGACAACAGGTCAAGTGCTTTAAATTGTAGAAATAAGAACAGCCCTCTATGGAACGCATACTTTCAATTGTGATTTCATATATTTCATCTGATCAAAGTATTAGATATCAGCCAACAGCCATAATGAGAGAGTGAGTTTTCTTCCTACAGTCATCCAAGATGATGGCATTTATTTTGTTTCAGGAGAAAAAGAGTGTAAACCAATGCACATTACTGGTTCAGCTTTTCAATCAACCTCATTAACCTCCACTCTTGGGAAAAGTGATAGAACATAGAGTTTAAGCATACAAACTCTGAAATCAGGATGCATGATTGAAGTAGGCTTTGTCAAATTTGTCGCAAAGTCTTTGTAAAATAGACAGAGCATAACTACTCCATGAGTCACTGTGAGGATAAAAGATACTACAGATAAAATACAAAGTAATGCCTGCCATGTAGAAAACCCATAGAAGTATTAGCTGTCATTACTGGTTGGTAAAAAATCCCTCAAATCAATCTAATTACTCACTCAGTACATATCTCCTTGCAATTAGGACAAACTTATACGGACTGCAAACCAGACAAGGGTCTAAACCAGAATTCAGAGGATGCCTTTGGTTACTTTTATGATGTCATCTATCTTTTTACTTACACTTCATCAAGAAAATAGACAATCTTTCTCATGTGTTTTCTTAATGTAATTTGCAAGTCTGTGGTCACCTTACTTATTCCTCAGATTAGAGTGTTAGCATCTTGATGGCAGACACTAGGACTTATTTAAATTTTTATAAAGATTTAATGTACTCTCTGACACAGCCCGGCACTTCAATTTTACATTGAATAAAAGAACAGATTAATGAAAAAGTGATAAGAGGTGATAAAATAATCTATGTAACTAATCTGGGCTCTGTTTTCTACCAGTTTGTACCTAAAAAAGTTAGCTTGAAATTGATAAAGCATAAATTGAGAGGAAATACAATTAATGTGAATAAAGTTGCTTAACTTTGGTAGAACCTAAAAGTAAAAATAGCAAACATATGGATTTCATCTCTTAGAATTCACAGGGATTAAAATTAAAAGGAATAAAGTGCTTGGCAAACATGTTTTTTAATTCAACAGATGGATGGTTTTTCTACTTTTGCTGATAAAAGAAATTAACATAATGAAAATGTGTCTTCTGCCTTAATTTTTGCCGTTTCTTGCACTTCAGTGAGAACTTCAAGTCCCTTCTGGCCTCTTCAGGTGTTTCAACAATAAAGATTGTATTTTTTTTTTTTTTGCTTGGCAGATAAGACAGTAGAACTTATCCAAGTATGTATTTCATTACACTATAGAAATCTGCTAACTTAAACAGGGTAATGATCATGAAACTATAGCAATGACATTTCAAGTTATTATATATACCTACAAGCCACCAATAAATTATGACATACACATAGCTCATCATATTTCAATAGCTACTTAAACATCTTTTATTGAAATTATAATTACATTTTCTATTGGGATTACACAGTGTTAAAATGACAAAAATATTTTTAGTTTTCATTATCTGCTCTAAGAATATTATTTTTGTTAAATTTATTGTGGTGATATTGGTTAATAAAATTACATAGATTTCAAGTGTACAATTCTATAATACATCATCTATATATTGCATTTTGATGCTTCTATAATGTTTGTGTATAAAGTAAATTGAATTTTATGAAAATAGAAAATTTTGTACTAAAATGTATACAAATGTAAAAAATATTTTCAAATATTTTGTGGGATATATATTTCAGCTTAGTTTTCATAGTCTCTTTCAAAATAGTTATGTTTTCTACATTCCCTTTGTCTGCCCTCAAAATAAACATACTTCTTCATGTAGAACCTAAATATATATATTTTTTGTCAATCATATCTCAGCAAAGCTGGAAAAGTAAAATATACTTCCACTAAAAGCTTTGAACAAGACTCCATTTTTCAGTTATGTTGAATTAGTGAAAATAACTAGTAATTACTGATAGACCATTAGAGGAAAATATATGCTAAATTATATGAAGGATAATTCACATGTATTCATGGTACAAAACTCATTTTTAAAGATTATATTCCTTTACAATGTTACATGTTCACACTCACTAAAAATTAAAGAAAAGCAAATCTTAACAGATACATTTATCACATATAAAATTGGCAAAGATTTAAGCACAATGATTATAGTTAAATTAAGTAATGGTATAATACATAAAACAGAAATAATCATTGATGGTGGAAATTGGCCATAGTGCAATTCGTTTTTGAAATCACATTAGCAATATGTATTAGTAACCTAAGATGCTTGAGACTTACATCAATGATTCAGGTAAAGATGCATGTACCATAAGTGATAATGTCAAATGCCTGGAATTATTTAAATGTCCAAAATATTACAATGATTAAATGATACTAGTTTTGTGAAACTATTAAGTCATGTTTCTGTAGCTTTAAATGTTTCTATTCTTTGAACTAGTAATGCTGCTAAAAAGCTCACCTTACTGATAATGATATACATACAAGGGCATTACAGCATTATATCAATATATTATATCTAAAAGCGATCTGTTTAGATACATGTATTTGAACCTTCTATATAATAAAATAGAAGCCAATAATTAAAATCATGCTTTTTAAAATATTAATACTAGGGGGAAAAATGTTCATAATGAATGCTAAATGAAAATTCAAAGGGCAAACTAGCACCTTCAGTATTATTCAAATTTTGTATATAAGATGAATATATAAATGCTCACAAAAAGTAATACAAATAAAAATACAGTCAATATACATACTAGAAGCCAAAGCAATTTATGGCTTGACTGAATGAATTTTTATTTATAATTATGTATGTTTTTCAAATTTTCAACTATTAATGTTAATTTTGTTATAAAATATAATATTGTGGCATAAGTAACATTTGGATTAATTGCTAAGAGCACAAAGTAGAATTGTTCATACATTCATAAATTTGAGAAAAATTATATGAAGTACATTTTTAGCAGATATTAAATTGGATGGAAATTATTAAATTGTTTCTCAATAATTTTCTATTTTGTTGATTGTTTCTACATTTAGTAATTGGAATTCTTCTGTAAGAAATGTTTGTCCCTTTTCTCTCATTTACTCATTTAGTGTTATCAGTATGGACTTACAGGTATTAATTTTATTTGGGGGTTATACTTTTTATTGTCACAATTTATTTTGTTGGTGAAACTGTTCCAGCTTTGGCCATTGGGAGACTTTTGAGTTGGTCCTTGGGTTCTTTTCACATTGCCTCCTGCCTTTGTTTTGCTTTTTTTTAAAGCACTTCCTGTCACCTACAAGATGCTCTACATTCATCTTATGTATTTACTGCCTCAACCCAGAATCAACTATTTCTTCAAGGAGCATGGTTCCTTTTACTGTAGAATAATTGAAGACCAAGATTGTGGTTTCTTATCACTATTGGAGCACCGCAGCTTCTAGGAACACCACAGTTATAATTGATGCAGGCAATATGCACAGGCAAATACTAAAATGGGGTCAAAGTTTTAACAAACAGATTTTTTGCACAACCCTAAACTATTTATTAGTGTGATTGTTGTAGCATATATCCACACATGTTTGCTACCCCTTGCCTCAAGAGGTAGAGTTTAACCACCACGGGCTGGACTTCATAGCTTAGTTCTAGTGATTGAAGTATGGAAAGGAAAAGTAGTAAATTTATGCTGGAGAACCCTGCCAGTCACTTCCTTATAAGTCAAGGTTAACATCATACAAAGTAAATCATGCTGCTATCACCTCACTATGTGGTGATAAGAACACCTCAACGGTATTCTTCCACAAAGTCTGTAGTACCAGGTTAATTATGAGAAATTATCAATCAAACCCAAACTGAAGAATAGTAGACAAAAATATCTAACCACAGGCCGGC
>NW_017731515.1:96917-124667 GCF_001890085.2 Hipposideros armiger
ATATATATATATATATATAACCAGCAGCCTTCAAAAGAGTCAAAGTTGTGAAAGACAAGAAAAGACCAAGAAATGCTCATAGACTGGAAGAGACCAAGGAGATAAAGACTAAACACAATGTCATATCCTGAACTGGATCTTGGAACAGAAAAAGAGCACTCATGAAAAAACCAGTGGTATCCAACTCAGATTGTTTTGTTCATAGTATTGTGCCATTGTTAAGTTCCCAGTTTTGATAAATGCACTATGGTTATAAAAAACATTAGGAGAAGTTATTTAAAGGCATATGGGAACTCTGTACTATCTTTGTAATTCTTCAGTAAGTCAAACATTTTGAAATAAAATGCAAAGGTAGGACATGGTTCCAAAATTCATGAGTTTTAGTTAACACACAAAGCAAGGGCTGGCTGTATATTTCTTTGTTTCACCCCAAAAGATAAAGCTCAGAACAAAGCAGGCACTGTATAACTGGAACTTTCAATTATTAATGGTAATTTCATTATTTTAGGATAATGAGTTGCAATTAAAAATATAAATTGAAGTTATATGCTATTTGTAGTTGAAATTGGGAGGAGGAATTTGCATGTAACGTCAGAGACTGTGTGCAATGATTGAAGACGTGTGAATGGACTGACAGTACTTCTGGGTACCCAAATGAGCAATCGTATCTAGTGATGCTATCTAAAAGGAAATAATGATCTTCGATTTATTTTTATGCAGCCCAACTTAGAGGCAGCAGAGATTAAATATGATTTTATAGCAAGAGATTTCTTGCTGCGATACTGAATCATCCATCGTCTATGTCTCTGGGACCAGAGCCATGCCCTTGATCTCTCTTTTATCCCTGTGATGACTAGTTCAGTGTTCTTTCCTGTGAAGGCTCTCAGTAAGTCCTTGCTGACTGTACACCTTTCGTGATTCTTTCCTCCTTCCTCTGACTGATTGCAATCCATCGAACCAACCATGAAGAATAGACAGAGATACTAATGCACCTCTTCTGAAATCTGTTCAACTACAGTTTAAAAGGGAGTGTGTGCATCTGTCAGAATGGAAGAAAGGAGGAAATAGCTTTCATTTTAAGAGCCTATGTCCATTTGACTGATTCTAGTCAAATGGAAGAGGTTCGCAATGCTTCTAACTTCAAATATCAGGCCTTGCAAGTATTTCTGTTATAGCTGTGGGACACAAGCATTTCTCCTGCCTCAAAGAATTATGGAACTTTATCAGTGCTTTTAAGAAGCATTTAGTGGTAGTGTTCCAGATCTGACACATTGGCCGCATAAGCCTGACTTAATGTATACCACTTAGAAAACTGGGACAATATAAATATTTCAAGTCTCATGTAAATAAGAAAGCTCATCTTGTTCTGATTAAATAAGCTTGGAAAACAATTGGCATTGAAGCAAAATTAAGACTAGAGAGTTATTAATGGTTAACCTTTCTTGTGTCATTGTCAAGGTTACCTATGATTCTGGTAAGCCACTATTTGAATTTGTTACAAAATTATTTCGCTTATAGCACTATATTTAAAATAAATCTGGAGTAACCTGCTAATGAAAAGTTTATACAAAATTCTTCATTAAGCCAACTGACTATATTCATTTTTCTAAATCTCCAGCAAGTGGGACACTGAACTTTTTCTTGCCTACATAAAGTATTCAGTAATGACTAATATATGAATTGTTATGACTCCAAAAAAAATTAAGAATTCAAATTTTAAAATGGGCCTTAACAAATATAGTATTAAAAACCCAATAGATGGTTTTAGTTTTCTAAAATTAAGGCAAGCCTGAAAGGTAACTCTAACAGAACCCAAAACATTGATGCATGTGCAATAATTCATACCCAAAAAAGAAATCTTATGAGGGAAATAAAAGCTCACTGTCTTCAAAGGCATGATATGATTAAGCAGATGTTTGGCAACTAATGATTTATAAACCAAGAGGTATATTTTCTAAGAGGAAAGCACAGCATTATCACATTGAAATATTTCAATGGAATACATATATTCAATTTTAAAAGATAAGTGATTTCATCAACATTAAAGGTTGAAATACACCAGTCAAGAAAAAAATGGGCAAATCAATTCTATTTCCAAAACTTGCATCTTAGAGGACCATCTTGTTCAGATGTATAAATTTAGATCAGGTATTCAGCATCTCTCCTACCCTTCCTTTCTGCCTTTCCCTTAGTATTCTACCTCTCATGGAGAGGATCCTGCATTTGGAAAATCCCAGGGTTTTAGCTATTTTGGCATCCTACTAAGGGATCTAGTCCAAAGCTCACTGCCATGAAGACAATGATGCCTATAAAGAGATGACTGTGTTTCCGGCTTCTGTCTTCTTTAGACTGTGTAAACAATACAACGGGAGCTGGAAAAGGCTCAAATAACACAATCTGCTTAGATGTGTTCCCTATATATAAACCCAGGCAGGACTGAGAGGCAGCTTAAGTATCTTCCATTGAAAGACATCCAGAACCTCTGACTTCTTACTCTCCAATAGTATTTCTGTTCTAATTTTGTATAAAGCTAAAAACCACCACATCATTTGATTGGTCTTTCAGTGGTTAATTTAATTTTTAAAAAGCTTCATCAAAGTAGACACACTGAGCAATAGCATCTTCAGAACATCAGTTGATTCACCTGCATTTCCCAAAAACTAGATATAGCACGAGACTACAAAAAAAAATAAAATAAACCCCATGAGTTTTGGTCGTGTAGCCAAACCATTGGTACTGCAGGAGCACAACTCCATGAGATAATGACTGTATGGAGAGGAAAAAACTGCAGAGCAGCTAAGCAGCTTAGCGGAAGCTGAATTGGAGCCATGGTAGCATGGGGGTATGAGTGTTCAATAAATGTCCTCAAAACACAGTGGGAATCAAGCCCTATTAACATGGGGCCTTTTAATGATGGAAGTTCAACTTAATAAATAAGGCAACATTCCCCTTGAGTGCTTGAACTTTTGCAAGTAGCCATACAGTAAAAGACAGCCTTCCCATACACTATCAAATAGCTACAGGAAAGTCACTTTAGTTAAAGATATAGAAGAGTAATAGCAATAATCATCTGTTAGAAAGATACTGGGTAAAGGCCTCAGTGAGCCCACAGAATTCAGCACATCAGTTGGTTGGCATGAAGGACTGATGGGCTTTGTGGGTATGTGCCTAGAATCTGGAACATAGAATACATTTAGTACATATAGTGTGAATTTATAGTTATTTCTTGAACTATATGAACTAACTCAACCTCTATGTAAACCTCATAATTGTCTGATAGGATTCTCTGGAGCTCTTCAAAGCAAGAATGACCTTGAGTCAATGCGGATTGCTATGGGCTGCCTGACACTGGCTGGCTCTAAGAAAACCAGCATGGGAACTCATCTTGGACCACCTTAAAGCTGGGATACTCCCAGTATAAACACAGCTACCAAAGCATGTAATGCAGGACAGAACATCTTCATTCTGCCCCATGTCCAAAGCTCACAGCAGTTTTAGGGCATATGTTGGTGACTCATGCCCTGTATGTTGGGTGGGAAAGAGTAATGGTATAAGTGCTGGAAAATACGGTTTGCAAAACTATTTCATTCCTCAAATTTCTGTCACAGCCATTGTTCACAAATACCACTTCTTTATATGATAGCTCTGGGGTAATAATGAGATTGGTAAGGGGCATGTTTCAGTCCCTGTTGGTTTAGCAAAAGAATCAGAATTATGCTTAATGCATATTTCTATTAGCTATTCCAAAAAGGAATAGATGAGAAAAATATAGTAGTGGAAAATCATTATGAACTGAAGTTATAGATGTTTTAGAGGAAGAACTATTGTACTTGGAAGAACATGTTATAAGCCACTTGACAAAAAAAGAGCAACTAAGATTATAAAACTGACTGAGCAAATAAAAAATATATAAAAAGGCCAGAGTGAAATAAGTAATGAAAGGCTTTTAGTACGAAAATACTGACTGGAGTCCATTAAGAAGTGGAAATGAGATGGTGGGTGTATGTGCAGTATTACAACTCAGTATGTAATTCTGCAGGCATGAAAATAAAAAGAGTAGAGGAACACAATTTTAAGAGAAAAGAAAAACATAAATGATGTGATGCAGAAGAATGTAAGAATTAGTGATAATGACTGCTGACAATAAGAAACCCCAGATGTAAGTTCTTCCATAGGTGTTGAGTGGCATATGTTCACAGATGTGGGTTTATATCACAATGAAAGTCCATATCAGATGTGTTATTGATAAATCAAAGAGGTTCATTCCTACACATCAATCAAAACCACACAGCTTAATTACAGATAGTATGGGACTTGTTAAGTGTCTATATGACCAGAGAAAAGTGATAGGAGTGAAGAAATAAACAGTGAAGATAAAAGTAGTTTTAATGATTGAAGTACATAATTCAAAGGCAAAATGATAAGCAATAACAAGTCACTTCAATTACCACACAGCACAAAGTAAGCAACAGCTTTCAAGGTTCTGTGTCTGTCTAGCACAACATAAGCCACCCCTCATCTGCTTTGATTCACTAAGTAAGGCCTACACAAATAAATAAGGAGTATCTCAATTGTTTCACTGTAAAAACTAAAGCTACATAAAATAGAGCAAACTGCCAAGACAAGTGGACACACCAAGAAGTGACCTGATATGGGAAATTCTAACTTTAATCTATACTCAAGTCACAAAAATATACAACCTATATATTATGGTGAGATTGGTATTCAAACAGCTTCAAAGCAAAGCCCCTAGCTCATGCTTCCAGCCAGACTATCGCTCTTAAGCGTCTACTATACTGAAAACAAGATGCTATCTTTGTCATAAAACACTCTAATCAGCCTAACTGCCCACTCCATGGAAGCCTATTGAATGTTTTGTATAAACTCTCACAGGCAGTGCAATCTGAAGTTCCTGCCCTCATGCAGTGTCTGTAACGGAGGCCTGATGGACAGAGTCTGAGGATGGCAAGGTTTATCAAGTCTCCAATGGAACTGTCATCTCGAATACATTTAGAACGCAGAACACTGAACACTCTGTCCACCCCCATGGCAGGCTGCTGTATACTAGTACACATTTCTCTCCTCCAGAGAGTAGCTGGTTACCCATGCCCATTTCCTGGGTCAGTCAAAGTCTAGGAAAATTTCTCTATCTGTTCAGTTGAACTGGGAATAAAGGAAAGGGGGTGAAGGCCACGGATGTACATAGGATTGAGCCTTAGGCTCCAGTCATGGAATCCAAAAAAAGTGGCAGCAAGAAAAATTTCCAATATAGAACTTAGAAATGGTCAGTTTAGGCTGCTATCCATGGTAGCTCAATTTACCTGTGGACCTCTCCTCTATCAGAATAAATCCATAGAAATGCCCGTGTTTTTATGGTCTACACGCTGACTCACCAGAAAGCTGCTTCCCCACCTCAGCTGGTGATACACTGGTTGCACACCTCCAACCGGGAGGGCCAGGAGCAATGTGCACAATTACAGGACATTCCTGGAGGCAACAAGGAGAAACACGGCCCACACCAAAGATGATAAAAATTGTTATGATTCTTCAACATCCTGATTGAGCTCATAACCGCTAACCGAGAAATTTGAGAAGTGTCATTTCCTAAACTCTCAGACATGGGGAAGAAGATTACAAGTTGGCTGATACTGAATAGGCATGTCACCAAATCCATATGGAGTACCCAGTCACTTGGGCTCATTTGGGAATTTTCAGAACTTAAGAGAAACCACAAAGGAAATTGGACAACTGTTAGCAAAAACACTTAGAGCACTGCAGGCAAGAAGATCAGCAAAGACTGGAAGGCGCCCAGTGCGATGTCAATGCTTAAGGCTGAATCGGTCAGATATATAAAGCTAGACCCAAGGGATCAGAAAGGCCAGGAATGGACACCACAAAAGGGCAATGAGTATAACAATGTGTAATTAGAAGGAGGTTCTGAATTTAGTTCCAAACTCTCGTGTTGCTGGTGTCTATGTTAATAAAACTTAAATATAACATGTATTTCAAGAAAAAGTTATAATATCTTAGTCCAAAAAGAATATCATACAATTTCATGTAAGAAACAAATTATCAAGTCAGAGGGCTTAGTCTGGAAATAAAAATTAACTAAAAATAATAAAATAATGTTATTATAGGTCTTTGCTTATAGGCAATAGCATAATGGAGGAATAGAAACAAGGTGTCTCCAACATCTTCATCAAAACTTTAGAGCTACTTTGTGAAATTATCCCCAAACTGTATAATTAAAGTTGTCAAAATTGGGTGACAATACAAAATTACATGAAAAAGAATACAGAATAATTTATTTGAAATGAATGAAGTTGGAAATAATTTACTTATATAGTTTAATGTACAGGCACATAAAGTAGTATGATTTACAGAAATACATTTCTGGGAAAAAGTATGTTGACATAATTATAGTGTGTAGTATAGAACAGCTTGAAAATGAATTGAGTATTTAAAATTATATTTATCAGAAATGTGAAAAATATTGTGTATTATTGATGAGATTATATTATTATCCATTAAAAATAGAAATTCTTTTCTTTTGTTTTTGTTCTCCCGCTTGAGGTGGTGATGATGAGTTTTCCCAGAACCACCCATGATCTCCCTGATGATTCCTATTACACCTTAAGAGAAGACCTTAGTCCAGAACAAAACAAAGCAAATTAATCTGTAATCTTGGTTGCTTTAGGTCTGGTCTGGAAAGTCACCTAGTAAGCACCATAATTATGAAGTTGAAAATCTTCATTTTGAGATCTAGAACTGAGCTTAAGGGCTCATTTCCTTAGTCATAAATGAATACACAGTTAAAAGCAATTTCATAAATTTTAATTTGTACATCTCTACAACTAAATGTGGACATATTATGTAAATATTTAGAAAGTCAACCATAGTAAATTATCTCCAACTTCATTCATTGCAACATATTTCGGCAGTGGCTGGATAATTGCAGTTATCAGATAAAATTTTATTCTATGAATGCTTGTCTTTCAAGTGCATACTCTTCCCTTCTCTGTCCCAAATAGCTCACTGAGTCTGCATCCACAAATATGTGAGATACACAACCCTTCACCATTTAGGATGAATGGGACCTTACGTTTTTTTGCAGCTCTTTAGAGCCCCTAATTCCACCTGGCATTATGTACATGGTAGTTACATATACTATAGGTGTGTGTTTTCTAGATCCACAAAAGAAGAAAGTTGCCCTCCTCTAATAGAAATGCCGGCCCCATGGGCTTGATGGGGATTGGATTCTACAACTATAAACCCGTCCCTGTGGGTCTAGTAGAAAACATTTGTCCATCTTCAAATCAAAGGGGAAGGACAGAGCAGGAACACACTGGGTGCCTAGAAGAACTTAAAACACCATCCATATTTCAATCATTGAATATCAGAATTTGAAGAGCCAAGTTTATTTGCACATAAAGAACTGCACTCAGGAAGAAAAAAGCTCAGTGTCATACAGCTAGGAAAAGCTATAGATATATGTGTGTGAGGGCATGCACACATTCACCTTGGCTTTTATTTTCAGACAACTGCTCATTCTGTTAGGCCATCTAAGAGTTAGAAATACCAATTACATGCTTCGTGCTGTACTATTAATAGTACCCCTCCTGAAAACAAATTTTCCACTGTGTTAGTTGCACACAAGTGAGAGGGACAAAATCATCACCAAGATGTTTATTACTTTCCTATGTAGCCAAATAGAAGACGCTACTATGGAACTGGGCTACTGTGGAACCAGTCTTCCTAAGGTAAGTAGGGATATACAATAAATATTTTCCCAATGGGACCTGCAGCCAATTATCAGAATAACTGTATTCTAGACAAGGGAAAAACACAAAATTTTCAGAAGGCTGCACAATGCAGAGTCTCAGTTGATAACAAAACTGGATGTGACCGGCAGAAAATTCCAAGATTCCTGCCTCATATAATCTCCTCCCCATATATGTGGGTAGGACTGAGAATGTGAACGCTACTCTCATAAGTGGGTTATATTATATTACAAGTTTAAAAAGTCTTAGATATAATTAAGATTTCTAAAATCAATCAGTCATTAACATCATTATCCAGAGTGGGCCTGGCCTAATCAGGTGAGTCCTTCCTTAAATAACAGATTTGAGAAATCAGAAATTCTGCCATTTTGTGAGTGGGCCCATGGAAGAAGTCATGTAGTAAGAACCTGAGACTGTCGTCTAGGAACTGAGCATTGTCTCCCCTGATAACTGGCAAGAAAACAAATCTCAGTTGTACAGCCACTAGAGAACGGATTTTGTCAATAACAAGTAGCTTGGAAGATGACACCCCAGCCTTAGATAAGGTTACAACCAAACCAGTGCCTTGAAGTCAGCCTTGTGAAATGGAGCACAGAAAGCAGTCACGCTATGCCTGGACTTTTAACCTAGAGAATTGTGAGGTAACCCATGTAATGTTATGTATGTTTTTTTTTACACTAAGATTGTGAAAATGTTACACAGCAATAGAAAACTAATAAGTTGTGGGACCCTTTCACCCCCCCAAAAAAAAATAAAAACCCATAAAGGCCTCTTGGGTAGAGTGGGATCTGATGGAGGCCAGATGATAAGTGGTATAGTAGCCCAAGTCTTCTGTCTTACTGTGGGCACAATGGATCTCAATGAGCCCCAGGTCCCCAAATGACTAAATGGGATGGATATACATGGAAGCTTCATAACACCCAACTGATATAGCGACCCTGGATTAGGAGTCGACGTGGCAGGAAGGGCCACCATCAGCCTAATTGATAAATCAGAAGCAATTCTTCATCCCAGGTGAATTTAAAAAGTATGGCAATATCCTCAAACTTAAATTATACATGTACTGTAAGTACCAACATGTCCCTTTTGATTTTACTTTTATGGTCCCTTCATAAACCAGATGGGTAGTGGCAGGTGATAGGTGAGTTAAAAAGACCTAACCAAGTGGAGACCCTTTTGACAGCTACTAGGCTGCAAATGATATATAAACGGAAATAGATTAACACAACCTCTGGCACTTAGTATGTGGTTATTGATCTGATGAATGCAATCTGTTCACTCCTCATCGAAATGCAGTTCATTTTTCATGTGGAAAGGGTCACAGGACACATACAATCTTGCCTCAGTATTATGTTAGCTGCTGTTCTCTCCAAACAGTCTGTGAGAACGTTATATCTTATTCCACCACACTGGCCAGTTTCACACTTGCTAAGTGTGTGGTGATGGACATAGTGTATAGTGGCAAGTGCTTTGGAGCAGGGAAATGAAAACCTAAAGAGATTCAGAGGCCTTTCATATTGGTGAGGTTTTGGGGAGTTCAATGATCCAGGACATCCGGGGACAGCACCTCCAACACGAAGGACAAATTAGCACACCTTGAGCTTGCTACTACAAATTAAAGTTCCAGCAGTGGATGGGCCCCTTAAGATTTGAGAGGCAGCATATGTAATTCCTGCAAATACTACTCTGACTCATTTATGTGATGGCTCAAAAGGATCCCAAGTTGCAAGTGGGGCCCAGAGCAGGAGAGGACTGTCAGGTCCAGACCATGCTGCATAGCCCTAATATTCGAGCTGCATGACCTGGGAGAGCCAACACCTATGAGTACCTGTAGTCACTAAAGACGCCCTGAGAAGTGTCTGAAAAGCCATCACAGGAAAGTCACGGCACAGACCCCTAGGGTTCCAGAGCAAGACCATGCTTTCTGGAGCAGAGAAATGCATCTTTGGTAAACAGTTCAAGCATCTACCCATTGGATATCAGTGGCTACAACACCAGAGCTGCCCAACCTGATGAGAGTTCCTCAGACCTCCAAGTCATAAGACCAGCTAGATGGCACAAAACCTTCAGGCAATGGCTATGGTATGTCGGTGTCCAGGCCCAAGTAGATCCAAGTGTCTAAAATAAGTTTTGTGAATAGGATGCACAGAGTCTCCATGCCTCCTAACTCTTGGACCAACACCTCTTCCTCAGCTCACCCTATCGCATTGAAGAGCTTCCCTACGACGAGCATAGAGAGAGAAGGGAACAACTCAGATCTGTTTCACAGGTGGTCAGCTGTAATGCGTTTGTGGGCTGAAAGCATGAGTTGCTCAGTAGCGTTGCTACTACAGACTTACTCAGGGGGCATGGAAGACAGCCGTGAGGGAGAGCCCTTCCGGTCAGTAGGGTTCCCTGCCGCAGGCTGTGTACTAGGCTGTCCTGGTAAAGAGGCTGAATTAGGCGGAGGCAAGGACATCTGTGAATTCCTAGGCAGTGGTACGTACCTTGGCAGTTGGGTTATGGTTCTCAAAATAGCAAGGTGAAGATGCTAAACCAAAAGGTTTGTGGACGAAATATATGAATGGGCATTTGGGATAAACTATAAAAAACGATCACCTTTGGATCTCAGGTCAATGTTCACCGGAAAGGATGCTCACACTGGTGGTATTCAACAACCTAGGTGACAAGATGATGTGCCTGGAGCTTTGAGCCAGCCCCTGTCCTCAGCCACCCCTGTACTTGTCCAATGGGCCCACAAAAGGAGTTGGCATGGTGGAGCAAGGACAAATATGATGCATGGGTGCCAGACTCATTCCTCAACAATTAACCTGTCACCAGCACAGACCACTCTGGCAATAGTTATTGACCCAAATACCATGAGTGTCTAGGGTTGTTGCTACCTAAGGGGACAAGTAGTCTAGAACCTGGAGAAGTCCCTGGACCATCTTTTGGTACTCTGTGCCTGTTGACAGAAGTGAATGGGAGAGCATAGCATTCATGACCTGACAGGAGATCACATCCACCAGAGATGATGTTCTGCCCCTCCACTGCCATTAGCAAGCTGAAATGTTGGCCAAGAGTGAGGGACATCTAGCATGGGTGATGGAAAAGGGAGATGAATATTGATTATAGCACTTGAACCACCTGTAGTAATGAGAACTCAAGCCTGTTCCACTTATGAGTACTTCGTGTAAGAAATCTTTTGAAATAACTGTGGCTGACATCTACCAGGAAGAGCTGGTAGTGCAAAAGTCCTAAGGATGGACCTGAGTAGTAACAGGAGCTGGCAGGAGACAGACAGACTAGAAGATGCTTTTGCTGCCCCTTCTCATTTCCTTGGTCCAGCTTTAATTTCAGAGATAGCCGGATTGGATAGTTTCACACAAACTGACCCTCAGGCTGAGAGTATTCCACTACAATTGCCTTTCCAAATTTTTTCAGATTTCTGTCATAAAGTCATCTTCAGAGCTCATGTTTCTGACCAACTGTCCCTGTAGAAGTGCTTTACAGAAGTGAGGCGTGGTCAACAATACCCTCAGCCAGTGCAGGATGGGAGCTGGTGGATAAATGCTGCAGCCCAGAGGCGAATCTGGGAAGCCTTCTACATGCTTCTCAGCTGTCCCTGGAAAACCCAATCCCTGTTGCTTGCAGCAGTGACACAGATGACATGCTCCTGTCTGTCCTGCTTCACTCTGCTTCCTTACTTCTACCTGTTGGAGTCAAGTCTCAAATAAGCACGCTGCGTCAATCTCAGACGCTACTTTCAGAAATGCAACTGAGACACCTATGTTTCAGATAAGCCTCCTAGATATTAAGAATGATTCACGCATTATAATTTATAATATTGAAATCATTCAAATAGTACTGAATAAGTGTGTATTATGTCTGTACATTAGCATATGTGAATAAGATTATTCCTGTATGAGCCATGGTTTTATTCACAGGTTACATTAAAATTTATACTGAAATACTTCTGTCCACTAAGAGTGTTAAAGTATGCGATTATCATATCTGCCAAGCTGATATTTTTCAGCCTGACATTTAATATTGTCACAAACAGGCAAACAGTCCTACTGAGCCTTGCCTAGGATTTCAAAGGAAGTGTCTCCAGGCAGAAACTTTTTAATTAAAGTTTGATTTAATGAAAATTATGAATCACAAAAACAACTGCATCAAGCAATATCAAATATCCAGACTGGAAATGCATCTGTGAAGTTATAACCTGTGAGCTTCTGATCATCTCTAAATTTGCTTCAGCACCCAAGCACAAGTTTCAGGTTTCTGCCACCATTCATTTTGTTCTGTTTAGTACTTGGTATAATTTGAAACAGCTGATTTTCCTCTTTGGAAATGAGCAATGTTGTTTGTTGTTGCTATACCGTTTTCAATTTTGGATTCCCCACAGTGACTTGCACACAATAATGATAAAAGGAATATTAGCTAATATTTGTGAGCTCGTACTATGTAATAGTTTATATTTCACACATATGTCCCCATATTTAATTTTCACAGTAGCTCTATAAATAGCTATCCCCATTTTATAGATGAAAAGTTATGGTACAGAAATATAAAATAAATGTATCTAATATCATGCCCAGTGCTAACACAAGGATAAAATTCCCAACAGTCTCACTCCAAACCATTAATTCCTAGCAACTAGACAATTATGGCTAAAAAATATTAAACTATTTTAGGGAGACGATTCCTCAAAAAAAACCTCTTAAGGCTTAAAAAAGTATAGTTGTAGCTGTGCAGTTTTCGTCATCTCATATGCTTGTTAATATTTTGCAAGATTTTTTTCAAAATTATAAGAACAATTTCTCCATCATCTTAAGATACCACTGTATTCTTTTACACTTCAAACACTCTTTGAGAATATGCTTCATTATTACTCTAACTCATCAAGAAAATTATTGAATATGTAAGTCAAAACCTCAATCTTGATGATAACACAATAAAATTCCCTTCACTGACACCATTTTATAACTGCCAACTCACATTCCATCAAACCCATCCATACTTAAGATCATACGTATCATCTTCTGAGTATTTTACCAAGCTCTTTTGAGGAAAATTATGTTCCCTTGGCTATAATTAAGCAATAGAACGTAGGTCTTTTCTATGCATTTAGAGAAATACGCCATTAGGAAATTAGGTTTTTATGAAATTAAAACAATTAAGCAAAATCATCTGTGGAGTTTTAAAATCACTTGAAGAATGAAGAGAGGGATTTATGAGGAAAAGTCTAAGAAGCTGGATAGGCTGATTTTAGAAAAGAGATAATAGTAGTAAGGTAACTGAAAAGTTATAAACGCCATTGAAGGGACAGAACTATTTGTCATGCTAGTTTCCTGCTGTATCTTGAAACAATGTGATGCTGCAAAGTGCCAAAAACATTTTTCTCCATATTTAAGGTTATATTACCTACTGCCCTGAAATGCAACCCTGAGAAGAGGAATAGAAATAGCTTGCTATTTATATAATAGGTACCAATTTTCTATGAATAGAATTTTATCAAACCTTCTGAGATCCCCTATGAATCATTCTGTTAATATTGACTGCAATTTAGATAGAAATAGTTTAATTAGAATGTTTCACATTGGGGGAAATAAATCAACGTATACCATTGCTATTTCTAATATGGGGCACAACACTTTCACCTGATTTTGGAAAGAAGCATTTCTGTGCAGCCAAGTCAACTCTCTCCTATAGTCAGTAGAACTGAGTAGAGGATGGAGCTGTGGGTGTGACAGCTGAGAATGGTGGGAAAAAAACATGCTTCAGTAACCACAATAGGACCTAATCTAATATCAATATCAAATGTCTGGAAATCCAGAAATTTCTCTCAAGTACATAAAAAACCAAAAAGCACTAAAATAGAATCAAAACTACAGTAAAATGTTATTCCCTAAGACATAACAAATTGTTTGCTTTTGTTCTAGAATCTAGACAGATCGACCCTATGAGTCAAAAGAGGAAAATGGAAGTCTGACATACAAATTAATGGCATGCAAAGATCTATTTAAAAGTCCCAGTGCCTTAAAGAGATTCAGTCACAATTCTATTAAAATTTATTTGAGGAAACAAACCCAGGCACAGAGCTATGATACAAGATGGAAGTATCTGTGGAGTCATATGATTTCAGGTTAAAAAAAGATTACCTTTAGAAATTCTTTTAAAATCATTAAGAATAATCACAGATCACTTTGTGGTCTAATCTTCCTTAATTTATTAATCATATTTAAATATATATACAAATCTGTTTAAGTCTTAAATGTAATTCTCTAAAATAGAAATTACTTAGTATCAAAAATAAATGAATCATTTATCCTTTGAATTGCAATTGTTTGTATATTATCTATAATATCTTACCAACTTGGTACTACACTATTTATTACTCACAGCATATTTCGGATGTCTTTGTACGGTGAAGAAACTGTGGTGACAGGAACAGGCAAGCACAGTTCTTAAGATCATAACCCAGAATGATCTCATTTTTTAAAAGCCTATCTCATATGAAAAACAATTATTTCAGTTTGTCACACTGAACTTGAATTGTCAAGTCCAATATATGGAAAACCCACAAGACTAGATATTGTTCTTGACATGATCATTATACAAAGGTTTAAATTGTCAGTGAAGATAAGAAAACCTACAATATGTTTCTTTGATTCATAATCATTCTTCCTTTTTTGGTTTTCCCATTATATATTTTACTTAACCTTATAAATGTAAATGTCAGTTTTCTGGGGGGAAGCTGGTGGCAAGATCATTAGACAGTTGGATACATTTGAAGGGAGCCTCTAAGAAACAGGCAAACCTCATGTGTGTTTAAGAGAGTGTTCACCTTGAACAAATTGCTTGTTACATACAGATAACTCCAAGTAGAATTTCAGGCTGTTAAATGTAGATTATCCCACTGGACTATTTCACAAGTTATAATTCTCTAAGCTTAAGTTTCAGATAAATTTAAATCAAGTAATTTTTAATGACTCATCATAATTTAAGTTTAATAAAAATTGAAACAAAGAGTAATAAATTATTCAAAATTAACTACTATTTACAGAAAAAAAAGTAAATTATTTGACCTTTTCATAATCATAAAGGACAAAGGGAAATTGATTGTTGATTGTATGTATTTGAGAAACAAGTCTATGTCAGATATTACATGAGTAGCATTCTCAACATAAATGTTTTAATCCCACAAAAATACCGGCAAGTGTTGACTCCATTAGATTTACCACTCTTGATTTACCACGCTTTGACACAAAAGATTCAAAGTTATTTTGGTGACTTATCTATCACACCAAATTTGCTGTGGACATGCAATTTTTTGCATGAAATTTTAGCCACCTTTAAACCTCATATATGGGGAAGTTGAGCATGAAAAGACTAACTGGAGAAATCACAGGTTTATTCTTATATACTACTTATGACTGCTTTGAAATGTCACCATCATTTCTAGAGTAAGCATCCTCTTCTTTTAGGATGGCTACTTTACATACAAAGCATGGACAGAAAGAACCCAAAACCTTTAAATAAGAATGAACACCCTCCTCAAAACTTAACATGTTAAATTCTTTATACACTTAATTTGTGTTAATATATCTTTAAATTCCTTGTCTAGGTAGTTTGCTAGGAAAGAAATTATGAATATGTATCTGCAATATAATAAAAACTTGTCTGAAAAGTTTAGAACCCCTTTGGAGAAGTCAACCAACTAATGAAATCATTACCATACAGGTTAGACAGCAGTGGAAATGAAGGGAAACTCAGGAGTACTGAGCTCTGCGCCTACCTGAAAAGCTCCGCAGGCACGGCATTAACAAGATGCAAATTATTTGACAGCAATACAGCCTGTGTTCCCAGAGTAAACCATGTAATCACTTTCCTTCTGTATGTGGGTATAGAAAGCTTTCCTCATGACCCCGAAGTAATAGTTCTAGTAAGCTATATTTTGTAGATTAGAATAACAACACCTGCAAACCTTTGGAAAAAGAGATCAAGATTCCCAAGGACTTATGCAGGGAAATCACTCAAAGTTTTATGCAGTTGTTTCTGTAAATGAGGTTCTACACATACGTGTGGAAGCTGTTTCCATTTCCACTGGTAAAGGCCCCAGGTAGGGAAACATAGAGCCATGGCGCCAGGAGGAGGAGACGACGGCTCCCGTCAGGGGCTGTGCCGCCTCGGGAAAGATATTTGACTTCTCTAAGTCTGTTTGTTATTGGTAAAGTGACCTTAATAATTCCTGCTATTAGACTTCAGAGGGCTACTGTTGTGAGAATTAAATCAAATAATAGATATGAAAGCATGCTCTCCAGGTTGTAAACCTCACAAATACAATATTTTAGCTGCACTGGGTTATCTGAAAAAAATATGACTCTACTTTCATTTGGTTCCCTTTTCTTTGGTTCCTCATTTTATCAAGTTGAAAAGGAAATATTCGTCCCGGAGGAGTCCATGATCTCCTCCAGCTCTGAAATTCTAGGATGTTAAGTGGCATATGTTGGTGAAGAGAAACTTTCAGGGTAAAAAGTTTAGAGTCTCTTCCTTTTGTATCTAAATATTAAGGAACTTGTTTAATAACGTAAGGAGTAATAAAAACATTTTCTAAACCCTGTCAGTATGTATTCAAACTCTATTCATATGGTTGTTTAAATATGCAGTTATAGCTTAATTTGAGGCCTTTCAAGCTGAGCTGGTAGAAACAGAGTAGAATGGTGGTTACCGGGGCTAGGAGGTAGAAGAATTGGGGGATGCTGTTTAAGGGTAGAACTTGCAACCATCAATGAATAAGTTCTGGAGATCTAATGCTCAGTATAATCATTAGAGTCAACAATGCCGTATTATATACTTCAAATTCCTAAGAGACTTAATTGTTCTCATCACAGAAATAATTATATGATGTGACAGAGGTATTAGCTAATGCTACGATGGTACCATAGGGCAATATATGAATTTCTCAAACCAACACATTGTTACCTTAAACTTACACAATGACATAGGTCAATTGTATCTCAACAAATAAAAATTTTTGAGGCTTTCATAATTGGGACGATAAAACAACTCATGGTGCCCCAACCCCCCAACATCCCATATCTTCCCCTCCAGGGAAAGGTCTCTTGGGAAGCAAAGCATAAACTATCATCAGACTGTTATTAAAGGAAAGGAAGAATGTCCTAAAATCATCATATAACAACATCTAAGGCAGTGTTGGAATTTTAAAATTTGTTTCAGAGGTGTCTCTAGTTACCTCTTAAAACACTTACACTGACTTGTAGATCGCATCCTGAGACAGAGAACATTCCAGGCTTACACAAGAGCAAAACATTTTTACACTAAATAGTACAACAGAGCATACAAAATTGTATACATACATACACATACACACACACCAGCTGCCTTTGCTCTCATGGCTCCAATGTGCGTGAATTTCAGTTACTATGTCAGATACTACAGTCCCCCAGCAGCAGTTCACATTTCAGTTACCACATTAACTATGAGTAATTAATTGCTTTAAGTGCAAACTTTGCTGCTAGCTCTTCAGTATGCAAACGCCTCTGTAAATAACAGATGTGCACCTTGATCAATGCCAATCACAGCAACTGTCTCAAAGTTCATTGTGATTCATCACCGTGCTTCTGTTATTCAGTTCATGCACAGACAGGAAAGCATGTGCTTGTGTTGCCTCCTTGTCTCCCAGTGATAAACTTAAGTAAAATTTTCACAAAACTGGATAATTCAAAGAGAAAATGGCTAATAAAGATGAAAGTACAGCAAAGCAACAACAACAAGAATAACAACAACAACAACAAACAATCAAACACTAGAAGTCCAGTAAAAACCAACTGTACCAGAGCCATAGAAGCAGCAGACTGTGGGCACTCCGTCCCTGCTGCTGGTCCAGACTCTGGATTTGCAGCCAGAGGAATCTAGTGATGGTGCACTTAATAACATAAAGGAGGCAAGTGGTTGTGAGAACAGGATAAAGATAACCCAGAGGTAGAGAAGTGGGCAAAAATCTTCATATTGAAGGAACTCAGCGATGTTCCTCAACACTGATGGCACAAGGAGAAAATGTTGAATGCTGATCTCAACTCAGGAGCATGACAGTTAGTGCAAGGCAAAGATGCTTGCCCCTTGTCATAAGTTACACAATGAGAAAAAAGCAAGTACTGTTCAAAACCATTTTTGCTACGTGTTTTACCATAATTGGCTGTCCTATGCAACTGTAAATGTAGCAACCAAATATCCTCTTCCAATAGTGATCCTGCCTGTGAGGCAGGCAGATACACGGTAGACACAGTGTAAGACAGAAAAGGAGCCACACAGTGGGGACCAGCAACAGGTCAGAGAGACTTCTCTGATCCACACTTACCTGATTTCACCAGTTCCCTCAGGTGAAGAGATGAATGTCACGGTCAGACTGATGTTCGATATTCATTGTAGTTGGCTAAAAAAACAACAATAAAAATTAATTCCCAATGTTTCCAATGTGTCAAATTACAGTGGACTAAATATTAGTTTTATTATTTTTCATTTTTCTATACATTTATAAATGACAGTGAGTTTTTAATATTTACACTCCAGTTCATAAAAGTCATGGAAAAAACATAATTTTTTCATTGATTAATAAGATCACTTTGCACAGTTTCAGTTTGCATGGTAATTTTCATGGTTCCACAATACCATTCAAAAAAATATATCTATCTACACACACACATACGCAGAGTGATTTTTAAGAATCATTAAAAGCCTTGATGGTAGGGGATAGGATCAAGAATATTTTGGCATATACAAATACTCATGCCAATCTTGTTCCAATTTACTAATTTCTATAGCACTTAGTGCTCACGTGTAGACAATGCATAATTAATATGCATTTCTTCTATAAAGTTCATGTTTTTGCTCTTTACCTTCAACGTGATGTCTCCACCACCAAAGATGAATTTAACAAGAGGCTTATTTTTAGATCCCCTTATGGTTGACTTAACATTGCTCCAGCCATTACAAGGCACATTAGTTCCTTGCCAGGATGTTTTTATCATGGAAGTAGGCTTGCGGCCTATCACACTCCATGATTTTAATGTTCAATACCTTTCTTTGTCTTTTAAAAATCTCTTCTCTTATATTCCCATTGTCATATCTTTGACATATCTTGCATACTTTCTATTTTCAATCATAAATGTTTATTTTGTGTTTCAACACTTCTATTTTGTATGATGTTTTAATTGTCTATATAAAATCTGCAAGTTCTAACAATTTGGCTTACCTCCTCAATTAAAATAAAGCACTGTGTTAAGTAGAAGGAGGTCTACAGTCGGTTGCTTTGAGGAACTTTTATTTTTAATCCATTGAAAGTTTTCTAATGTGTTTTGTACTTTTGATGTCTCCTGAATTTTTCATTGTATCTTATATTTTGTGTTTACAAAACTATAGAACTTCATTTACAGTCAACTACATATTGTCATTAATAAAGGATTTATGCTAAAAAATTAAGTTTTTAAATAAAAAAGGTTCTATTGTCCTCTACTGCTAATTTATGCATAGATTCTATAAAATAATGCATCATACAGAGAAATTTTGTTTATAAAACTTTTGTTGTACCTTACTTCTGTTAGCATTAAAACAAGATGAATGAGAACAAGATATTGCTCTGAGAGTTATGATTTTATGAAGAATCTACAAGGATACCAAAATTATGATATATAACTCGGTTCAACAAAGGTGATCATCTAAATTGTTCCGGGCACATTTCAGGCTAAATTTTCAACCTTAGACAGAAATATCAAATCCATCTATAACTCTTCTTGAAAGACTTATATTATCAAATAAGAAAAAATTTCTTAGCTGACTCCCTCATGATGGGACTTTGACACTTGAATCAACTAATAATTGTAACTGTTTCATATATAAGGTCAGTTTTGACAAATGGCCTCTTTTTGACAAATGAAACACTCTTTCACTGTCAGGCTAAGGTTTTTGTCAGTAATGAAGTTATACAATCAGAAGCATTTTTGGATGGACCACTATACACACAACAGGGCACTGGGAGCAAGGAATAAGGCTACATCTTCGTCTTAAATTATCCACCTAATGACAAAAGCAAACATAAAATAGTATTAAAAAGCTATAGGTAACAGATGTACATGAGTAAATCACTGCAGATATGTGACAATAAGCCCCTTGTTCTATGCGCAATCGGGGTAGATGATGGATAAAAAACAGGGTACCACGGGGGCTGTGCATAAAGACCGTTATAGTATGGCAAACAATCGTTAGCAAAGTTCACAAGTAAATAGAAAGTCCAAAGTAACGGCCTTCCTCATAACAGTTTGGTTAAATGGGGAAATTGCACATACATATGTGGTTTTTCATTTATAATTGAGAAATAAACCTGTATACAGATATTGTCTTCTCTATTCACTGAACAATTCTAATAATTCATTGTTAACTTGTAAAACATTATCCCTTAATGTCACTAGAATTAGTTGAAGTACTTTTAGGAGTTATTATATAACACAGTAGCTTGCATCATTTTAGAAAAGAGAATTCTTGTTGTGTCACATAGAGGAGGAGCTAATTGATGCAATTTTTCTGAGAAATATGAATATGTAATTTATGACCAAGAATTAATCCATCAAAATATGTGTTTATTGAATGCCTATTGTGAGCTTAGACCTGAAGCATTATACGGGGAACAGGGAAGAAAAAAATAATGATGTTGTATGCAAATTTAGTGTGACCAAAGGCATTGTTACACTAAGTGTTAAACAATTATGCCAGGATGATTTAATCATTTGAAGATGAGGATAAATGAGGGGAAGTGGAAGGAGGGGGTCCACCTAATGGAAGATACTGGCTTCAATTTTTGCCATCACAATTTACAAAAGCTTGGAGAGGTAAGAAGAATGCTAAAGACCATGAGGAAGGGGGAGAAAAAGAATTATGGACAATGGAGGGAACATGCTACATTTCTGGACAGTGGGAAGAGAGACAAGGAGAGAGAGGAAGAAAGGAGAATATGGGCTCAGGGAAACCAGGCCTGAGGGGATAAGCAAGGTATGGGTGAGAGGGATTGCTAAGTAAAATACGAAATTAAGAGAGTCCTGAAAATCCAGGCGAGTATGTAGAGAAGACAGCATTTGTTGTTCTTATTTGAAGAGGGCAGTGAGAATATGAAAAAAAAAAGGTGTTTGAGGCCTATTAATCTGGCAATAAAGTGCTAGAACAATTGCCTTTTTATCAAATCTTGCCTTTAGATAAGGCTTGGAATAGAGCAGATAAATGTCCCAGCAGAAGGGAACATTTGACAATTCAAAATATTAGAACAGATATCCAGTGAGCACTCAGGACTCATGATAATATATCATCATCACCACAGAAACAAGCGTTGTAGCCATTAAAATGGATGACCGAGAAGGAGTATCAAAGATAAAACTTTGAGAAATACTTGTAGTTGAAGTCAGCAGATGATAAATAAAAGCAATATTAAAAAGGGAAGAGAAGTAGGATAACATAATTTACTGTTATAGAAATCAAGAAGTTTTTAAGAGGCTAACCTAGGCTGGTTGTATCAAATGTTAGCATAAAGTCAAGAAGAATGAGGGTAAGGAGGTAATAAAAGGAGAAATTTGGGAGATACAGTAGTCTCAGCAAAGTTCTGAAGAGAAAATTACAAGGCATGAAAGGAAAGAAAATGAGAGAAACAGATAATAGAGAAAAACGAGAAAGGAAAAGGACTGAGGGGGATGAGGGGTGTGTGAGAGAGGGGACGAAGGAGGGGGCAGGAGCATATCAGAAAGAAATGGAAGGTGAATAAAAGATGTATCCATGGAAAGGAAGGGAACAGCTATACAGTATGGCAAAAGCTATGGAGTTAGATTGCTCAGTTCAGGTCCCAAGGTCTGACTTCTCTACTTGCTTTATGTAATCTGGACAGTTTTGCCTTAGTCTTTTTTCCTCATCTGCAAAAATGAGATAATTATGGTGCATGTTTCATAAGATTGTTAGGAGAATTAATAAAAAAGAAAAGAATACAATACATCTTGGCAATTTATCATTATAGCATTATTTTGACAAGCTTTTTTGTACTGGGAAAAGTCAAAATTAAGGAGAATATGCTAGAAAAGGAATCAACAAGTTCTAGGAACAGGGACCTGAATGTTAACCTGACATCATTATTATATTGGACCACCTCAGTCTTTTGGAACAGATAAACTTAAAATGGGTAGTAGTTTTCATAGATGACTAATTCTGTGTTTCAAAATGTTCCCCCGATACATAAATCTTGGCAATTTATGATTTAGGATAAAAATATCTTATCAACTTTCCTCAAAAGGAACTTAGACACTGAGTACGTCTGGGCCTTGTCAGTAATACGTTGGTGTTATGACACTCAGTTATGGATTCTTGTCGTTCATTGGAAGTCTTACAAAACACTTCCTAAATGATTATATCATAATGCCATTCTTGATCTGCTCTGCAACAAGGTAAATACTTATAATCAGCTTTCATAACAAAGATATGATGGGAAAACATTAAAAGCAATTGAGAAGATGACATTTTCCCTCTTTAAATCAATAGCAGCTTAAGAGTCTCCAGTGGATTTAGGAATAACACATTTGGCACAGATCTCAGAATTAACTGTTACAGTACTTACCTTTCTTAATTTATACTTAATGGTATACTATATCTACATAAATTTTGAATGTTTCATGGTTCTATGGCTTGCTTTCCCAAATGGTTTGATAATTGACAGTTAGCATGGAACCTAAAATAAGAGGGCTTCACCCCAAAATGGGCAAGGTTCCATTAACATGGCACCGTGCAGAGCAAGGACAACCTGCTCATCAAATTTAAACCCTGTGGTTGTATACGTTGAACAAAATGATAAAAAGCCACCTAAAATTTAAAATATTCAAGGCATCTAGGCTTTAATTCTACAAAGAATTTTTTGGGGAAAATGTTTAATTTTATGCAAAATAATTGGGATTATAAATGCATTGCCTGGTTTTCAGATGTGCAGACAATAATGCACACCGAATGCTCTCATACCAGACTGGAATATTGTAACCAATTGTACACCAGATGGAAATGTGTGTTAAATAACATGCCCTGTTGATTATTGTACTTTAAAGTATGTGAGATTTATTATCAGCCAAATTCTAATTCAGCAAATGCCATCAACAGATTGTATGATGGGTCATTTTCACTGTGGGGTGTAAAAGAATTACTAAGAAAGTTGACAGGCAAAGCATATTAGAAAACAATCTTATAAATTTGATTAATGATACTTGCCAAGCCACATATATTAAAAAATTATGTTTTCTATACATGTGGTGGCCTGGGAAATCTTAGGCCATCCCCTGAGAAACCATAATGAATACAAGCAGCTAAAAAAAACTGTCATTTTATTACAAAACATCAAAATCAGTCTACGTATTTGAATTAAAACAAACTTGTCACTGAAAAAGGCATTTTTAACCAAAAGCAAGCCAATGCTGTTTAGGAAGTACCATAGCCCTCATTTAACATAGTGGATACGGAAATGGTGACTTTAAGAGAAATGACGTATAACAAAACCACGTTTATCCTAGACTAATTAATAGAAACAAGAGTTAAGTTCCTATGGCACATTTCTGATCACAAAAACATGACCAAACTTCTAAATAAAGACCCAAACACTCCAATATTAAACACTGAAATAAGTGTAAGCTATAAGTACATTTAAGAAAGATGAATAAAAACAGTGAACTCTTTTCCAACCTGTTAATTACAGTTCAATGTTGCATTTGGCTTGAGTCTCTCCCTGCATCTCGGAACCAAAGCAGGACCCACCCTGAACAGGACACCCTTCCATTTCAGGGCCACTCAACCCACAGTCACACTCGCTCAGACTGGGTAGACATGCCAATTCACCTCACGTGCGCATCTTTAGGATGTGGGAGGAATCCAGAATACCCAGAGAAAACCCACGCAGACATGGGGAGAACGTGCAAATTCCACACAGTGGTTCTGGCCCTGAATTGACTTTTTTTTCTCTCTCATCAATGTTAGAAGTAAACGATGACCTGGACAGTCACTATGGAGTGCTACTGCCCATTGAAATAAGTGCATGTCTCCTCCCCATAGAGTCAAGATGGAGAGGGAGCCTGGGAATCCTTAGTTCATTAACACATACCCAGTATTCCCTTAAAATGTAAAATGAAGTTAAGTGAAATAAATTTAGTGCTATTTTTGCAACCGTATATATTTTACTCTATGAATATATAAAAATTTTTCCTAAAAAATATTCAAAAGTCAGTGTGCATTTTATACTTAAGCACATCTCAATTCAAACTAGCCACATTTCAAGACCTCAGTAACAACATATGGCTAATGGCTACCATTTTGGACAGCACAGATATTGATGGTACACATTACCACAGCTCCTTTATTTTCTTACTCATCAAAACAAGAGTAGTCAGGAAATAAAAACTTGAAAATATCTACAGAATAAATTCTCTAAAACGACTATGAAGAGCTAATGACTGAAGCTGCAGATAATGAAAACAACAAAAAAATCTATCAAATTACAGATGTGTTGCTTAAGCCATAATGTCAAAATTACATATACATGATTGATTGCAATATTTACTTTTCATCAACAATAGCAATAGAATGCTGCTCTGTGATTTACCCTTTTAATTGAATTAATATAGAAGTTGTGGTGGTTTAGACTCAATCAAATTTTGGATCCTGAATTATGTGGATTTTATGTCAATGCTGATCTAATTGCATATGAGGATACAATTTCTGCATTTGTATGATCAGAAATTATACCTGAATTTCTCTTTTAATTATTGAAATCTCTTTGAAGATAGATTTTGTAATTTTGTGACTTGCTTCTTGCCTTGATTTTTTTTCTGCAAACCCTATCAAGAGATCACAAAAACTGATCATAAAAATTTCTTAGCTATCTTTTTTCTTTTTGCTATTCTGTAGTTTAGAAAAATATGTAATTTTCTTATTTACACATTAAGTTTTAGAGATTTGTAATACCAATTTCTACCAATCATGTACATTTACTTATGTATGCTTAGTTATCTGAAATTTGTAACTAAAAACTTAAAAGCAAGGCATAGGCCAAGAAATAAATGAATGAGTATTCTTTTTATTAATCTGTAGTTAGACTAATTGTTCCTTTTCTAAAGTAGGAATTCACTCTCTTTTGCAGTCTAACTTAGCATCTTCAAATGGACATTGTACATACTATTTTAAAAAGCCAGCATCAAGATTTTCAAAATACATTTTCAATCTACTTTTTCACTCTTGCATTTACAACATGAAAATATTTTTTCTGTCCCCAAATACAGCATACATTCCTTTAAGCTTCCAATATTTGGTACCAGTCTTTTTCCATCACTGAATGTTATTCCTTCTTCATGTAACATAGTCAATTTCTCCCCATCCTTCAAGTCCAAAAACAAACATTTCTTTGGAAAACTTTTCCCAGAACACTCCACAGAGCACTATTTCCTACCTCTGATATCCACTAGTGCTTCTTATTAATAATTATTTAATATTTGCTCTCACTGGGATTTTCATGAGACTGCAAAAACATTCTAAAGATGAAATGAAAACAAGCAACTCTGCCTAACTTCTAGGATTACAGCTATCATTCAAAGGCTAGAACATCAATCACAGGATTCCAGGAGGAATAACCACACTAGGACTAAATATGAACGTGCAGCGATGGGTACTTGGGTCCACTACACAAACTTAAACGGGCATTTCAATAGAATGCATCAATTGTGAACATTTTAACTTCCTCATTTGAACAATAAAGTGTCAATATTTCAGGAGAGAGGTTCGGTTGTCCAAGATTGTCAGCAAATTATTTAGCTGCAAGTGGTGGAGAAAAGAGATCAAGCAGAAGAAGTACACCAGCTAGTCTCTAATGGAAATGCAAGCACCCAGATATACTACCTCATCAATGCAGAAAGAAATTCCCCTTCTTCAGGAAACTGGTTTGGCATTATAAAGGGGAAAAAAAGATGATAGGTTGCAAATAAATATCACCCAATCCAGTAATTAACTAATTTATTGAACTATTGGTCCTTAATGGCTATTTAACTTTTTCTGTACAAAAGTAATTTTTCTTATTAAAGTAAAAATTTGTAAATAATTTTCTATGTCTTAATGTCTTCTACAATACCTTGTACGTAATAGACCCTATTTTGATTTTTCCATTTATTTCCCTTCTATGAACATTACCATGTATTTTATTATAATGTGAACTTCCTTAAATTAATCTAATATTGTATGTGTATAAACATGCATAGGTTGACACACTTTTTTTTCATACCTGTCTCAGTGTAGTTCAGTTCAAATTCAATATTCTGTATAGGAAAATGCTAAGCTCTGGGATAGAAAGAGGAAAAAGATGCCCCTGCCCTTCAGTCTGGAGCTTCAGTGTTTATAGTTTTGCAAAATAATAATTGCTATAATGAGTTATGGCCTAACAACAACTTGTATTTTAAAATGCCACTGACTTTGTTTTCAGAAATTCTGAAAGTCTAAAAATTTGAAATACACAGTATTCATTAAAGCAAAGGGAAAAAAGAAAAAGAATTTTCTTTTTCCTAGCTTAACATTTGTGAATGAAGGTTTAATCTAAATTAAACTTGTGACTTACACCAGGAACTACCTCAAATTTCCAAATCACGCATTCCATTATAACTCTAGGACATTGTCTCTCAGCATATAATTACCTATTAAAAACAAATGAGAAGCTGCTGTTAAAAGTGCTGAGAGGGTCACGATGGTGGATTGGGTAAACCCTGTGCTCACCTCTTCCCATCACCACCTCAAAACTAAGCTACAGAACAAACCATCATTGAGAATCACCTGAAGTCTAGTTGAACAGAAGTCCTATAACAAAGGACATACAGAAGCAGCCGTGTTGAGACTGGTCGGAGGGGCAGAGATGGGGAATAAGCTGTTCTCACACCCGTGTGTGGTGTTCAAAAACGGGGAGGGACATGTCAGCGGTGGAGGTCCCCTCTGAGGAGTGAGGGGGTCCCAGCCCCACACCAGACTCTCCAGCACAGGAGTCCAGTGCCAAAACGAGAAGTCCCCACAACTTCTGGCTGTGAAAATCAGTAGACTGTGGCTGACTAAGACAGCTGGTGGCTGGAGGCCCAGCCATCCCTCTTAAAGGGCTAGCTCACCGACTTACTCCCTGATGGCCTCACTGGCCCTGAGCTTCAAGGCTGGGACAGCAGCTCAAAAGGCGCCAGGACATATGGGAGAAAATGAATTGTCTTGCTTCAGAGTGAGGGCAAGAAGGGCAGCGTTTTCTGGCACAGAATGCTGGTAGAAGCCTGGGTTCCTTTGTTGAGCCCTCCCGCCACCTAGCCTGCACACACAGTGGGAAGCCACATCTGAGTCTCTATCAACCTGGCTAACACTGTTTGCCTTGCTCTGGTGATTCACTGACACTCCACCACATCCAACTTGCTGGTCAACCCAAGCCACTTCCAGAGGCTTTTCCATACAAATGGCCTGTCTTGGCCCATGCTACAGCCTTTCCTAAGACCTCTCAAAGTTTTGCATGCTGCAAACAAGCAGAATCTGGCCATGGCATACCCCATGCATCTTCCTAAGCAGCACCAAGCATGGAAACAGCAGCCGCAGGCCTTAATTGGCAGTTTAGCCTCTCCTAGGAAACTCTAAGCCCAGCAAAATTGGCAATCATCTGCAGATCACTTTGTAGTTCATACCAATTGGCCCTAGGCAGGCCACAGGCAGCAGGTAACCTTGGCCTGCAGACGAGGTCCTCACAAGAGGCCCCAAAACCAACACACCAGGTGGCCTGCTTCAGGCCACACCAGAGCAATACTCAACCACCTCCACAAACAACACATCCAGTGGACAGGCTGAGCAGGCACCAAAGCTCTGCTAAGGCAAAACCTGCTCCATAGGGTCAGCCTCTACAAAA
>NW_017731515.1:127127-127977 GCF_001890085.2 Hipposideros armiger
TATGGCTCAGTAACAAGGATTCCATAGTTAGTATCACAGTTTTCTCTGAAAATCTTTTATGACATAATTTTTCTAATTTCATATGCCTATAGATATCACAAACAAGTTATCCAATACTTCGTCATTAAAAATCAGTTATTTATAAAAGCGTACATTAAGTGTCCAAAATAGTTATAACCCTCAGTTGAACCAAATAGGTAACCTATCAGGAGCCCATCTGCACAACACAGGCCTCTATTAAATTTGTTTTCTAAGTTAAATAGTAAGATTTATCCCCTCTAGTTAATAAAAACTCAGTGAAGTATATCAAAACCACAGCCATTATATTTAGTATATGTGCTGCCCAAGCGAGCACCACAGCCATTAGATTTAATATTATGTGTACTGATATCTTTGTTAATAATTCAAGTTCAATTTCTTAGATGCCATATATACAATATGCATTAATCACTTTAATATAAAATATGTATCAAACACAACATCACAGTAAAAATATCAAATTTTTCTCCCTGGATGCATAAATCAATTTGATTTGTTTGTTTTGTTTTGTTTCATTTTACTGTAATTTAACTTCCATATGTATAAAACTTGTTATCTTCTTTTGATGGATGTGTGAAGAGGTTCCTCATGTGTGGAGTTAGTGGAAATAATGAGAAAATAATACTCCTTTAATTCAAGAGTGAAGGGCAACAATGAGAATGTGATCAATGGAACCAAAATCTTATATCTACACATGACTTATCCATCTGCTTCTCACTCTAATGCCAGCTTAAAACTTTACAAAGGACCAGAAGTCTCAACCTAATCTTAGGAAATCTATAAAACCAATCTTGGGTCATGGACCAACAAG
>NW_017731515.1:129602-130411 GCF_001890085.2 Hipposideros armiger
AAACAAAACAGAAACAAACCCATAGATATGAGAATAGTTTGATGGTTGCCAGATGGGAGGGGTTTGGGGGGAATGGGCGAAGCGGAGGTAGGTAAGAAGTACACATTGTCAGTTACACAGTAGTCATGGGGATGTAAAGTACAGCATGGGTAACATGTCAATAATATGGTAATAACTATATATGGTTTATCAGGGTGATCACTTCATACGTTATGTAAATGTCTAATCACCGTGTTATATACCAGAAACTAACATAATATTGTATGCCAACTGTAATTAAAAAAAAAATTTAAAAATAAATTAATAATAAGTAAAAGTGCTGAGAATTTCAGAATTAGTTATTGTTGGACTACCACATGGCCACCGTGGGCTCTAGAAACTGGCCTCTTGCCTTGCCTAAAGCAGCCATTACTATATTAGTGAAAACAGCATGAAATTCTATTTAAAATCATGTTTATAATGATTGTCCTCCCACTGTCACATTGCGGTATCACAAGCAAATAAGCATCTGTATATTCTTGGTTAAATACTCTACAGTACTGCTGACACAATTATTAAAATGGTGTATCTTTTGTCAGAAACATAATTTTATGGCTCAGTAACAAGGATTCCATAGTTAGTATCACAGTTTTCTCTGAAAATCTTTTATGACATAATTTTTCTAATTTCATATGCCTATAGATATCACAAACAAGTTATCCAATACTTCGTCATTAAAAATCAGTTATTTATAAAAGCGTACATTAAGTGTCCAAAATAGTTATAACCCTCAGTTGAACCAAATAGGTAACCTATCAGGAGCCCATCTG
>NW_017731515.1:131907-149135 GCF_001890085.2 Hipposideros armiger
TCCTTGATGTTTAATATATATAAAGGGTATCCATCGAAGTGCACATTTCAATGCATCTTGATAAATGTATATGTGCATGTGACCAGCACCCAAATCAAGACAGGATGTTTTCATCACTTCAGAAATCCCTTCGGGCACCTTACCTGCCAATCGTCTCTCCAGCCATAGTCCTAGGCAACGCCTCATCTGTCTGCTATCACAGCCTTTTCTATTAGCCTTTTTGTGAGTTTCATATGAATAGAATCATACATTATGTGCTCTTTTGTCCCTGGATTCTTTCACTCAGTACTGGTTTTTGAGATCCATGTTGTTGCAATTATCAGTAATGAATTCATTTCTATTGCTAAGTTCTGGTATATCCATATGATAATGTGATATGTTGCCATAAAAATCATGATAGAGGTGGGATTCCAGGGTTCTGTCAACCCTTTGTACCCTCACCATCCTCATTTCTATTTGAAAAAGTATATTAGGATTTATTATAGATACCAAAAACAAATTATATATACATGTACGAGTATATATTGTGTAGTTGTATTGTTTTCTTTTTCGGTTAGGTACTCCTCTCTAAAGAATTCCAAATACGGACAGCATTGTGTGGATTAAAGGAATACAAATAAGTAGCAGAGTTGCTACCTATGGAAAAGAAGAAGATACGGTAAGAAGGGAGGAAACCAGAGGAGAAGGCGCTTTCTAAATGCTGCTATGAGTCTACTTTCAGACTGCTTAAAAAAGGACCTGAGGGCAATGGTAAAGAACAATTGGCTCTATCATCTGGAAATCAGATGTATTCCTGGTAAAACTGTAAAACAATGAGTCATTTCTAGTTCAGAATTTCACCTGCATGCTTTTCTGATCATTGTGAGTAAAATTAGCATTACAATATATGCAAGAACACTTAGGAATATGGGGGGGGGAACTGCTGTCAAACATAATAGGTTACAAAATGTAATATTGCAGTATACATTGTCTTTATGATTCTAGTGTAGATTTTAAAATATATGTATGAAGCCTTTTCATGAAATACTAACAATAGTTAATTCCGAATGGTGCAATCATGGCTATTTCTTTTTTCCTAAGTTTTCCAATTTTTTCTAAAATTAATATTTACTCAATGGATAATCAGAAAATGTTTCTTAACAGAAGGAATTTTATCCCAGGGTCAACCTAACTAGTTGTGCAATTCCAGTTAGTGAATGCTGATATAATAAAGCTGTATTCTGAGTGTACTGTACATTAGAACTTGCCAGAATTAATAATTTCAATTAATCGCATAGCTCAAAGTCATATCTCAACTGTTTGCATTACACAGCACAGCACAAAATAAGAATGTGAACCATAACAAATACTATGAATACATAGGAATACACAATTAACCACCTGTTTTATACAGATATTTGCAACATTTCTAAGGAGTGGTAAACAAATCCTGTTGTGACCTATCTTCAAATAATAGAGAATTCAGGGATCTCTTTATTTTAAAATGGTACCCATTTTTAATTTAACTCCAGGAAAGAAAGCAGTTTGGGAAACTGCAACACAAGGAATTCACAAAACAAAGGGCATTTTCCCCATTACCGTATAAACTACACCCAAAGATCCACCAAGAATTCAGGTAACAAGTGTAGCAGTAGCTTTCATTGTTGCATATTATTGTGAGACCCCAAGGGGCAATGCCTCCTTGAATTTTTATTGCTTGACTTGATTTATTTTCTTGAATTAAATGGACTAATGAGGTCAAAATAGAAATAATGATTCTATTGCAAATGGGTCATTTTCAAACTTTTCCACTCAACTCAAGTGTATTTATTAGGGAGAAATGAAGTGGATAACATGATTATTCATGTAACTAAATAGATTTTGTGGTGCATCAGTTGGAGCCTAAAGGATGAAGAGAAATTAGTCCTTCTAGTTGAACACGTTTATCCATATAACTCTTCATCTATGCCTCCCCAAACTTCCTAATATCTGTGTTGTTAATGGGTCAGAGCTCATATTTTAAATATTTTTAAATAGATCTTCACAATTAACCCTCTCTTGTTCATTGTTAGTTGTTTAGGGTAAAATGAAGTTAAAATTTTGGGTAAAAATATTTAATAAAATAAAATAATCATAATAATGTAAGAAATTAGGACTGTAATTATTCAGTTTCTATCTATACAATAATTTGTAATTGCTACCTAAACTTTATTTTATGCATATATATTTTCCTAAGAAGAAAAGTAAATATGATTTTAAAATGTAGTATAGCTTTTATCATTTTATGCATAATCATAATAGCCTAAATTATACACATTTTCAGTATCAGATAATTCATGTAATCGCTCTGCTGTGGTTAACCTGAAGCTTATAATTTCTCTGCTTTTCCCTGAGAATGACTGAAATGCATTAAATATTTGAGGTACCAGGTAATAGTATTAAGTCAGCATTCAGATAGTGTCAGGGAAATTAGTGTTTTTGGAAGTTTAAAAGAATTTTTTAGGAAAAAAGCATTTGTTATTACACTATACCTTTACTTCTATCTGTATTGTAGAGAATAGGATAATTAAAAGCAGTGAAGAGGAAAATATTTTAAATAACTTACTACAAGATTTTCTAGCCATTTAAATAAAAATTTGAAATTGTGGTGTTGGCACTCATCTGTCTATTTCATCACAATTCTACAATTGTTTTGAATTTTACTGTTGTTAACTAATGATAGAAGCCACCAACTAAAGACCAAGAACATAGTTGTGGCTGTAAAAAAAAATGAAGGTTTATTTAGTTCGTAGCAAAGGATGATAAACACAAGAATGACCATGGGGCATTTCATAGAAGAAGTTAGGAAAGGGTAATTTTAGAATTATTTTTCTTATAACTTCATCTCTATTTTATCAAGGTACAGTATGGTATACCTATTATAACAGTGATTGACTGCATATATAAAGTTGAAGCCATGTAACCATTAGTGGTTCTTTGCATTGGACAATGACAAATTCTCCTAACCACAATGTTTCCTGCTCATTCAGCTCCATATATACCTGCACACTTTTACTAGACTCTTGATCCTATTAAAGTTGTCTTCCACCTATTTAAGGAAATGGTACAACAGTACATATTGAAAATTATACCTTTACACAGACACATGCAGATAAAACAGCTGAAGTTCTGATGACTTAAAATAAAATTATTACTATATTACTGCTTTTGCACATGGAAATTCAAGAAAAAAAAATTTATTGGTCTTATTGTTGGAGGCCTATTACCATATTACAGCCAGATGCAAAACAAAACCAAAATATACTGGCTTACTACATTTATCTGGAACATGAGATAAAGTAATCTTTTTTAAAAAATAGCTTGCATCATTAGATTGAGAATGGATATAAGGAAAGAGTATGCTTTAAGATTTAATTATTGCTGTTTTTACAAAGATAAGCATTCCTAGGAATATCAGATATAGAGCAAGTACTCTTACCACAAAGATTTATTAAGGAAAATACTCAAACCACATATATAAGCTGATACATAAAATAAAACATGTTGTATGTATGCACAGCATGTAGGTAGTGAGAAACATGAGCTAGCTCCATTCATAAAATCTCTTTACCCAACAAATCACAATAATTTAGACTTTCTTGCTTGGTTTTTAAGAATGTTGAGTGCAATTGCTATATTCAGCTTCCAAATTCCTTGTTCCTCACCATGTTTTCTCCACTGCTGTCACTCAAATTGCTATCCTCTGTGCTAATATGTCCAAATACCCAGGCTTTGAGTTTTTTTATCTCCTGTCTTTCAAGAAGCTATTATCTGCCTATTCTCCACATGAAATACCACTGTGCTGGTCAAGATTTAGAATAGTCTTCCAAACCAAATTCTTGCTTTCTCCTAGCCCATCTCTCCCAAATATCACTATAGATGTATTTTTGGCAATTTTAAAATTTCATCTAAATGAAGTCATACATTATATAATCATTGAGTCTGGCTGACTTTCCTCCACATTGTTGAAGGAAGTCATGCATGAAGGGGACATGACTGCCCACTGACCCACAAGCGAGTCCCGGGTAATTGGAGGCTCCTGACCCCTCCCGTGTCCTTGGAATGTACGTTCCGCCCACTGTTCCCACACTAGGAGCCACTTCAAGACCACCTCCCTGAGATGATAATGCATTAGTTAGTGTATACGAGTGTGTGGACTATCTGGACTGTATATATGACTGAACCCCATTAAGGTCTCTACACAAACTCTTAAGATTCTGGCAGGTGGTGCAGAGATCTTGTGGCCTCCCAAGACAAGACTCGTATGTAAGTTCCCTTGCTTATAAAAACTGTCACCTGCCAACCTAGAGTGGTCTGCATCCTTCCTCGATCTCTCTCGCCCTCTGTGTATGGGGTCCAGTTTCCAATTTTACCTGGGGAGGGTGTGAATCAACACACATTATGGCTGTGAGATTCTCTTTGGATACTGAGTATAGTAGTGGAGGCAGATTGTTTGTCTTTCATTACTGTATAGCACCTAGTCACCATTCACACTTTGGACTAATTGTTTGCTACTGTCCTATGCACAGTAAGACATTTAGCAAGATTGCTGGCCTCTATTCACTAAATATCATTAGTAATCCCCCAAGTTGTGACAACCAAAAATATCTCTGGACATTTTCAAGTGTCTGGTGGGGGATAAAATTGACCCCAGTTGAGAACCACAGTTATACAATATCCCACTGTTGGAATGTATCATACATATAATTATATATCTCCTTCACTCTAGTGGAAATGTGGTTTATTGGAATTCTGGTAACAACCTAGACTTATTCAGGAAAATAAGGCCTGAGAATAAAGTGATCTTGTATATAAATTAGAGTTTATACAAATTTTGTAAGAGCTTGGTCAGATGGTGGTGGCAGAGATGGGAAGGGAAGACAAATATAAGGAAATTGCCACCGAATGTAAACAAAGGTGAAGAACGAAGTTCACGAAGCAGATCCTAGAGACGTTAACCTAAAGCACCAAGGCAGGTGGTTATCAAGGGCCCCACGAAAGCTGGATGCTTCTCAAGAGTCTATGAGAATGCACCCATTAACTGTCTCAGAATGATATTGGACCGTGTCTTACACCACTCACAAAAATTAACTCAAAATAGATAAAGACTTAAATGTAAAACCTAAAGCCCTAAAACTCCTAGAAGGAAACTTAGGGGGAAAAGCTCCTTGATATTGGTTTTGGCAATAAGCTTTTTGGCTATGACACCAAAAGCACAGGCAACAAAGGCAAAAATAAACATTTGTGTGGGACTACCTCAAACTTAAAAAGCTTCTGCACCACAAAGAAGTAATCAACAAAATGAAAAGGCAACCTACTGAATAGGAAAAACTATTTGCAAATTACATATCTGATAAGTATTTTACCTAAAAACATACAAGGAAGTCATACAACTCAACAGCAAAAAAGAAATCCAATTTTAAAATGAACAAAGGACTTGAATGGACGTTTTTACAAAGAAAATATACAAATGGCCATGAAAAGATGCTCCATATCACTAATTAGCAGATCAAAACCAAAATAAGATATCACCTCACACCTGTTAGAATGGCTATTATTCAACGACAAGAGATAACAGATACTGGCAAGAATGTGAAGAAAAGGAAACCCTTGTGCACTGTAAGTGGGAATGTAAATCGGTGCAGCCACTATGGAAAATATTATGAGCTTTTTCAAAAAGTTAAAAATAGAACATGATCCAGCAATCCCACTTCTGAATATGTATCCAAAAAATATAAAACCCGATCTCCAAATAATGTCAGCACCTCCATGTTCACTGCAGCATTATTCACAATAGCCAAGATATGAAAACAACCTAAGAGTCCACTGACAGATGCATGGATAAAGAAAATGTAATAGAGACAGATGCTATAGACAGAGATGATAGAGATAGATAGATAGATAGATGATAGATAGATAGATAGATAGAGAGAGAAACAGAGACAGAGATAGAGATAGAGGTAGAGATAGATTGATTGATATGTAATGAAATATTATTCAGCCACAAAGAAAGAAAATCCTGCCATTGTGACAACATGTATGGATATTGACTACATTATGCTAAGTCAGACAGAGAAAGACAAATACTGCATGATCTTACTTGTATGTGGAATCTAAAAAATACTGAACTCATAGAGTAGATTGGTGTTTGCTAGGGGTTAGGCAGGAGGAGGATAATGGGGGAAGACAGTCAAATGGTACAAACTTCCAGTTATAAGATGAATAAGTTCTGCACATCTAATGTAAAGCATGGTGGCTATAGGTGAAAATACTGTTTTATATGCTTGAAAGTTGCTAAGAGAATAAATCTGAAAAGTTCTACACACACACACACACACACACACACACACAGTGAATATATGAGAGGATGCATGTGTTAACCTTATTGTAGTAATCATTTTTCAATAGCTACACATATCAATAATGTACACCTTAAAGTTGTTTTATGTTAGAAATCAATTATACCACCTAAACCTGAAAAAAAAGTAAAATGCAATTCCTTTTTCTTCTTGCTATTATTGTTTGTACTGCAAAATAGGCTAGTACTCTTAATTTTCCTTTTGAAGAAAATATATGTTTTATTCTAGCTACTTTGAAGATTTTTATCTTTATCTCTGTTCAGCAGTTTTATATGATCCACTTAGGTGTAATTTTCTTCGTATTTTTTTCTGATTGGGGTCCATAAAGCTTCCTGAATTGTAGGTTGATGTCTTTGCGAGTGTTGGAAATTCTCAGGCAATATTATTTCACATATTGCTTCTGTTTCATTCTCCTCTTACTCTGGTGCTCAAATTATGCATATTTTAGATTTTTTTCAGTACATCTCCTATATCATGTACACTCTTTTCTGAATTCCCCATCCTATTTCTATATGTGTTTAAAATATTCTGATCTTTTTCGGTCTCCTAATTTTTTCTTCTGCCATATTTAATATATTAATAAGTTTATCTTTAAAATCTTATGTGCAGTTATTGTATTTCATTAATACTGACAGTTTAAGTTGACTTTCTTATAGGTTCCGGGTCTCTGGTAAATCTCCATCTTTTCCTCTCTCTCTGTTTTTCTGTTTGTTTGTTTTTTTAACATGATAATCATGATTATGTAAAATGAATATCTAGATCAACTATGGATATAGTTTCATCATCTGTATTTTTATCTTGTTTTCATGCATTTTACAGACCTTTCTGATAATTTTTAATAACAATTGTAGAGGCTGTAGCCGGTGATCTTCCTTAACAGAGGATTAATCTTCATGCAGACATAATGTCTTGGTGTATCGCCCTGACCCAGTCATTGAAAGGTTTGGGGCTTTGTGAATTTTGGATTTTCTTTGGTGAGCTCTTTACCCTTCAGGCATCAGGCATAGACCTTGTTCTCAAGGCATATGCTTTCTGGGACCTTAACTGAAAATCTCTGACTTTCTGGAGGGGTCATCCAATTTGTTCATCTCTACATTGCTGCTTCACTTCTCTAGCACTGTAAGACTGCTGAAATGTTTGCTCAATTCTTTAGATCTCAAACTACAGCTTGCTACTGGGTGCCTGGATGTCTGTTCCTGTAGACCACACAGTTTAGGAAGTGATGAAAGCCTTGGCAGTGAACTCCATGCAGTCTCAAACTCACTTCTCGGCAGCTCTTTTTCCCCTCAAGTCCAATTCTTGGAGAGCCCAACACCAACTTCCATCTCTCCAGCACAGTGAGACCTCCATGAGCTCCAGGCCCTCCCTTTCTGCTCTGCCTCCTCACCCGTAGACATAGGAAAACCCTGAGAGAAAAGGCAGAGATGAATGTGGGGTCCACACATCTTCCTCTCTTGTCTCCAGAATTTGGGACCCCTTAGTTCTGTCTGTCTTGATTGTTCTCTGATACTTTCAAAGAGTTGGTTTATGTATTAATGCAGCTTTTAATACTTTTACAGTTTTCAGAAGGTTAGTGTGATACGTGGTAACTTGTTAGGGTTGATAATGGAAATCACTGAATTATGTGCGTTTTCAATTATGAGAAATACTAGTGAACACATCTCTTGAACTCTCTGAATGATGAAAAATATCTGGTTGGTACAGTTACTTCTATTTGTAGGACTGCCATCTTCTCTCTCTTTGTATGTTCTTGAATTGTCTGTCACATCTTCTGTCCTTCTGTGATGGTAGTGGTAGGTTTACCCCAACCTGCCTTTAGGCAACTAGAAAAGTTGCCAGATCAAATTTAACCTGAGAGATTTTTCTGTTTTAATGATTGTGATATTTCCAGTACAACACAATAACTATCCTCCCTGTTGCAGCAGCTCAGGATTTCATGATTAACCAATTCCATATTTCCAGTAACAAATTTTGACATTTATAACTAGTTTATTTTTCTGTAAAAAATACCCAAACGTGTTTTTAAGGAACAAAATATTTGCACGTTTATATGGTCCTTTATTAATGCTGTATTATGCTTATGTTTAACATCTATGGGTGAGTAACCCTCAGGATGTCAGTAGAATATTTTAAGTGCTATGAACTGGGTTATTTAAAATCTACTCTACAGAAAGTACTTGAAATGCCTATAACTCAGCTAGCTCAAGACATAATCACAGAGTGGAACTGTGTATTTCATATGGTAAAGTAGCTCATTGAACAAAAAGGTACATTAATGTCTACTATGCAGAGAAACCTAATGTTAATTTTTTGACTCATAGCCAGTGGAGTCTGCTGAGCCTGTTATGGCAAACATGGGATTTACAAAGAGTTTTCCAGAGAAATCTACCCAATAACAACTTTTTTTTTCCTGGAGGCTTTCTTATCAAAGAAAATGCTTGCAGTGAAATGGAAGGATGTGATAGTGTCAGGAGATGAAAACTTAGAAATAGATTATTCTACATACAGTTGCACTGGATTTCATTCCTATGAAATAGGAATGGAGGTTTATGGGTATCTGTAAGATAGATCAGCACTTTAAATCACATCTGTTCAGTTTTACTACAAGCTGATGTCTTATTAAAATCAAACAACAGCATACTTTAGAGCCAAAAATTGTTACAAGACCATCACACCAGAAAAAATTATGAAACAAATAAAACAAGATATAGTGAATAGAGCTACTTATTAAGCATGAAAATGATCCTCATCTTGGATTATTTAGATGCAATGTTAGAAGCATTTCATTCCTCAGTTGTCATTTCTGCAATAAATATGAAATTATTGTTGTATTTTTTCCCAGAAATACATAGATATCCCACCTTAAAGCAGGGATTGGGGAAGTATAGAATAGGATAGTTTCTATGAAAGAAAAGAAAACTATGAAAGAGACACAAAAATATTGATTTATGTAGTGGCATGTAAAAAATAAGGGCACAGGTTACACGTGGCTGTTGGAAATGGTATCAGAGTGTCATCTATTTTAAAGAAACCATTATTTTATTCTTTTTTTTTCCAAATGTGGAGGCAGGATAATAGGTTTAATATAGCCTTAGCTTGAATTACAACAAAGATTTGAATAAATTGCTTGTGTGGATCAAAAAAAGCCTATTGTGCTGTTTATTTCATAATGACATAAAATATAGACAAATCTCAAATCCTGACAATATATATTTTTATTTATCAATGAAGATAACTTTATTCAACTAACTTTATGCAGAAGTAGATTAAACACCTATTACTGTAATTTTGATTATTTTTAATAAAATAAAACTTACTTCTGTGAAACACCCAATGAGCAATCATTTGAAGGTGCTGTATTATTTTAATTAAAATAAATGACCTGCATAATGCATGAATATATGAATATGTGAAAAGTTAATACAATGATATTATGAAGTACTTGCATCAAAATCTGTGGTCAAATAAATGTAAATAGATTCAACTGCCTTGAAATATTTGGATATGCCTCTCTTAGTGATTTAAATAATAACAATCAATTGTATTTGGAACTGATATTCTTTGCTAATGATTAGGTTTAATCTTCCTATTGGTCACTTAAAGCTTGCTCTGAATTCAGAATTACTGTACAATTTACTAGAACACTAGATGAACAGAATTGCATGTCTGGAATAACCATAGAAATATGCAAAGGTGTGAGGTCACACTTGATGGAGTTAATCCTATATTCTTTAATTGACAAGAAGTAAGGGGAACTCAATGAAAAAACAGTTTCCAAAAAGTAAGACCTACTAATATTAAAGTTCAGTGGAGGACAGCTTTCTAGGTTTTCATTTATTAATTGATGCCTCCATTCACTGTAAGTCAGTTATTGACATATATTCATTAACTACCTACTACATTATAAACTAGATTTCTTATGTCTCCCTCCAGCCTGCTTGACCACTTGACGACCAAATTTTTTCTTTTATTTGTCTATATTCATCCTATGAAAGCCTTCTAATTTTAAAACAGTGATACACTCTAACCAAGATACCAGTTCCATCATAGACTAACTTCCCTTGAAGATGTAATACATCTTTATATAATATTAAAACACCAAATACTATGTTTGTCTTACTCTACTTTGGATGCTATAACAAGATGCTATGGACTGGATGGCTTAAACAACAGACATTTATTTCTTACAGTTGTGGAAGCTGGGAAGTCCAAGATCAAGGTTGCTAGCCAATTGGGTTCCTGGTGAAGTCCCACTTGTAGACAACTGCCTTCTCCTGTATTCATACAAGGCCCTTCTTTGGTGAGTGTGGGTGGAGAGATCTCTCTGTCTTCCTCTTCTTACAAGGACACTAATTCCATCATGAGAGTCTCACTCTCATTACCTCATATAAACCCAGTTATTGGGTTGTCGGAAAAGTCATAATGTATTTTTTCTATTTTTTTTGTTGCAAAAATACGTCATGACTTTTCTGACAGCCCAGTACTTTCCAAAGGCCCCACCTTCAAATACCATTATATTAGGGCATAGGCTTCAACATGTGAATTTGCAGAGGACAGAAACATTCAACCCATAATGATGTTTATTTTTTTTAAAGCTATGTGACTATCTCCTATTGTTTTAATATCCATGCATTTTTTTCTGGAAACATTGAATACTTACCATGTCCTAGGAACTATGATAAACATAGGACATGGGATCTCAAAGCTCTCAAGTTCATGAGGAATTTATAATTTTATGGCATAGATATGCACATTAACAGATAACACCAGTTATACAACTGAAATAAAAAAAATATGTGTGTGTATGGATATGTACGTGTTTATGTATATATCATATAAGAACACAAAGGAAAAACTAATTATAACTGGAGGGACAGGGGAAGTTTATATTAGGAAGTAAGAATTAGCTGGATCTTAGTGCATGCATAGTGAGCTATAAGGTTGAAAAAATGTGGAATGTTATCTGGACAAGGCAAACTTGTATGCAAATGATGATGGCTTTTCGAAAATAACCCACTTAGATTTATAGTGCTATGAAGCTCTATCAGAAAGTGTGTGATGTTTACACACCCACATCCTTTTGGGTGTACAGAACATGAGGATGGAAAGGGAAGTTTTGATTAGACTAGAAAGGGCCTTAAATAGTAATGCAAAGATCTTGGCTTTACCTGGTAGATTGTGGGAAAGCAGGTTTTCTAGATGATAAGAGAATTAGGTTTCAAAATTATTATTAAATTATAGATATGTATGGAGTGCTTTTGATGTATCTTCTCCATACACTTCTACAAACTTTACTTGTGTTAACTTATTTCTTGCTCAAAGTAAATGTTAGTATTTTCTTCAACTTATAGGTGAATAAACTAAAGTTTGGAATCATTTGTTATAAAACCACACGGGAAAAGTAACAGAAGCAAGTGTCAAGCTCCAGTCTTTCTAACTCCAGGGACTACACTACTAACTTCTGCATTATATAAAATCAAATTTCTCAAGGTGGCTTATAAAATGTAGTATACAAATAAGTAATTACAATTTTTGGTAATAGCCTCCTCTGCATTTTGCTTTCCCCACCCTGGACTTGGAGTATGCTTGTTTTAGAGGTAGGGGTTGGAATTGTAGGGGACAATGGACACCTATTACATTTTCTAAACATTTTCATTATACTTGAAAAAATAACTAGAAGAAATAGGGAAAACTACATAATATCTCCCATCACAATCTAGTACTGCACTCCACTGCATTTTAATGCTTGCTCCAAAAGATTATTGATATGCTTAATATCTTTCTTTTAATTTCCCAATTAACTTCCAGAAAATGTAGGTGAGGTAGATAATAAAAGAGAGAATGTGTTACATGAAAGGTGATGAAGGTTAAATTTAGGGACATACTTTAAAAACGCTTCTAGTAAGTGTTGACTATTTCAAAGCTTTTTTTTTTTTAGTTCATGGTGCAGGAACAAGGTGGTAGTATTACTAGTGATTCAAGATAGATTCAAATTTAAATGATGTTATATGTTAAACAGCCACAGAAAAGGATCTTTTCTGTTTTGATGATCTGTTTCTGATGCTTGGTTACCTTGACATATTATCTTGACTCTGTCCTCCTCTGTTCTTGATTTATGATTTCCCAATTCAAAACAAAACCTGGTAGTTTTATACTGATATTTATATGCATTCCTCTTTCTGGAGATTGCTTTTTCACTGTGAAACTTCTTTCTCCTGATCCTTGTTTATAGCCCTGATACACATTAATCATTCTGCTCCCCTCAAACTAATGCTCCCTGAAACAGCATAACTTTCACTAACGATTGGTACATTACCCATCCAAGTGGATCATAGAACTAATCAAATCTCATTGAAACAGATACTCAAAGTTACGGAAGTTGTAAAATAATATGATTATTAGATGAAAATATGGTTATTCTCTTATAAATATCTATCCAATTAATAATCATAACCCTACAAATTGACAATTTAACAATTTAGAAAATTGTTTATATTCATGTATATTTTATATGAAATAATTACTAATAAACACCAAAATTTTTTAATAAAATTCTAATCTGGGAACTTAATATGAACCTGACTTTGTAATATGTCATTCAAAATTAGAAACTCCAGTTGTGTACAATTTCTCTTTATATTACATTAATTATTTTTTTCCTTCTCATATGCAGTTAGACAGGTTGTATAAATTAGGATTACCATAGAATGATTGTCACTAAAGATAACATAAAAAATGAATCAATCAATCAATCAATCTACTTGTGAAAACTTAGCATTTCTATTACACTAAAACACCCACCATCCAATTGTGAGTTCCCTTTGCTATTTTCTCTTTAGTTCCTTCTAGTATAAGTGACATTATTCAACAGTAAATCAACAATATTCAGCAAAGGTAAGACTGAAGTATTTAGGTTTATAAGTTAAATCTAGGAAATGCATGATAGAATATGATATGATTATTTCCTCTAATTAATGTGCTCCATAAAAGAGAAAATACTTGCAATTTGACTTAATTTTCAGGATTGAAAGTGCTATATGTGGAACAAGAATTTTAACAACCATAATGCAAAGAGCCACCAGCTCACACCTAGTTAGGGTAAGTGTCATATCCTTATATATTTCAATGTTCCACATATTTTCTATTTTTAAATACCCACAGCTTCTATATATGGAACTTTGAATTCCAGACCCCAAGCAAAATAAAATGTTATCATTGTTAGGTTGACAGTTTTTCAAAGACATCAAAAATATTTATCACCTCACAAGTCTTTTACATAATACTAAAATAAAAATGCTTTCCTATTTTAAGCTATCTTACATGGATAATTCATTTGGGTTTAAAAATCAATGGAAGTTGTCTAATTAACCAATACCACACATTCATAATTTAACAGGTAGATTTTAGAGTTTGGTTTAATATGTATTTTATATTAGGATCATGTGGACACATACTTTAGAACTGATGCTAGCTTTTGACAATTTTGTGCTCATGCCTATTTGACGCTCCCCTGCTCACATTCTTCCAATGCCTGTCCTTTTTACTCAGAGGAAAAAAATCAAAGCCTCTTCCTGGGGCCACAGGGCCTGCCCTGACCAGTCCCTGTTACTTCTCTTAACTTCTCTCTTGCTCTTCTTCTAATAACTAATAAATAACAACGATGAGGATTTCTTGCCTCCATAAAATGAATAGATTAGCCAATGCAAACAACTTATCTATAATATAGGATAAGAGAACCAAAAATGCTATAATGTTTTGTACAGGTTTGAAAACATGAGGACACTCTTTAAAGGACATTTGGAATACATGTAGGAATTTTATTCAACTTTTTCAATAACTTTTTTAATTTTCTAGGCCATATGGGGGAGTAATACATAAAAATGATTTTGAAAAAGTGATTAAAGCTTTCATTATTTGGTCTTTCATATACTGACTTCGAAGAAAACAAGCTTGGTACAAGAGGAAAAGGAAAGAAAGGGAAGAGAAGGGGAGGGGAGGGGAGGGGTCGGGAGGGAAGGGAAAAAAGAGGAGGGGACAGGAGAGAGGAAGGAAGCAAAGCAAGAAGGAAGAAAGATCTGTAAATATAAATATAGTCGTATATCACTAAATATAAAATTATGTTACACAATATTCTTGTTCTTGAAATGCATAAAGCAACAAGTCATTTCAAGATAAAGTATAGCCACATAGATATCCTTCCTGTAAAACCACTATACATTCAAATAGCAAAGCATATTAAATAATATTAAATATTTCAATATTGATACCAACTGACACACTACTAGAGTACCTTAACTAAGGAATTCTTCCTGATATTGCCTGTCACATAGTTAACATCTTGTGAAATAAATTATCTATAAAAAGAGAACTTGAGTTCAGTTTGCTAATGTACACTTTTACTTATGCAGGTTTTTTTATTCAGAATCCCATATAGATTCAAAATTCATATGCAAATTTATAACTACTGATAGAGTTGTTTTCTTTGTGTACGAAATGGAGAGCATTCCTGTTCAATTGCCATACCTGTGAGTTATTAATTTCACATTCACCATTATTAAAGTATTATTACCCATGATTGAATGTGTCAATGAAAAATAACTACTTGTCACAGGCAAATAATATCAAAAGAGCAATAGGGCAATGAAGACCACACAACCAAAACTGTAATCCATTTGTCATTTCATGGAAGAATCCAGTAACATTACAGACATGCAATAATGTAACTAAATAATCTTGGTTTATTTGTGGGAGAAACATTAAGGGAAAACAATGATAATATTTTGGTTTTATTTTTCTTTAGTTGCTCAGAAAATTCTTGTAATACCTAATGTGTCTGGAAGCATACGATATTTCCCATGTATGGAAAAATATGAGAAAAAGTGAAGAGTTCTGACAAAATATACCGGGGGAATTAGTTCAGGCCATAGGATAAATTGATCACATAAATCTCTAGCAAAATATATTAATAGCTACAGTAAAATCCAATAAAACAAAATTAGCATCCTTCTGCCTCAGGCACATTCAACTTCTCTCACAGATCTGTTTCCAGCACCATTTCAGCTCAATGCCCTCTGTCGACCAAGAAAGTTTGTCTTTATGACATTCATTTTTTTCTCAAATAAGGAACCTTTCTAACATTGAAAACCTTTGTATTAGAACTATACAAAGATTGTTGTGAATTAGCATCTGGACAAATAACTAGAAAAAAACTTACTTCTACTTGCCTTTCCATCATCAGTCTAAAAAAAGCAAAACAAACAAAAAAAAACACCCTAAAATATAATGCTTTTAATTCTGGCAGTAATGTCTCCATTTGAATGTCCACTAACTGAAATAAATGTAATGATGATATTTTGCAGAACATAAAGCAATAAATGTTAGGCAGTATGATCATTATTTTGTTCAGTATAAGACGGGAACTTTATAATGTATAGCTGGCCAACTAAACATTACTACCTAGCCTAAAATAGTTTATTAACAGAACTTTGATCTTTTTCCCCAGAATACTTTTTTACTGATATATTAAACCACCTGGTCTTCTTCCAAAGTAGGTATATTTATTGTTAAGCAAATATTATAGTTACTTATTAGCATAATATCGTTATTAATTTATTATTTGAAAGCTGACTTCAGTTGTTAAATAGCTAACCTTCCGAATGCTTTGCATGACAGATCCATAATATTTTTTCTTCTAAACGAAGAACAGAATCCACATTTCTCATAAGGATGAGGTAGGGTTATAGCAGTCCTTAAGATGCATACCAATGAAACACAAGTTTCTCACAAGCCAAACAGTTCAATATTTATGTCAAATTACTTTCATTTTTCCAAATATGTGAAGACATGCTAATGGTACTAATGTTTGAAAAGGAGGTAATAATTTTGGTCTACTCAGAACTACCATGTGTAGCAAAAGAAAACAAAACAAAATAAAAATCACCTGCTCTTTCGTTGGTCTCTGTATCTCTCTCTTGCACAGTTATTAGGTTTAACGCCTTGTGTTCTGACTGAGTGTCTGGTTGCCCCAAAGTAAGGATAATTTTTCCTGTGGATATGAGTGGAACACCACAGTATTTGTTATTTCATTATGATACTTTTTTTTAACTCTAAACTTCACTGGGAAAATAAAGAGGCAACAATAGTTAAGAAAATTTTAAAAAGAAGAGTAATAAGGAGGGACATGCTTTTCTAAATGTTAAAATAGATTGTAAGCATAAATAATTAAAACAGGACAGTACAAAAAATCCAATATAATAATTCAATACAATAATAATCTGGTGCAATAACAAATTCAACTGGCAAATTAGTAGAATCTGCCATAAAATAGACCCTACTACTTATAAACTTTGATTTTATGCTGAAGAAACTATCACAAACCAATGGAGAATAAATGTATTATTCAATAAATAGTTTTAACATCATAAACCAAAATCAGTTTTACATAGACAAAAGAGTGAATATTTAAATAAATTATTAAAAAATAAATTTAAAGAAATATTTAGCTTGTTGCTGAATTGGAAGCAATTTGTTAATTATTTAAACAACAGAAGCAATTAAAAACTGTTGAGGTTGTAAATGCACAGTAACTAAAGTTTCTTAATGCCAAAACACAAGATAAATATGCCAAGGTTCATGTTGTGCTTGTACACACACACACATGCACACACACACACACACACACACACACACACACACACACACACACACACTGTATGTCCCTGAATAGATGAATGGATAAAGAGGTGGTACATATATACAATGGAATATTACTCAGCCATAAAGGAAGAAAATCTTGCCATCTGTGACAACATGAATGGACCTAGAGCAGCGGTTCTCAACCTTCCTAATGCC
>NW_017731515.1:149177-168494 GCF_001890085.2 Hipposideros armiger
GTTGCTACTCTATAACTGTAATTTTGCTACTGTTATGAATCGTAATGTAAATATCTTTTTGTTTTCCAATGGTCTTAGGCGGACCCTGTGAAAGGGTCGTTTGACCCCCAAAGGGGTCGCGACCCACAGGTTGAGAACCGCTGAAGGTCCTAGAGGGTACTGTGCTGAGTGTAGTAAGTCAGACAGTGAAAGACAAATGTCATATGATTTGACTTATAAGTGGAACCTAAAGAACAAACTAAACAAACAAACCAAACAGAAACAAACTCATAGATACAGAGAACATTTTGAAGGTTGGCATATGGGAGGGAGTTTGGGGATGGGTAAAGGGGAAGGGACTAAAAAGTACAAATTGGTTGTTATACAGTAGTCATGGGGATGTAGGTAGAATATAGCATAAGGAATACAGTCAATAATATTGTAGTTACTATGTAGGGTGTCAGAGAAGTATTAGGTCTATCAGGGTGATAGATGGGAGGAGTTGGGGTAGATTAAAAAAGGTGAAGGGATTAAGAAATACAAATTGGTAGTTACAAAATAGTCATGGGATGTAAAGTATAGGGAATATAATTAATAATATGGCAATAAGTATATATAGTGCCATGTGGGTACTAGACTAGTCAGGGGGATCACTTCCTAAATTATATAAATGTCTAACCACTATGTTGTACATTTGAAACTAATATAAAATAATATTGAATGTCAACTCTAACTGAAAATTTTAAAAAGGGGGAAAAGATCAATAATATTGTGATAGCATGATACGGTGTCAAATGGTTGCTACACCTATCGTGCTGATCACTTATTTAGCACAGGGAATATAATCAATAATGTGGTAATAACTAAGTACAGTGTCAGGTGGGTACTGTGAATAACTATGAGGTACACCTGAAGTAAATGTCATATTGTATGTTATCTATATTTTTATAAAAATTTTTAAAGAATACAAAAAAATAAATGTGAAAAGTAGGAAAATATAATAACAAACAGGCCAATTAGACTTAAGAGAAAAATAAGAAAATATAACTATTTAATAAATATATTAAAAAATTCAATTTCTGTAGTTAGTATAGTAATTAAAGAAATACATGCTCTAATATATGGAAAATATTTTTTAAAATATTATCCAGTCCTTAAAAGTGGATAGAGGAAATATAAATTAGTTTGAATGTCTGGAAAGCATTTAACAGTTTGTATGGAGAGACTTAAAAATGTCTATACCACTTAATTATTCTAATTCTTATATCTTTCCTAAGTACATCATCACAGATTTGAATATAAAAATATATACAAATATCTCCATTGCAATCTTGCTACAATAATAATCTTGCTATAATAGGAAACAAGTCAAATTTTCAACAATTAGAAAATAGTTCACATATTAAGGTAAATCTATATAAAAGTATATTTTATGTAATGAAATGATGGCATGAGGAAAATTTCACAATATTATGTTTAGTGAGAAAAGTATTGTATCAACTGTACTTAGATTTTGATTACAATTTGAGCATAGAAAAAATAATGAACACAAATATATAAAATGCAAATATGCTAATGATGGCTATCTTTGATAGATGGGTATGAAATGATTTTTTTATTTATTTATTTTAGTTTGTTCTCTATTTTCTAAAATTGGCATCTACTCCTACAATAATCATGTATACCACAGCACAAAGTGGCTTCTCTGAATATCTATTGTGCTCTCACTTCATAATTTTTTCTTATTTTCTGCTAGCTTGCAATTATTAAAATATGACTCTGAGATGCAGAATAAGTTTGAATTTCATTTAAATGATAAAGCAAGAATTTTACCACTATCAAAAATTTTTAGAAAACGATATTTTATGTTATACTGTCTATTATCAACCTGGATGAGTTTTATGATTCATAAATAATAATTTTAAAGGCTATTGGTACATTCACATCTTTGAAATATGTTTATAGTTCATATTTTCCCCCAACTCTGTTAACTAATAAATGTGTAAAGAAACAAGTTTAAACAAAATATTATTTACACTTTTTTATACCTTACACATCTATATATTAACACTTTGGGGAGATATGTTCAGTTTATGAAGAAGTTTATGAAGAAACTTGAATTATAAGTGAAACATATGAGTTTAAAGTACACTTATTTAAATTACAGACACATAAATTAATACAGGACAAAGACACTTTTAAGTAGCAATGAGGTGGAACATAATACTAATTGATTTGCATTTGTTTAAATTCAAATGCAAATTAAAAGTAAAGGATTTCTTCAAATCATTGTTTCCACTTTATCTAATAATTATCATATTGATGTGAAATAGGCATCATTCTTCTGAGTTATGACAGTACTTTTGAAAAACCATATTGCAACAATAAATTATATAGAACACTTTTTGGTTAAATCATTTAAGTGAGGCTATTATCTCTCCTGTTCCTATATGACCCCCCCCCCGCAAAAATAAAACTAATATTTTAATCTTCAGGCAAGTTCACACACTAAAATGAGGCTAATATTTATTTTAAATCCTCCCTTTCTCTTTAGCCCTTAATTCTTTTTTAAAAACTTTAGTATAGCAGCATAAGAGATTGAAAGAGTATCAGCAACCTATTCTAATCTAAGTCCCATGATTGCTGCTGGTTAGAAACCCTCATTCCTCAGACACTTTGTAAGAATTTGTTTTTATGAGACTAAACGCCCAAGCACAATTTTTAAAAAGCTATTTTCACATTACAGTCTTGTGAAAGACTGATTCAGCAGACCTTCACTTTGTTTCATTCTCATGTAAGCGATTTTAGAAATTGGTTATTCTCTTTTTTGGGGTGATTTACAAAGTATATTGGTACCAGTTAGATTGTTTTGCCCATTTCATTTTTATTCCAAATCTATTTCCCCTAAGCAGTCAAAACTACTGCAGTGTTAACATTTATCACTATCTATTTTTTATCACTTCTCAGTCCTGTAGTTATGTATCACTCCTTTGAATTTCTCTCATTAAAATTAATACATGTATATATTTTAATTTTGTAAATACGTTTCATGTCATATCCTATTGGAATACCTAAAATGATAGTAATAAATCAATTTGTATGTACAGGGTTTCCACACCTCTTTTCTCTCTCTCTCTCTCTCTCTCTCTCTCTCTCTCTCTCTCTCTCTCTCTCTCTCTCTCATATTTGACTTGGCATCCTCAAAGTATAGAAATAATTAGATATTCATTGAGTCTGTTAAATAAGTCCTTACACATTGCAATGAGCAGCTATCATTTAGGAAATGTCAATAACCTTGGAAGTCAAATCATGCTGGTTTCCACTAAAGCATGGAAAAAACTATTCTTCTGGATGTATTAGCCAGTTGTATTGAGAACATTCAAAAACAATTAAGCTTTTGATATGGACGAACGCCATTCGGAGTGTGGAAAGCACACTGTTGAAAGTAGAAGCTGTAACTTCTAATTGTGGTTCTGTCCCTGACCAGTTGTGTGAGCCTGGGCAGGCCAGTTATGGAATATTTCCTGGAGCTCAGATTCTTTTGTACAAACAATATTTACTTAAAGTTTCAAAATTTTTATTCGGCTATCATTTGGAAATTATAATTATTATAAAAACAAAAACCTTCTTCCAACTCACAAAAACATATAACATATGATTATATGTATGCACATATATATATATATATATAAAATATATACATGTATGTATGTATGTATGAATGCATGTATACATAGAGACAGAGAGAGAGAGACATTGATTATGGGAATTGGCTCACATTACTCATGTAGGACATGGGAAGTCCCACAATCTGCCATCTCCAAGCTGTACAACCAGGCAAGCCAGTGATGTAATTCAGTTCATGCCCAAAGGCCCAAGAGTTAAGAGCATTGAAATCCAAGGGAAGGAAAGAAAGGATGTCCCAACTCAAGCAAGGGAGAAAATTCACCCTTCCTCTGCCTCGATTGATTGGATGATGCCCACCTACATCGGTAGGGTGGGATCTTCTTTATTTATCCCACTGAATCAAATGCCACCCTTTTCCAGAAACACCCTCACAGACACACCCAGAAATTATATTTTACCAGCTATCTGGGCATCCCTTAGCCCAGTCAAGATGACACGTAAAATTAACCATCCCATAGCACAATTTAAAAAATGTTATTTCCATGGTCTATAATGCCCTGTAAGACATGTGTGTTTAAGAAAGAAACTTGTGGAATAGTTATTGGATAAAAATTTAAAAACATACACATACTAATAAGAATCTGTCAATGGTGGACATACTATGAACACTCCAGCGTTAGTAACAGGACAACCAGGAAATAAGTGCAAGGCAGAAAGGGGAGAGTAAGTGTTGGGGGCCACTGTTACCCTGGAAGTATCAGTATAATATTAAGACTTCATGGACTTTTAATTAGTCCCAGATCTTTACTGATGCTGCCTGTAGTATTGACTTATGTTCAATTAAACCTATGTTCCATCTAAAATCATAGATTCGATATAGAAGAAAATAATCTTGATCTGTTACTCCCCTTTTACTGATGAAATCATACATTTATTCAGAAGGACAATGTAATGATGTAGAAAATTAGTGTTTGAGATAGCTGAAAAATGCTACCCAGTCCCTGATGTGTATACAGCAACTCTTACTAACATTTGTTTCTTTTTTTGCATTACTCTGGGGCCTCCTTTTCCAGGAAAAAAGATGGGCTTATTGTGCAGTCAATAAAGTATTGAACTCTATATTCCACAAATGTTGATTATTTTTTAATAAAATTTTAAAAGTTCAAGTTTTTTTTTTCTGGTTTTTAGTGTGTAATTTGCACAAGGGATTCATATGCCTGCTCTTACTGTCACTTTCATGTCATTTCTACTCCTGCTAAGAGCTGCATGGAACCTTTGAAGAAAAGAGAAAGCATTCAGAGTAGACTGCTTAATACACATACAGAAACATGCTTAGTTTAGATTGAGATATTTGATTTAAACCACATCGCTACAACACGCGCATTACCCAACGATGCTTGCAAAAAGTAGTAAAAGGAAATGCTTTATTACATGTCTTACCTACTTTAAGGTGCTGACTATTGAATAATTCTGCTGCCTCAGAACTAGGTTAACTACTTAAAGTTGTGTAAATGTTACTGATCATTTCTGTTGCTTTTTCATACAATTAACATAAACTTGATCTATGTTGGTAATTTTAAAAAACACACACACACAAAGGATCTTAGGCAGCATTAAAAATGCTGATCTGCAATTTGCTCCTAGGAATGCAGAAGCTCATTCTTACATACCCTAAGGGGGAGCAAGTTTAGATATTTTAATAAATTCACAAGTTAAATTCTATAAAAGAGACCCATTAGAAATTAATGCTAAACTCTATACAGGCTTGGATATACCATACTAGATCATAATTGATATGTAAATGTTTCTTTTTAGAAAAAAACACTAGCATATTTTCAAATTATAGGCATGTAAAGAACCATTCACAAAATTGCTCTGCAATTACAATGGACAAAGAACAAGGGCTTTCTAAAGGACTTAATCTAAGGAGTGGTTCTCAAAACCAACTGCATATGAAATCATCTAGGGAGCTTCCAGAAATTAGTGATGACTGTGATTGACTCCTAGAAATTCTTATTTCATTATTCCGATGTAATTATCAGGGCCCCTGATGTAGAGAATGATTGGATTGTGATGGCATTGTAAGCCTAGAATATTTAGACTTTAGTGTTATAATCTTTCCCACATCCCCATACACAATATACACTAAGGACAGAGAAAAACTGAAGAAATCAACTTTTTTCCAGTGTCAGATAATAATATCATCAGACCAGGGCCATTATAGCTTTAGTTTAGGAATAGCATTATAACTTAATACTAAGTTAACACTGGGTTGAAAAACGGAGACGCAAACCACAAAGAGAATGAGTGAATGTTGAGACAAAATACTCCAAAAAGTTGTTATCAAACTGGTTTTGGCCTTAGTTTCCAGGCATTTCCCCAGTGATGAGCTCCTTCATACAATCTCAGCTCTGGAAAAAAAATCCCTGAAACCTTCAATGGCAGGGACCTCCTCAGTTCAGGAAACAAGCCCTTTGCCTCTTTCCAAACTGTTTTGTTTCTGTAGCTTAATGACAAACTCCAAGTTGAGTTTTGTTGACTCAGAAACTGGCCCCCATACAAGGAGAGCAATGACAGACTGAAGAAAGATGCAGACCACTCCAGATTGGGAGGTGGCAGTTTTTATAAGCCAGAGAACCTATGTACCAGGCTTGTCTTGGGTGACCACAAGAAAAGTAGATCTCTGCACTGCCTGCCATGATCTTAAGAGATTATATAGAGGTCTTAAGGGAGTTCAGTCACATACAGTAGTCCCCCTTATCCATGGGGGGACATATGTCCCAAGACCCCCAGTGGATGCTTGAAACCACAGATATCACCCAGCACTATATATACATATACATTTTTTCCTCTATATACATAACTATGATAAAGTTTGATTTATAAATTAGGCACAGTAAGAGATTAACAATAACTAATAATAAAATAGAAAAATTATAATAATATACTGTAATAAAAGTTATGTGAATGTGGTCTCTTTCTCATAATTGATCTGATAGCTGAGAGACTACAGGATGGGGAGCACATACAGTATGGAAATTCTGGACAAAAGGATGACGCATGTCCCAGGCAGGACACAGCATGATGACAGATTTCATTATGCTTAGAACGGCCTGCAATTTAAAACTCATGAATTGTTTATTTCTGGAATTTTCCATTTAATATATGGTTAATCACAGGTAACTGATACCACAGAAATCAAAATCACAGATAAGGGGTGCTACTGTGTAACATCCAGATGGTCTCAACAACTTATTCCTCTCTCAAGGCTGTGTCCTTGAAAATGGCTCAAGGTGTGGAAACAAGTGTTCCCACTGGACAGGGGAGGGGTGAGGAGCCTCCAGTTGCCAGGGTCCAGTCTTGGGTCGACCAGAAGTCATATCCTCTCAATGACCTCCAGAAACTTCTCCTAATTTGAGACAGACATTTAGAAATAGGTACAAAAATGAATTCACTTAACTGTTGAGATGAAGAGAGAAAAATTATGTTTTAGATACCTACAGCAGAATTATTAGCAGAATATGGTATTATTCATCCTTATTGACCCTAAAATTGTACGTTTCGCTATTCAAATTCTAGTTCTTACCAACATTCAAAACATGGAAACAAGTTAATGTTGGTTTACAGAAACAAACCCAAATCAAGGCTGGAGGATAACTGATTACTTTCATCTCCGATCCTCCGTTATTTTGGTACAGATACCTACCTTCATTCAAACATTAAACATGGAGACTTCTGCTTCAGGCCACTTCAGATTTTTTAATTCTGAAATTGCCTCCCTGCTGTTAATAAATAAAAAATTGGACAGAGTAGATAAGGAAGCTACTTTTAGACATTGGACAATAAGCAGCACAAGACTGTAATCCCTGAAGGACAGAAAACAAGCATGGTGAGTCCTACAACCACCTCAGCTTTCTGCCTAGAGAAAAATCAGTCTCCCTTAGTTGAAGAGAAAGATTTCAGAGTTCAGAGAGGCTGAGACAGTCAGAACGGAGTACTGAAGGAGAGAAATCTATACAGAGAAAGAGCTCTAGAAATCTGCTTAATGTTTCCCTTAAGCTTATTGCTGAAAATTCAGATGCACAGGCAAAAAGTGAAACTCCATGAAGCCAGGTAAAGAATACCAGGAAGCTATAACACAGAATGATTCTCAAAGTTCACCCAGGGAAAGAGAACATTTTAGTTCTAACCATCCAGAATAGAAAATCCTCACTGAGCACACAGGGTATGCAGTAAGATCACAGAAGAGTGACACCTTAGTAATTGTGTTTAACAAGCCCTACATGAAGATTAATCTATATCTACTGATGGTAGACACTTTCCTGCCCTCTGTCATACATGCTTTGTAAATTTCCTTCTGCTTTGAGTGTTGCTGGAGCACTATCCACTTAACAAAAAGTTACATTTATTTATAATTTAAAAACTACCAGCAAACTTGGAATAAAAATAAACTTCCATGAAAAAAAAGAGAAAAACCCAGTAAAATAGACAATGAAAAAATAATAATGAAAGTAAATCATACAAAAAGTAAATTCTTTGAAAAAAAATCAGTAAAGTTAAAACAATAACTTGATTGATCAACAATAAAAGGGAAGATGCAAATTATGAATGTCACAAATGAAATGTATAACATCACTACAGATATTGTAGACATCAAAAGATTAATAACATAATATTGTGAATACTTATATAAGCCAATATACTTGACAAAAGAGTTTAATTAGATTTCTTAAAGACACAAAGATTGACTCAAGAAAAATATAGAATCTAGAGCCTTATATCTCTTAAAGAAATTTGATACTTAATGGAAATAAAAACCAAAAACCTTCTCCGTGGTGGACATTAAAAGAAGAAATATCCAACAACTATTCATGATAATAACTCCAAGAAAATAAGGGAAAGAATGGAACTTTCTTAACTTGATAACAAGCAGCCCCAAAATCCCAGAGCTCACATCACACTGAAGGTGGAAAGACAATAAAAATTTTCCACTAAGATCAGAAATATAACAAAAAATATCCACTCTCATCTCTTCTACTCAATATAGTTATAGTGCAATAGGGGGAAAATAAAATAAAATTCAAACAGATTGGGAATGACTTGATGATCCTCTATAGACAAAATTAAAGGAATATGTAAGAAAGTTATCAGAATTAATTAGTGAATTTAATAAGGTGCAGAGTATACAGACAATAAAAAAATATATTTCTATATAAAAGCAGTGAAAAAAAACTGGAAATTAAATTTAAAATTAATTTATCTTCCATCCAAAAACAAGATATTCAGAATAAAATTTGAAACTTTTGGTAAGCCATGTACAATGAAAACTACAAAATATCACTGTGAGAAATTAAGGAAGGTTTAAATTGATGGAGAACTACATCATGTTCAAGGAACAAAGATTGAAAATTGTTAAGATGCCAATTATCTCAAAATTGATCTTTAGAATCAATGCAGTCTCAATCAAGCACATTGGGTCTTCCTATTCTCGCACTTTATTACCATTGATTTGCTTTCAATGTTACATGTAAAAGCCAAAGTTACTGAAGAGTGTTTCTGGGTGTATGGAGTTGGAGAGAAAAAACAGGTAGAATGAAAGCAATAATGGTAAGTGATTTACGAGGTCTGACAATGAAGTTCGCGAACTTGCCACCCTATGCTTACATTGGCAGCATCGTACAAACAGTTCGGTAAGGTTTCATAACCTTGGTATATTGGTGTCTCACAGCTGCATTCGTGTTGAAGTGTGGTAGCATCTTGCTGAGTGGTGTTCACTATTGTTGTTACATGTTTTTGTGTGCCATGGCGAGAATGTCTGAGCTTGAATTAGAGCAACAAACAAACATTAAATTTCTTGTTAAACTTGGCAAGAGTGGAAGTGAAATCAGGGACATGTTAGTCCCAGTTTATAGGGATAATGCAATGAAGAAAACAACAGTGTACAAATGGATTAAACGTTTTTCTGAGTGCAGAGAATGCATCACTGATGATGAGAGGTTAAGGTGGCCAGTAACAAGCAGAACTGACAAAAACATTGCAAAAATTCATTGAATTGTGTGTCAAAATCATCAGCTGCCTGTGAGAAGGACAGCAGACCAAGTAAACCTCGATAGAGAAACGGTTAGAAAAATCTTAACTGAAAATCTTGGTATGAGAAAGGTATCTGCAAAAAGTATGTGCCAAAAGAGCTCACTGATGAACAAAACAAAGGAGAGCTGAAGTTTGCCCAGACCTTTTGGAGAAGCAAGATGATGTTTTGGGCTGTGTTATCACTGGTGATGAAATATGAATGTACCAATATGACCCTGAAACAAAGCGTCAAAGTGCACAATGGAAGTCAGCCAATTCCCCATGACCAAAAAAGCTCTGTCGGTCTAAATTAAGTGTCAAAACAATGTTCCTAACATTTTTTGATATCAGAGGGATTTATTCATTATGAATTTGTACCAACCAGACAGTTAACCAAGTTTACTACTTGGAAGTGCTGAAAAGGCTGTGTGAAACAGTTAGACAAAAACAACCTGAGTTTTTTGCCAACAATTCATGGCTCTTGCATCTCAACAATGCACCAGCTCACACGGCACTGTCTGTGAGGGAATTTTTAGCTAGTAAACAAATAACTGTATTGGAACACCCTCCTTACTCACCTGTTCTGGCCCCCAGTGACTTCTTTCTTTACCCAAAGATAAAGGAAATATTGGAAGGAAGAACTTTTGGTGACATTCAGGACATCCAGTTAATATGACGACAGTTCTGATGGCCATTCCATAAAAAGAGTTCCAAAATTGCTTTGAAGGGTGGACTAGGCGCTGACGTCGGTGCATAGCTTCCCAAGGGGAGTACTTCAAAGGTGACCATAGTATATTCAGCAATGAAGTATGTAGCACTTTTTCTAGGATGAGTTCACAAATGAGTTATTGTCAGAACTTGAATACATGTAAAATGATTATTTTTATTATCTATGATTTCTATTTGATTTTCACAAACACTACTCTGAACCTTGAGAGTAATGTTTCCTTCCCTTCATGTTGCAGATTTTAATAGATTTCACATTCATTTGACATACTTTTACTCATTTTTAAATAGGAGATTTCTTTTTAGGTCTGACTTTGCCAACAAAAGAATGTTCAAATTTTCCTCATCACCCCAACTTCATTTCTAACTCTAATGCCATTCATGTAATATCAGGAACATTGTTCTCTCAAATCTAAAGCCAGGAGTGAATTGATGGACTACTGCCATTACCCTTATTTCCAATAACTAGCTAAAGATTTTTCTAGAATGCCTACCCTGGACTGTTGATCCTTTCTGTCCCTTTCTAAAACCCTGAAAAGAGAATAAATGTAGAATAAAAGCAGTTGTTAGCAAACTGTTTTCACAATCCCTTGTCAGAAAAATAAACCCAAAAAACAGAAAAACACCCACAATATATGTGGCAGGTGACATATCAATGAGCTACTCCTGTTCAGTAATGGAATGACTACATGTTTTCTAGTTTATCATTCCCTTTAACCCAAGCTGGACGACAAATAAACAGTCTTCTGTTGCCTAGCTTCTTATTTTCCTCAAAGCATGCACAGGCAAGGATTATGTTTATCATTCCACCCATCATTTTTTCAGTTAATGCTTGCATAGGTTGACTATTATTTTTAGGCTTCATTGCCATGGTTTATTTTCTTCACTACTGTGTGTAGGGGGACAGAATGAAATTTTCATTTGGACATGGTAGAAAACATTACATATGGCTGGCCAACAATTCACCTGAGAGCACCCGAAAGGTCAATCTTCTAAAACAAAAATCTGATCATGTTACTCCCTTTGGTAAAATCCTCAGAGACTCCCAACCAGCAACAGAATATAATTCAAATTCACAGTGGGGAGGACATGGCCACTCATGTTCCAGCTTCTGCCTTCTACTTCAGCATCACCTCTGATCACTGCTTCAGACATACCCTGGCCTCTTATACTTAGGAACTGTTTTATTCCCCAAACACAGTTTGTTGTTAATGCCATGAAGTCTTGCCAGGTACTGTTCCTTTTATGAGAAATAAGGAGCATCTGTTACTTTCCTCTCCTGCCTGTTTGGTCAACAAGTCATTTTTCCAGAGAGCTAATATGTAAATCACCATAAGAAATGGGCACTCAGTCTACTATATATGATTATATATGTGTTTATGATGATATGTATACACAGATATGTATAATTATGATTAATACATACACACATGTATGATTATGATTATATAATACAGCTTCAAAGAAATGAAGATAGCTTCAAGCAGATCTATCTATCTATCTTTCTATCTATCTATCTATCTCAAACATGGTACTATGTTATGTATTCATTTTCCATCCATCTACTCTCTTCTTCTATTTTGTAGACTGGATTCTTACCATCTACATCATGTCTTACCCCAACTTGCATCCCACATTTTCTGTATCACAAATATAAATTTATAAACCTAGAGGAGCCAATCTGATTTGTGTTCACATGAAAAGCCGGAAGAGGACAAGCCCTGGATTACAGATTAGAGGTTTACTGCCCATTTTATAACGCAACACAAAGAGAAAAAGTTCACCCACTTTATTGATTTGCAGCCCTCAATTACTATTTCCTATACCATCCCACTCAACAAAATGTGCCTTATAAATATTAGTTGGTAGTACCAGTTATAATGATATTGGAAAAATAGCAGAGTTCTTATTGTTTAAGATAGGTTTTTACTTCATTCATGAGAAGCCCTGAGGTATTAAACTTAAGGAAACATATTATAATATAATCACATATATTACATAAATGATGTATATATTAGATAATAGCAATCATATGTGTGTGTGTGTGTGTGTATGTGTGTGTGTGTACAAGCTCAATTGGATACAAGTATCTAATTTAAATATTTTCTGGATAATACCTACTTTGCAATCACTTTTTATCAATGTTAGTAGCCAGCTTCTTACTAAAAAGGGGTTGTAATAATTTAAGTAAACCGTAGGCAGAGAGAAGAAAAATTGTATAAAGGAAGAGTCACAATTTTGTTCTACTAGTTCAGTAACTCGATAGTTAGCGAGGATATGAAATAATTCCTACTGAAAATTACTACTTCTCTAATATTCAGACATAATATTACCCAAATAAATATGTAATTTCCCTAGGATATTAACTTACAAAATGTTAGGCACCATTTTAAGAGATTTACGTTTAATCTTCACAACAACCCTAGAAAATTGACACCATTATTATTTACACTTTAAATATGAGGTAACCAAGGCATAGAGAAGCTAAATAACTGACTTGAGCTCTCACTGCTGGGACCTGTTGACAGGCTCTTGGCTACAACGCAATAAATACTGCTCATGTAAGGTTTGTAGGCATCCCCATGAATTAGCTTATGACTAATGATTAAAGTACAATTGCACATGGTATTTATGAATATTTTAAATTATAAAAATCAAATAGCTCTTCTGATTCATCATTGATTGTTGAATTTTTGTCTTATTATTTCTGTGAGGAAAGACGTTACAATCTGTATATCTTCAGTAATTATAAAAGGTCCATCCACACTGCTTTAATATAAGTGAAATTTTGGAATTACTGAGTGATTTGATTAAGATTGTGGTTAGAGAACAGAACTTGTTAAAAGACTCCATCAGACCAATTTGAGAATTATTAAATCTTGACTTTGGGGGAGAGCCAGTGTCTAACACAGACATTTCTTCCTGTGCACAATGAAAAGTATAGCTACTGGCTAAGAGCAGCAAATGGCCACTGGTGTGAAAGGCTTCCCAACAGAGTGTGGGTACATTGTCCTCTTTCTGAGATTGACTTTCCTACTCAACATCCATGAGGCATATTGTTCTGAGTTGGCCCTCCCTGGTTTCTTTACCAAAAATGCAAATCTATAGTCCTGGAAGGTAAATCTGGTGTTTCACACATGGCCCAATATAATGTTTGTTCCTTTTTTCTTAAGTCTTTGTAAACACATCCTGCAGATCAGTGTAAACAAATCAAAGGTCAAAAATGATATACATTTGCCAAACGGAATCTGCCTCATATTAGAGTGACGTTCGCCTGAGAATTTTTATTGAGGAAGCATTTTAAATAACTCTTTAGCACATATTCCTAAAAGGCAAGTAGAGGCTAACCGTCAGCAACAATGCTATTACATTTAACCCCTAACCATTTACATTACAAAAACAATCATTTTAAGTTAATAGTATAATTATTTTAAGTAATGCTGAATGTAATTTATTTTTATAATTTAGAACCATTTAAATCCTCTAAAATTACATCATGAAATTAGGGCAACCGGAAGGACACTGAAAAATAACAATACGTATCATTAAGCCCTCCATGCACTTTTTCCATGTCAAAGTCGTATCTAATGCACAGGGAGCAAGTACTGGCCCTCTGAAGTGACCATAGATAACATAATATATTATGAAATGTAATACATTATAAATATAATATAATTTGTATGCTACTACAGGAATTCCTTTATTGCACAGAGTGTGCCTACGCTGTAATATAGCCCCTACTGTGAAATGTACTTGCTCCCAAAATCAAAAGTCAGAATTTCCTGATTCTACTTCTGCCACCATATTATGTTCTGTAGCCCTTCTAAACTAACATCCGTTCTCTGGCATTCCACAAAAGATCACGCTCAGTCTCATACTCCTTCTGCATACAAGGCACACAAAATTTTTAAATTAAACAGATATATATTTCGAAGTGCTTTCAGTAACAGAGTGCAGGTGGGTGGGAAGCCGCAAAATTTGAATTTCATATTGTGACTGTAAGACATAATATGTAGATTTTAGTAGCACCCATGAGTTCATCTAATGGGGCTGCATATATAATATTTTAAAAACAGTTATTAAAGAAAAAAGTATCAAAAGTTTTCATACTTAATGTACTCAAATTACTATAATATTATTTGCACATATTAATTAATGTTCTGTTTATCCCTGAATGAACTTGAAGTCATAGCAATAATATATCTAATCTAAAATCATTTTAAATATGAGACTCCAAATGATTTCTGATTACTTCAAAAGGACCCCTACATATATGAAATGTACAGTTTATTTTAGGAAGAAATACACTAACCCACTTAATTACAACTCAGCCCTCTATAACTCTGAAGCTAAAATTCTGTATTCTGTTGCTTCTTCTAAATTGCTTTATATATAATTCCCAGAATCCAAGCCTGTAAACTAGAGATTATCTCTATTCTCTTTTACAGCATAGATTTAGCAGCATTTTTTGTCTATTTTAGTAAACACATTAGGTCTCTTTGGGGGATTATCCAAACCGCTGCTAACCCAGGGTGTTATTTTAACGTTGAAACTATTGTTTTGCTATTTTGTAATTAAAGAGATTTTTCTTGATGCAAATATTCAGCAACATTCTTTAGGGACATTTTTAAGCAAATGTTCCTACTTTGTGTGGTCTAGCAAATGAAGTAATTTTTGTATTTTTCCTATTACATTTTGTAAGATTGTGGAAGTGCTTTGCTCCTAGAATGTCCTACCATGGCTATATAAGCACAGCGGTCTGAAGAAAGCTTCAAGAATACAGAAACACAATTTGAAACAATGTGGAGTAACTGCTGGCTTTTGGGAAATAACAACAGCAGACAGGCCGACCTGGCACACAGCAATCCGAAATGAGGTCAGGTCATTCACATTTAGCAAAAGCCTTGGGCATTTTAAGGGAAGCAAATAAGCCAAAAACAACCATTTCCCCAAGCCAAAAGATTTTTCAGATGTACAGTGAAAAAGGCTCCTGTCTCCACGTGGATCCTTGCAGGCACCTTTATGCCCAGTTAACAGCATCAGTTCGTCATGTTATCTTCAAATATAGAGTCTACCAATATAATGTATTAGTGTAATTTCAATAAATTTAAGTTATTTGAGCAAGCTATTCAACATTACTCTCTCCATTTTCCACTGCTGACTTTAGCATTCTTATTTTCTATAGTTATTTCTTCAAGTAATTTTCTACATAGTCAGAGAACTGGAAAAAAAAAGTTTAGTTGAGAATTGTGAATCATGTTCAGCTAGCTAGTAATTGAAATGTTTTCTAAGCACACACTTTTCAGTAGGACATTGCTGTGGGGGTAAATTTACCTCCTGTGGATTGTCTCCAAAGCTATAAAAATACCTTATTTTGTTTTCTTTTGCTTGAGGTTGGGGTGGGGTGTTGATGTTACATCCCCATTCAGATAAAACGATTTTTGTTCCATACGTTCTGTTTGAAGGCCTGTAATTTTACCACTGTTGATGGTGGAAACAAAGTCTGGTGGAGGAAATGATGTGGAAGTTGCATTTGATATTTCTGGGCTGTCCCAGCAAGTTTGAGAGTGAGCAAGCTAAAAGATTTTACACACATCTTCCGTGACATTCGAAAGCTAAATATCCTTCCCTTTTCAAAGAATAATTATTTCGGTTTGATTTATCAATAATGTTTTCACTGTAATTATAATAGAAATAATGAATGGATCTCCTGTCTTCTAAGAATTATGCTCTCTTGCATGGAGCTTGTTTGGTGGGCTCTACCAATAAGTCAAACAAATTTAACATATTAAGGCTGTTATGCACAGTAATTTTCAGCACAGCAACACAATAGCTCTATTTCCAGCCAATAGTTTCTTATAATAAATTGACATCAGAACAAATGAAAAGTTGGAAAGTTATTTCTGCTAATATAAATGTATGTATTATGTAATGAACCTGTTTCCATGCAGGTTTATGGTGAAATCAACACTTCATCTTGATACATAGCAGTGTTAAAATGCAGAAATGAACCTCAAGTAGAATAAACATGGATAGTTCTGAAATTGATGATAGAGCAATGCATAGGTTCAAAACCCATCACCACTATTTTGATCAGTTTCCCCTCCCTACCTCGCTCCCTACCTCCATTCTTTTCCGTCCTTCCTTCCTTTGATACAACATACTGAGAAAACAATGTGATCCTTTGGATAAAATAATGCCACATGATTTCTCAACTACTTAGCCTTTTGCTTGGACATTTGGAGTGGTCATGCCTGTCACCTCGTGGCTACATGCAATAATGAAAATGGACCTTTTAATTAGTTACATACAACACATAATGGCTGCAAGACTCTATCATTCTTTATGCAAATGATTCTTTAGAGATTATTAATTAGTTTTTGAGGAATATTAATTTCTCCAATCCTCCAAAATTATTACTACTGGGAAATAGGCCTGAATTCATTTTAACTATGATAAAATTGCACTCAGTGACAATTAATTGAGCAAGGCAAAAGAGACCTTAGCATTAAATGAGAAGTGCACTCTTATTGTTTCTTGTGGATACTTTAAGGTATGTGTACGAACATGATTTTAAGCACAATAAGTAATATCTCTGTTCAGATAAATGTTTTGACACCTGATTTGAAAAAAAAATTATATGCGATAACACTGAGTTCAAAAGTATCTTTATAATCAGCATGTTTATGTTTCTGTATATATACTTTTTAAATACAAATTCAAAACATGCCCAAGGGAGTATCTAGTACTGATTTGCAGGAACACTGCTGAGCTATTTAATCTCAACCAGTAGGGCTGCCAGGCTATGCCAAGGAGTCCATCCTTTTTGACTGCAAATGAGGCACTTGGTTTTAACTAGAAATATCCTGGGGCAAATACAAAAAGAAATATAAAACACTGACAAAGTTAATTTTATTAAAATTAACATTATCTTCTATTCTACCAACTCACTATTAAATATAATACCTTAGGCAATATTATGAAGCAACCTATATTCAAATTTGTGGGTTAGGAGTGTCAGAAACTTAGTTCCATTTTGTTTTCTACCTTAGTAGTAAGTGAATACAGTTTCAAATCTCAAATATATATATATATATATATATATATATATATATATATATATATATATTCTTGGAACACTGAAGCTGAAAACTCCACATAAAAAGTGTTTAAAAATAAAATAAAACAAAACAAAATATTATAAGCAATATTTTTTTTGCATTAAATGATAGCTTAAAAGATTAGTATCTGTTACCTGTTAATAGAAGAAACTAACTAGAAAACAATTCAGTTTGGAAAGAAAAATAACCCATGAGGATTTTGAGATTCTCAGATTGGTAAAGGACAAGCTCTATTTATGAGTAGCAAATAAGCACTCAAGCTGTGGCAAACTATTTATGTGAGACACCATACTAGTATACAATATACACCCAGTAGTATATAGGATGACTATATGTAAGATGAGCAAGCACAGCTACCATTCACTTTTCACTAATTTTTATTGCATGCATATTTGTTTACTCCATTTAAAAGTGTTTTTGAAGTTTTTAAAAATAGGTCAAAGATTTTTAACACATTGAGAGGTCTCAGATCCCACTGAGAGTATGAATAATGTTTGGGATCATCTTTTCAGAAAAAAAAAATCAACATGCATATGCAAATCATTGCAAACTCTGCACAAACACGTGGTACTCTAAAAGCAATCTTTGACTCCTCTATGGAGTCAAAGATACAGCCTAAGAAATTATGGTTTAGCCAGTGAAAAGCTTTGAAAGTTGCTGAAAAACTAACATGTCCAAAAATATTACTTTTATTAGTCTGCCTTCATGCCTGAAATGATACACTATAAATATGAAAATGTAATAGCTTGGAAATCATCTGCTAAGCATGTTATGATAACTGTAAAAACTTGCATAGGGCCGGCTGAGTGGCTCAGTTGGTTAAGAGCTCGCTCAAGAGTTTGAGCTCTGAGCAACAGCGATTCGAGTCAGCCCGAGCTGAGCAGCCGTGAGCTGCCAACAGGTGGCGGGATGGCTCAGCTAAAAAAAAACAACAACAACAACAAAAAAAAAAACTTGCATAATATTATATCAAAATACTGGCATATAACCTTGTCAAGGTAAGTCAAGTGGATATTTAGAAACAGTCTACACTGAGGTTTAAAACAAAGCAGATAAACAAACAAAAATGCAGGTCCATTCAGACCCAGGTGAAGTGCTATAGGAAACGGGCAGCATGAGCACTCAGGTCTTGGTTACCGGCTGGGACTCAGAAGGCTCAAAAAGAAGAAGTTGAGTGGGCTGAAGACCAACGTTTCTTTTTTCAAAATGCTTTGTATGAATGAGACTGGTTTGCAATACAGCTAGTGTATCACATATTGTGCATGAGAATGGTGACCGTACAAATGTGTACAAAATCAAAATCTGTAAAATATGCTGGTTTAATTTATGTCTACTAACATTACTTTCATTTATATCTTGACTCAATAGTATGGGTAAGGCAAGTACCCACATGGGTAAGTAGCTTTGCTCTTCTTGTTAACAAATTATCTGGGGACATTTCAAATAATCAGAATATGGCCTCCTGATCAAACAAGGGTAGAAAAATCAGCTTAATGAAGCACCTGAGTCTGGCATGTCTCATTAATCTTTCTTTTTCTCATTTTCATTTCCTACTAAAAAAAAAATAACTCATCTCAAATAGGACTCCTTGTCAGTAGGATATGTGGTTCATTCACATATGTTTATCCTGAACTCTAACCTGAACACTAGGTGGTAGGTGACAGGCAGGGTCAGGTCCCGCCGAATCAGGATGTAATGATATAGTCTAATCTGCAAAGAAATAATTATGCCATAGAACATGGGGGTGGTAGGATGGAGGACTAGCTAAAGAGAAGTCAATTGTGAGGTGGAACTC
>NW_017731515.1:171824-177358 GCF_001890085.2 Hipposideros armiger
TATGTGTCAGGTTCTGAAGAGATGAAAATGAGTGAGAAAGTAGTTCCTAGAGTCATAATCTAGAGAAGAGGACAGTTATATGAACAAGTAAGTATAATAGCACGTAAAATGTAATAACAGAAATATGTATGGAGTACACAGAAGTAAGCAGAAGTACAATTGAGGTACAGTGGAGGAAGCATGGCCTCTCTGTGCTGATGTGGGTGGGCTGGTGGGGAGGAGCAGCTGACCATGGACAGTGCTTTGGGCCGGCAGATGTCATGTTGGTAACATCACCACTAGCCCTTCCTAAGGCTGCAAACTACATTTCCCAGAAACCACTTGGTCTGAACAGTGCCAAGATAGAATCTGTCACTGAGAGGAATTTGTGGAAGATTTGGAAGGAAGAAGGAAAGCAAAAGCCAGTTAAGCTTGGCATTCTGTAGTAACTGATGCTGCAGTTGTCCAGACCCCCCCACAAACTTTCACTCTGTGGTTCCCCGGAATCAGCAGCTTCCTTCGGGCTCACATAATGATCATCATCCCAATCTCTCAGCCTCAGCCTTCCAAGTCTTTGGTCTCCCAGACCCAACCATGGTCAGATAAAGTCTATTTCCTATATTAGATCCCATATATAGACTCCTATATTGAATAGTTACTTTCCCTAATACTTGTAGTGAATCTTTTCCTTACTGAATCCAGACAGATGCAAACAATTTCACAGAGAATATGAAACCTGGGCAGGGTTTTGAACGCTAAATAAGAGTTCATCAGGCAAACAAGCTCCAGAAGTCGTTCTTGTAAACCGAAAGAGCATGACCACTGGATGCAAATTAAGTGTTCTAAACCAGTGGGTCTCAACCTTCCTAATGCCACAACCCCTTAATACAGTTCCTCATGTTGTGGTGACCCCCAAACATAAANAAAAACTTGCATAATATTATATCAAAATACTGGCATATAACCTTGTCAAGGTAAGTCAAGTGGATATTTAGAAACAGTCTACACTGAGGTTTAAAACAAAGCAGATAAACAAACAAAAATGCAGGTCCATTCAGACCCAGGTGAAGTGCTATAGGAAACGGGCAGCATGAGCACTCAGGTCTTGGTTACCGGCTGGGACTCAGAAGGCTCAAAAAGAAGAAGTTGAGTGGGCTGAAGACCAACGTTTCTTTTTTCAAAATGCTTTGTATGAATGAGACTGGTTTGCAATACAGCTAGTGTATCACATATTGTGCATGAGAATGGTGACCGTACAAATGTGTACAAAATCAAAATCTGTAAAATATGCTGGTTTAATTTATGTCTACTAACATTACTTTCATTTATATCCTGACTCAATAGTATGGGTAAGGCAAGTACCCACATGGGTAAGTAGCTTTGCTCTTCTTGTTAACAAATTATCTGGGGACATTTCAAATAATCAGAATATGGCCTCCTGATCAAACAAGGGTAGAAAAATCAGCTTAATGAAGCACCTGAGTCTGGCATGCCTCATTAATCTTTCTTTTTCTCATTTTCATTTCCTACTAAAAAAAAAATAACTCATCTCAAATAGGACTCCTTGTCAGTAGGATATGTGGTTCATTCACATATGTTTATCCTGAACTCTAACCTGAGCACTAGGTGGTAGGTGACAGGCAGGGTCAGGTCCTGCCAAATCAGGATGTAATGATATAGTCTAATCTGCAAAGAAATAATTATGCCATAGAACATGGGGGTGGTAGGATGGAGGACTAGCTAAAGAGAAGTCAATTGTGAGGTGGAACTCTAGGGCAAGTAGTGTCACCCCGTGTCAGGCCTGCAGGGCCTGCCTGATGGTCCAAGCGGCCTGGCTGAACCTCTTCCCAACTCCATCCCTGAGAACAGGAAGGTCCTGGGTCAGCAGCTCATTTAAATACTTGCCAAGATTAGCTGAATCCAGTCCAAAGCAAGATGACTGTCCAAATGACCTCCAAAAGATTTTAAAGCTCACTATAATATAATCTCCATACTAAATAACACACCTACCAGTGCCATGACAGTCGACAACCACAATTACAATGGCAGAAAAAGACCATAACTGAACAAAAAGAGGTGGAACCCTGATTGTGAGAAAGAGCTGCAATCCCTTCCCCCGGAAAACCTATTAATATTAATATTCCCCCTACCTATTACCCTACACCTCCCCATGATTTCTACTATTCTATTTAGGCCACCTCTCCACTGCTAAGGGGGGAGAAGTTGATCTGAGAGCTGCGCTTCTGTTTCTCCATTCTCTGGCCATAGAATAAAAGCTTGCACTTGTCGATGCTCACTTTCCATGTCATAATTGCCTTTGGGACACCAGAAGGGAAAAGAAACCCTGCTCGGAGTCCTCAGAATGGGACTTTCACCCCTTGGTAACAGTAGGGTTTCTAGACTGTGAGGTTATGAGCCTGTCAATGGAGGGTGGGGCACAGAAGCAAGAGGGGAAATAAAGAAGGCATTAAACCCAGGCAAACTTTGAAGCAATTACAAAGACAGGGTGAAGAGGTAAGAACACAGCAAAGAGAACAGGACACCAAAGATGACCCCGATAATTCACTCTCTTTAGGATTCAGTGTAGAATAGAAAAAATCAGGAGGTTCATCTATCAGAGGGCTACACTATTACTAAACCAACAATAATCTTGGAAGTAAGAATGGATGGTTTTTCCTCTGAGATAGAAAAGTGAGGGAAAGAGAAGAAAAAGAGGACATTTTAAGGTACAGCAGAGGGAGTTAACATTACTCGGTTATTTTATTAGAATAGAAAGTCATAAATTAAGAGGGAAGTCAGTCCTCGATGAGAATAAAATAATTAATAAGAGGGCCGGCTGAGTGGCTCAGTTGGTTAAGAGCTCGCTCAAGAGTGCAAGCTCTGACCAACAGGGTCACTGGTTCAATCCCCAGCCTGAGCTGAGCTGCCAACAGGTGGCAGGATGGCTCAGCTAAAACAAAAACAAACAAAAAAATTAATAAGAGCTAATGTTTAGATTTTAAAAGCTAAAAAGAAGAGGAGAGATCTGTGGAGCAGCCATAAGGATTCAACTAGTCCTGAATAATGTGAATTTGAATTGAGCTCAATCAGTTCGATCACATAACTTGCCACAATAACAGTTGTCAGAACTGAAGAGGGAACAGTGGATTTAAAACAGTGGAATCAAACATATAGATATAGATGACATAGATATAGATAGATTATAGATATAGACATAGATATATAGATATAGATTCTGAAAAGTAAACTTCTTAAAAGAAATATCTTGATAAACCACTGCAAGTGCAAGGTTAACCAAATCTACCTCATTTCACCAACCAAGGACATGATCTCGTAACAAAACATGATTTCAAAACTGAATGGCACTATGGTTGCTGGGCACTGATCTGAGTTTTGTTCAGCCAATTTGAAGACAGAAAGTGGGTAGAGCAGAATGAGTTCTCATAATATAGAAGAAGAATGCTGTATGGGAAATGGCTAAATATCCAGGGGGACTAGACATGGATTATTGAGGAATCCCATTTAAAACTTTATGCTGCCTTTACAGAGAGTTGGGAAAGTGCCACAGGACAAAGTTATGGACATAGAAGGCCCCCAGTCTTGTAAGCCTTTTTAAAGAGTACAGCCCTTTTTACAAAGGCATTGGGAGGACATTGAAAAGGTTAGTGGGAGTCTCTAAAGTGGGAGTCTCCCTATATAGCAACCTAGGAGGGGACTGAGGATAAATCAGGCAAGTTATATTTGGGTCTCTGCAAAGCTTGGGGGTTTCCCAGGTAGGTGAAATGGAGAGAGACATTCCACATACAAAGAAGAGAATGGCTGGAATAATGACCCTTAAAATCTTAAGTACATAGGGAAGAAAGTAAAAACAGAAGAGGATATTGAGTGGTATAAATATGGAGGGAAAATAGATTGACATTTCAAATAAGATAAAAAAAGGAGTGAAGTTATAATAGCAGAATAAATGAACTAGAAGGATGTTCTTGAACTTTTTTTTTTCCAACTTTAAATTATTAGTACGCTTCTCCAGCCTCCCATCACCCACAACCTTTTGTACATCCTACCACACCCTCGGTGGACACTTAACGTATGCAAATGACATTATGCATTAAAGGGTTCTTTTTCCTTTTCCAGAGGAGCTCAGAGACCTAAATGTGCCTGCTCTTGATCTTATCTTCATAGTGTCAAGACTCCTGCAAATGTATTTGCTTATAAAGTGGCTTTAAAGCAAGAGTCCTATCATACAACATAACTTAAATCCTTGCAGTATATTCTCTTCAGGGGGCAAGGGCTTCTGTTTATAGTGAAATACAGAAGTATGGGCAATTAACTCTGAATTCCTCAAAAGAATGGGGAAAGTATCTCTAGGGTTTTTTTCTTTTTATTAATGACTTGTTATTTTGTACATGATATATGAGAAACTAAAAGCAAAAAGAGACCTAAAATGCAATAAGGAAGTGACTTCGGTGTGCGGCAGGTATGGTTCTTAAGGCACCTCTGGGAACAAACATTAAACAAGTTAGGGACTTATTCAGGGAACCCAGGAAAGTCTCATGCAAAATGGCATTTCAGTTATTTATGCAGGGAAAAGAAATCCCATCATGTACTTGGATTATTTTTTTCAGTTTTAATTCATTTTTAGAAATAATGCAACTTTGTGTTTAAAGAGTGCATTTTGCCTTAGGAACACAGGTGCTTTGAAAACATTATTGTAGGTTTTCCAACAGAGTAAGATTAGATGCCTGTTTTTATTCCCATGCACTGGGTAGAAAAGTGACTTGGACAAAGTTAACTAAGTTAGTGACAGAATTCAGAATTAAACTCAGGACTCTTAAATTCAAAAACAATGCAGTATCAACAAGGATAAATACTCCAAGACAAAGAGACACGTTCAAAGAAAAGTAGCACAATATTTTTGGCATTAGAATATATGTGTTTGCAGATGCATCTTAAATAGTTTTTGCAAATTAGAAGTAAAGATAGGACAGCCTAATAATGAAATTCTTAAAGTCATGTAGGCTACCCAAAGAATGACTCAACCAGTTCTAATAAAATATGTAATGCTGAACAAATACAAATTGGCTATTTGAAGTTTTTCTCAGAAATTAAGTTTAATAATTTAGGAACAATGATGGCAATATTCTCTTAGATTAAGGATATAATGTTAGGGGGTGGCCACTTAGCTCAGTTGGTTAGAGCGTGGCACTGATAACAACAAAAATTCTAGAGAAAATAAATCAGGATGGAGAGACATTCTAAAAAAAAAAAGAAAGAAAGAAAAAACTAAATGTGTTGTTTGCTTGTTTCTAGCTTATCATTATTTTTTCTCTTTTATCATTATTTTAATACAGAGATTAAGATTATTTTGCTAATAGCCTTTGATATTTTTCTTCAAAATAAACACACAAAAACAAACAACAAGATATTCTAAATCTAGTGTGACTTCAGCATCCTCCTGGGTTTTCACTGGAATACTTCATACTACCAGAAATACAACTTCTAGAAATAAAACTTCTCACATTCAGCAGTGGCATTTTTCTGCCTTAATTTTATTG
>NW_017731515.1:178723-180826 GCF_001890085.2 Hipposideros armiger
ATAGTGATTAATCACAAAAACAATATGTAATTATATATTGTGAAATATTTATTTCTAATTACAAATAAATGAAATTTTGTCTTGAAGCCGGGTACTCACATGTGGACATATCTGCATGTGGGTGGACCCGCCTGGAGACGGATAGAGGAGTGGTGTCTTGGTTCCTAAGACCATCGAAAATATGTGTTTTCCGATGGTCTTAGGTGACCCCTGTGAAAGGGCCATTCGACCCCCAAAGGGGTCGCGACCCACAGGTTGAGAACCGCTATTCTAAACCCATGAAAGAATAAAACAATTTCCTGTGTAACTGTTTCAGGAATTGCCCTTCTCTATCCGCTAGGCAGATGGTGCATTTTCCTGCTCAGTTTTCTTCTTTACTCAGATTCCAAGGAGTGGCCAAGACTTGACATCAAAGGTTGAAAGGCAGCTGCCGGCTTGGGGCTTTAGGCAGCCCTGGCTCCTGTGGCCATTTGTAGATAGCTCATGGGAGAATTTGTCCAATCACGCTGAGCAGAGCCAGAAAGCAAAATGGAAGCCGGGCTCTGGTGGAATAAACTGACTCTCTGATCCAGCCATGACTGAAATCAGTTAATCACTTGGATTTCTAGTTTGTGTAAGGAAAATGAAAAAGAAAATCTTTTCTCCTATAAAACACTTTGACATGTTTATAGTCACTCAAAAACAGCTCCTGGTTAATAATAGAGTGTTTGAGAAATGTAAACATTTGAGTTACTTTGAAATCGCTCCTTGGTTTCCACACTGATTCTGCCATTCCTACAAACGGTATGAGAATAAAGTTTGAAAAGTGTAGCTCATTTTTCAAAGAATATTTATTGTGTCAAATCATGCCAGGCACTGTACTGGGTACCACTGGTCATTCAAAAAGACAGGCAAAGGGGCCGGCCGAGTGGCTCAGTTGGTTAAGAGCTCGCTCAAGAGTTGGAGCTCTGAGCAACAGCAGTTTGATGCCCAGCCCGAGCTGAGTTGCTGCTGAGCTGCCAACAGGTGGCAGGATGGCTCAGCTAAAAAAAACAAAAAAACAAAAAAACAAAAAAACAGGCAAAGGTCCTTGCCCTCAAGGACCTTAAAGTCCACTGCATAGATACAAATAACTGAAAAAACTTCATAAGGAAGTAAATTATGTAGCATACCATACCACACAGTTGTAATAGGTTTGTCCTCCCTCAACCTCAGGTAACTGAAATGAGAAGAGCTGACCGGTTTGTGATGTGTGAGTGACACAAGTCCCCTTTGACTTAGGGATGCCCCAAGGTCCTTCAACGTGGCTCTTTCCAGTCCCTACTGTCCTTAATCAACACATCACAACTTATGCGGGGCCCTTATGACATGCTGTGTTAAATCTAGAAAAACAAATTCCCTGTTTGGTGGCATCTGCAAGTGCTGGTTAAGGCTCAAATCCAATTAGTTGATGACTATAAGGAAATGTACTGTCTCCCTAACTGATGCATACATTCTTTCCCTTCTGTAATCCTGCCACTTCTCCGACGACCCAATCTCCTACCAGCCTAAAGCTGGTGAATTCCATTTCTTTCTGGGAGTGCTCAATAGTATCTGATTAATAGTAAACCTTTATCTCTTTGCTCAGTCTTGGTTATGTCATTAGCTCAGGCATCTGGTGACTTTCTGGGAAGGGGAGCTTGTGGGCTTGGGCAGGTCTCTCTAGGGTTGACTGAAACACAGATTTATTACTTCACTTAAGTGCTCATGTCCCAAAACCTCCTCTTCCATCCCTCCATCCGCACCTTTAGTTAATGAGTTTATTCATACTTCACAAAGAAAAATGGAGCAATCACAAGGTAACATTTAACAGACTCTAAATACCACATCTATTACCTACCACCATCTGCTCCTATGTAATCTACTCTCCCATCTGTTAACTTATATGAACTTTCTATGACCCTATCCCAAACCAATTCCTCCACTTTGCCCAAGCTCCCAACTCCTCTCGGGTACTGAAGGACATTGCAGAAATGATTCTTTTTTTGTTTTCCTTTTATTATTTTTAAACTCTGAATAGCTTATTCCGATGACACACACATATCTTGTTATTTCTAAATATATCTAAAAAATAAATCTCATTTT
>NW_017731515.1:182131-184385 GCF_001890085.2 Hipposideros armiger
AATGTTTTCTTTTATTCTTTGCCTGATTGATAAATTACAGTAAGCTCAATCATTTGTGAATTTTTTCTCAATGAGTTCTCTCTCTCTCTCGCTGTGGAGCTCTCTCCCTAAATATTCTAGGACACACACACACACACACACACACACACACACAGGCTGTACCAAAGAAATGCATACAGAGAGAGGAAAAAAACTGTATTAAAATTGTAATAATAAATACTAATAAAAAAAGATGAATACAAGTAATGTGTGTACATTTTTTGGCATTCCTGGTATAGATAGATAGATAAATGATAGATAGATAGATAGATAGATAGATAGATAGATAGATAGATAGATAGATAGACAGACCTATAGATATGTATATAGCTATAGATATAGCTAGTGTTCAGTGTTTATCCTCTTAGCAAAACATGAGTTCCTTGAGAAAAGAGCCAACCTGCTCATGTTTGCACATTTTGTGCATACTAGAATGCTGACACATAAAATAAATATAACTGCAATGACTAAATGAAAAGATGACTATTAGCAGTTTATCTTCTTGATAAAAGGTTTATACTCCATTTCCTAACTCATTTTATACCTTCACTTATGGATATTTCCTTATGAAATCAAAGGCGACCAGGTTGATTGACAGGCACCTGATACTATTAATGTAAGAGGAAAAATAAGTTAAGTTTCTCTTCTTTATATTCCCCCATGACCCAAATATCTTCACATTGTCATAACCCAGTAGGCCAAACATTCTCCTAGACCTAAGGCACACATTTATAAATCATCCTTACAATATATTTGGAAAAACTCTGTTTTACAGGAGTCTGTAGATAGGACATTTTACTTTGTTATAATATGAAGGATCATTTTGAATAATGTTATTAGATTTTTCAAATAGAAAAATAATATTGTTAACTGAATATTATAACTTAATAAGAAAGACCCTGGGAATGCAGGAAGATATCTAATAACTTATGTACTTGCACATTTTGACTTAGCGCAAAGAGAGTGTGGCTTGTAAGAACTACCACTCAATCTACTAACCTTAAAAGGAAAAATAACTTAAAGAATCTGGTACAGGAGATGTGAATCAGAGTACCATGCTGAGTAATGTAACAGGAGCCTCCCCAAGCCACCAGAGGCATATCCAAAAAGGGAGATTGTAGCAAAATGGCTTTTCTGTGGTGTAACTCCTTTCTCTTACTGAAAAAATAGATGAGGTTGTTGGTATGTGTCTTACTTACTGTATTGTCCTTCCCACAACTCACTGCAGTGATTTTGTTTGACCAGAACATTTAAACATGCCCAGATAATCCAAGACTTTTTAAAGAATACAGCAACTGTTGCTCTCTCTCTACAGATTAAGGGTGCAACTTTATTTCTCATGTGGTCTTTGAGGGACCTGGAAACCAGAAAAGAGCCACAGATGCCTTTGTATGAAACAGTCAGTACCAGAGGTGGCTGCTCCAAACAAAATCATAAAATTGCATCAACCTACCCTGTGAGGACCACTGGAATCCCTCTACCAAACAAATAAACTCCTTTCAATTATTTTCCCTCTTTCAGAGGAAGAAGCCCTGATGAACCCATGAAAAATTTCCCAATACAAACCTTTTAGAAATGCATACGAATAGAGATGACTGTGTATGTATAAGGATAAGGTCTGACAATTAAGTTTGCCATCTTGTTGCAATGATGTTGCTAACATTTTTTGAGGGATTCTTTATTATGAATTTGTACCAACTGGACAAACAGCTAACCAAGTTTACTATTTGGAAGTGCTGAAAAGGCTCCATGAAAAAGTTAGACGACCTGAACTTTTCACCAACAATTCATGGCTTTTGCATTATGACAATGCACCAACTCACAGGGCACTGTCTGTGAGGAAGTTTTTAGCCAGTAAACAAATAACTGTATTGGAACACACTCCCTACTCACCTGTTCTGCCCCCCAGTGACTTCTTTCTTTACCCAAAGATCAAGGAAATATTGAAAGGAAGACATTTTGATGACATTCAGGACATTAAGGGTAATACAATGACAACTCTGATGGCCATTCCAGAAAAAGAGTTCTAAAATTGCTTTGAAGGGGGCACAAGGTGCTGGAGTCGGCACATAGCTTCCCAAGGGGAGTACTTCAAAGGTGACCATAGTAATATTCAGCAATCAGGTACACAGCACTTTTTCTAGGATGAGTTTGCAAACTTAATTGTCCAACCTCGTATGTGTGCATGAGCTATCTGTAAGTAAAGAGAGAATAG
>NW_017731515.1:185741-186829 GCF_001890085.2 Hipposideros armiger
GTGTTCCCTCTGGCCTACTCCAAGTCACCAGAATCCCTTAAAAATAGTTTGTACACACATCTACCACCCCTGTTTTTATGGCTACCAAACAAAGGAAGCACCCCTTGTTCACCTGGCTCAAGTGGTCAGCAGAGCTTATGTTCCTGGGTCCAACCAGGCTATAGCAAACAAAGAAATAGTTCTTAACTGGCTATCTCTCTCCCCATCCCCCATGCCCACCCCAGGGCTTTTGCACAGCAAAGGAAACCATCAACAAAATGAAAAGGCAACCTAGAAACCCTTGTGTACTGTCGGTGAGAATGTGAACTGGTGTAGTCACTATGGAAACCAGTACCAAGATTTCTCAAAAACTTAAAAATAAAATTACCATATAATCCAGTAATCCCATTTTTGGGTATACATATCTGCAGGAAATGAAAATAGGATATCAAAGAGATATCTGTACTGCTATGTTCTTTGCAGCATCATTATTCATATTTGCCAAGATACAGAAACAACCTAAGTGCCCATCAACAGATGAATGGATAAAGAAAATGCAATACCTATACCTATCTATCTATCATCTATATAGATATAGATACAGATATAGATAGATGTAGATATAGATGATATAGATATAGATAGGTATAGATGATAGATACAAATATAGAGATAGAGATAGATGATATAGATAGATATAGATATATTGGAGTATTAGCCATAAGAAAGAAGGGCATCCTGCCATTTGCAACATGGATGGACCTTGAGAGCATTATGCTAAGTGAAATAAGCCAGACAAGAAAGACAAATACTGTATCATATCATTTCTCTGTAGATTCTAAAAAAAAAGGAAAAGTTTAAGAGTCAAACTCAGAAATAGAGAATAGAAAACTGGCTGCTGCCAATGGATGGGGATGGGGGCAATAGGGAAAGGTTAGCAAAAAAGTATAAACTTTCATCTATAAGATGAATAAATTCTGAGGAGCTATTATAAACCGTGGTGACTATAGTTGATATTAAAAAAAGAAAGACAGTGGAGAAAGGTAATATTCAAAAGATAATCTTGGAGAATCTTCCTTAAATAGTAAATATAAATAAATATAAATATA
>NW_017731515.1:187393-189189 GCF_001890085.2 Hipposideros armiger
TTGTAGATAAGCTTTAAAAAGCATTAACTGCATAGTAGCAAAAGTAGCATAAACAAAAAATAATAACAGGCAATTTTGTAACCATTGAAAAGTGAGAATTCAAATATAACAATTGTCAGTAAGACAGGAAAGGATTTGTCCTAATCAATGCTATTAAATTTCTTTCTTTTGATATGAAGGAGTTGTAGACATACAAATTAATGTTAGATGTTAAAGCAAGTAACCTTGTGAATCTCACCACACCCAAGAATTACTTAAAAATGAATCATACACAAATATAAAGGGGAAAACTATAAAACTTCATTAAAAATGAAAAATTCATTGCAACTTTTGGTTAGGCAAGCATTACTTGGAAAGGGAACAAAAACACCAATAGAAAAGGGAAATATGATAAAGTGAATTTCTTCAAATTTAAAACTTCTACTCATTGAAATATTCCCTTACAAAAGTGAAAAGACTGGAGAAGATGTTGATGTATTTGAGCAAAATATTCAACCAAGAATATAAAAATAATTTTTACAACTCAATAATAGGAAGACAAGCAACCCAATTTAAAATGAGCAAAGATTTAAACAAACACTTCATCAAAGAAGACATTTGAATAACAAATCATGAAAAGATACTCACCATCTTTACTCATTCTCATTCAATGTATGCAAATTAAACCTACATTTGGGTACCAATATGCACCCACCAGATTGATAAAATTAAAAAGACAGGTAATACCAAGTGTTAGAAAAGACAAGGAAAAACTGGAAACCTTACACATTGCTTGTGGGTAGGTAGGGCCGGCCGAGTGGCGCGATGGTTAAGAACTCGCTTGTGGGTAGGTAAATTCTATAACCATTGTAGAAACTCCCTAGCAGTCTCTTATAAATTTAAACATACACTTGATACGAGCCGACTATTCCATTTCTTGGTGTTTTCCCAAGAGAGGTGAAAATGTGTACACAGAAAAAGATTCACATACAAACTTTTACAGCAGCTTTACACATAATAGCTCAAAACTAAAAACATCCTAAGTGTCCATCAACTGAGGAATAGATAAAAAATTGTTCATATTCATATAGTGGAATACTACTTGGAATTAGAAATAAGCTACCGATGTACACAACAACATGACTGAATCTCAAAGACATAATGCTGAGCTAAATAAGCCATATACAAAAGAATGCACACTCTCTAATTTCCAGTACATGAAGTTCTAGAACAGACAAAGCTAATTCATAGAAATTGGAATCACTTAAGGTGGTTCTGGGGAGTGTTGGGAGATTGACTGCAAAGTATCATGAGGGACCATGTGTGGTAATGGGTATGTTATATACTTTGATTGAAGTCATAGTTTTGCAGGAGGATACATTTGTCAAAATTTACCCACTGCACACTTTAAATGAATGCATTTTTGCACATAAATTATACCAAAACAAAGTTGATTTTAAAAATCCAGCATGATCAAGTTTCTAAAGCCATTAGGGAGTGGAATGTGCTGAATTGAGAAACCACCAAATTTATATGTTGAAGTCCTAACCTCCAGTACCCAAGAATGTAACTATAAGTATTTGACCTTCAAAGTGTGATTATATTAAAGTGAGGGCCTTTAGGATAGGCCCTAATCCAATATGACTGATGTCCTTACAAGAAAAGAGAGACAGAGAGAAAAGGGGGGGGGGGAGAGGGAAGAAGAAAGACAGAGAGAGCAGGGATGCACACACTCAGAGGAAAGGTCATGTGAAGACAAAGAAGGCAGCCATATACAAGCCAAGGAAAGAAACCTGAGGAAAAACAAAACTTGCCAA
>NW_017731515.1:189843-191286 GCF_001890085.2 Hipposideros armiger
ACACACTGGTGAAAGATTAGAGGCCATTCTTTAAAAATCAGGGACATATGAGTATGCTTAACATGACTACTTTTATCCAGTGTTCTACTGTAGTTTATAAACAGAAAAAAAAAAACAGTGGCAAAGAAATAAAATCATAAACATTGAAAATGAAAAAGGAAAACTCATTCTTTGCTTATGTTATAATTGTATGTATAGGAAATATTGTACAAACATATTTACAAACTTACAACAAAAAAAGTGAGTTTAGCAAGTTTGATAACAAGAACATTGTAAAAAAATCTATTGTTTTACTGTAAAATAGCAACAACAAAAATAAATTTTTAAAAATTAAATTTCACAGCAACAAACAAAACTATAATTTATCCAGATAAACCTGTAGCAAAGATATGCAATAACTTTATGAAATTCTAAATACAAAAAGATATACAAATTGAAGATTCAATATTGGAAAGATGTCAATTCTCCCAAAATTGATCTCGAGCCAAAACAATTCCTTTCAACATTAAAACAAGTAACATATTTTTTGCTGGTTTTCTGGAGAAACCTGACAAATTGATTCTAAAATGTATATGAAAACTTCAATGTCCAAAAATGGCCAAAATTCTTAAAGAAAAATAACAGTAGAGGAAGGGGTTGAGATACCTAAAAGTCATATTATAAAATTATAATAAATAAGATTGTGGGAATTTGTTAAGGATAGACAAGAATAAAAGTGGTACTCAAAAGTTCGGAAATGAAGCTATGATATAAGATAGAGTTATCATTGCAAATCAGCAGGGAATGGAAGCCATTTTTAATAATTTGTTCTGAGATAGTTGGTTATCCATGTGAAAAATAAACAAATTGAAATTAGATCCCTGTTTCAAACCATATATAAAAATATATTCAAGGCACACTAAAGAGGTATATGTGAAAAGCATATCTGTAAAATTTTTGGAATAAAAGATGGAAGACTACCTTAAATATCAAGATGGGAAAGAATTTTTTATTTAAGACAAAAAAGCAAAGAACTTAATATAAAAGACTGAGTCATTTCTGTACAACAAAATTCAATATAAACAAAATAGGAAAGAAACCACAAGGTGGAAGAAATATTTATAATCTATGTAACCAAAAAATAATAAACATTTACTATATTTAAAGAATTCTGTAAATTGATAAGAAAATAAAAACAATTCAATATAAAAATACCAAAGAGATTAACAATTCACAGAGAGCCAAATAGCTAACAAGCATACGAAAAGTGTCTTAAACTCATTAGTAATCATAAAAATTCTAACAATAATGAGACACTCTTTTATGATTGTCAATATTTAAAGTTTGACAATATTTTGAAAATATAAGTTTGACATTACCAAATGTTGTTTAAAATGTAAATTAATGCAAACTCCTGCAAACTGCTGGTAGGAGTATAAATTAGTACAAATTTTTGGAGAAATA
>NW_017731515.1:198320-200321 GCF_001890085.2 Hipposideros armiger
TAGACATAAATATTACATATTTAAATGAGAATTAATGCTGTTAGTGCCCACCATACACCATATACTGTTTTATGTAATAAGTCACTTAATCCTTGCAATTTCCCTATACAGTGGGTGTGAGGTAGGTCCTTCCCACTACGCCTCCATTTCATAGATAAGGAAACAGAAACACTAGAAGCAAATATGCTCAGAAAAATATTAAGTGGCAGCGTTAAGATTCTGAACCCAGAACACTTGGTTCTAATGGCCTTGCTCTTAATCTTCCATTGTGTAAAGATGATTGTCCATAAGCAGACAAAATGACCCTCAAAGGAAATTAACAAATATTTTTAAATAAAAGAGGAAACCTAAAATGTCAGACTTTAAATTATATTTTCTTTCCTCTTCCCAAAAGGGATTAGGTGTGATCACAGGCTTCACATCAATTTCAACACTGATAGCACAGTAAGTGTAAACAGTATCTTACCAGGAGAGGGACTACTTAGTTAAGCTACGTGTTTTTCAGTGACTTCATGAAATCTACCCCAGAGCAATCAGAATCTACTTATTAAACCTCAGTACCATTACTTATTATATTTAAAGAGTAAGGAACAATGAGATACCAGATGCTGAGCAAATGCAAACATATTGCCCACTTTATAAAAGCAACATAAATAAATGATGTTATCCTCAGGAATTAAGGACTAGTAAACCCAAGGAAGGTCCTGGAAGGTTCTGCAGCAATGAATAAAGTAATCCATGCTCAAGATCTCTACAGTTATGGGGCGACTAGTAGGAGGGACTATGGATTCATCAGAATAGATAAATAGCTCCCAAATGTGCCAGCTTCCTCCTTCTTTTAAGCAAAAAAAAAAAATAATGAGTTTGTAAATGTATTAAGGATGATAGGTGGAGAAAATATGGATGAAATTTTCATTTCTAATGCTGTTTTCAACATGTTCACACAAATCTATTTCCCAGGCAAATATTGTATTCTTCACCTACATTAACATAACTGACCCTGAATTTCAGCAACCTAAAAGTCTCAGGACCCTGCCATTGAATGTACACATGTAGTATTGGCATATCCCATAGTTGACGTGTGACTCAGGAGAATAGCACATAAGTAGGTACAGAAGCAGAAAACTGACGTAATAACTTCCAGCTCTANAAGCAACGTCCTCCACAGCCAGACTGAAGAACAAAAGGATAGCAACGTGTCTGTTCCCCTTCCCCCAATTCCCCAATAAAAATCTTAAAAAAAAAAGACATTTTGAAAATATTTATAGCAGTTTTATTCATAATAACCCTAACCTGAAAATAAAAGCAACAACACTGAAATAAAAAACTTGTGTGTGATCATATAAGTGAAATCCCATATGGTAGGTAGTTCATTGAATAAACTATAGCTAACCGTTCACAAACATAACCACACAAAGAAAATTTTGAACAAAAGCAGTGAGACTCAAAAGGATATACACTGTATGATCTAGTTATATAAACTTTAAAAGAGGCAAAAACAATTTTCTATGATATTAGAAACCAGAAATGGGAAGAGAAGAGGAACTTGCTGGTTTGGGGTTCGACCAATGTTCTATTTCTTGACCTGAGATAATTGTTTGGGTTATACATTTATATTTTGTACACTTTTATATATGTGCATCACACTACAATAAAGATTTTATAAAAACAATATTTAAAACAGAATGTGCATTTTAATACTATCTGCCTGTATGTGCAGAGTTTAGATGAATTACATAACTGATAATGATTACACTTGAGGATAATGTAGATAAAAGACAGGGCTGTCCAACGTGTTTATAAAAATCATTCCCACATTTAGGTAATTTCCCAATTTACATGCAAGCTAGAAAACTGGCCTTCCCAGATTTTATGGTCACGCTTTGGTGGTTTACATTTCAGAGTATCCAATCATCTTAGAGAATTTTTGGCTATCTGATATTTTAAACATATCCCCTTTCTCTATTAAAAACCATAGTGGTGCCTGTTGTTTGTGTTAGG
>NW_017731515.1:205731-206859 GCF_001890085.2 Hipposideros armiger
TAAGTGTCAACTCTAGAAACATTCTCCACTTAGCACGCAGTTGCACATTATCAGTAATCAAACATAATTTAAAAGGTGAATTACTTTTTATCTAAAAACTAGTGCCTCACTGAATTTCTTGTACTACAAAGTTAGCTAAGGATACATGCTTTGTTTCTTTCTCCTTGTAAGAGACATCTTGAATTTGATTTGTATATGGATGAAACATCAAACATGCTAATTTACTGGTTAATATTCCCCTTTGGCACGTAACAGCAAAGGATAATTGGCAATAATGTGATTTAAACTTACATGAATTTGTAGCTGTTAATTGAACCTTCACTTTTAGTAACTCTGCATCACAGCATAGAAATAACTATTCTCATAAGATTATCCCAAATCTCCCTCTGAAGAGATAACCATCAGAGTGGGCAAGCTTCGGTATCCTCCCTCCCATCTGGAATCTAGGGGATCAACTCTAAATCACCTCTAGCATTATCTTCTAATCTCACGATTTGATGATTATGGAATAGGCTACTTATCTATTTCTCTCTCAAGAAAAGGAGAGCAGTGTGAGGAGGGGTCATTAATCCAAAGAGGGGACTTTGAACTAATTTCAGTGAGGGATGAACATAGTCAAGAGGTGATTTTAAATTGTAATGATGAAGAAGCAATCAGCTGATGCAGATTTTAGAAGTTGTACCAGGAACAATAATGAGAAAAGAGGATACTTAATCACATTCGCAAAAGAATTATAGGAATACATAATTAAAGCAATGATAATGAGTAATAAAACTCTTGGTGAGACATCTTTCAAATATCACTAGAAATAGAGTAAGAAGGAAAAAGACACTGTCTTCTGTGTTAGAGGTTTTGCATGGGAGGTCAAGAAGACAATTGGTAAAGTGAGAAAATCCTAGAGATAAACGGAAATGGCCATCGGATATATGATGAAAGGGTTTAACAAAAGTGTAGCCCTACACTGTACAAAAACAAAAAGAAAAACTAGAAGACAATTTAGTATTTTAATATCTTCTAAGAATAGAGGAGTAGCTGCAAGGATTTTATACATGAAACTGAGGGAAAAGTGTAGAAAAAAACAAATGTCTTTCAAAAATGCAAATATAAGCACAGAGAAACAATACAAAA
>NW_017731515.1:208659-212793 GCF_001890085.2 Hipposideros armiger
CATTTGTACATCAATGTAAGCTTCTCATTTAGTTCTAAAAAGAATATCTGTTAACAGGGTTCCCTCCTCATACTGGTCCAAGATGATTGGCAGCTTAGGGAGCATAACCATGACACTGTTGATATCAATATACTTGAAACAAATGACTAAAAGCCTGTCAATATAAATTGTGTGAAACTGAAATTTAAGGTAAGTTTTGTCCTCTTTGCAAGAGTTTCTAACTCCTATTTATTTTTGATGCATTGAAAATTTTTTGAATGTGTTTTCCTCGCTTCCATTATCTGTGAAATACATTTTTATTAAGACTTATCAATTCGTGTCCTTGAGGGTATTGTATTTCCAAATCGTCTACTTATTACCACTTATCAATTTCAAACCTAGTTATTTTCACTTCCCAGGTTTTGCTTTGGGAAAAATAACAGATGCTACAAAAGAATGGAATTATCCTTAATACCTCACTTATCTGGATGAGTTATCTGTCCCCTTAAATCAGGTGATAGCTACCCAAAGTTATCCAAGAAATGCAACCAAAATATGCATCACTTGAGCTATTTACTAAGATTAAAAACTCACAGAAAAGTCCTTACTGAGATAAATGCAACTAATGACTGATCATTTGGTTTAAGCAAAGCAGAGGAGCAAGTTAGGGTGGCGATTAAATAAACTATGTTGACAAGAGCATGAAGGGACTCTGATGAGTGGGAATACAGAAAGAAATAAAACACATATAAAGGGTAATACATTAACTAAAACGTAGAATACCCTGGACCTTTTATTATTTATTAGTAATTTATCTTTAATGTTCTGCAGGTTTTTCAAAACAACTTGAAATAAAAGAGCAAAGCATATGGAGTCATATCATAAACCAGGTCGTGCAGAAATATAACAGTAAAATATGAACAAGTAGGAAAAAAACAAATACGCTGATTTGGTCAGTTGCGGTGAGTGGGTGTTAAAATTACCTTCAGACTTTTTAGAAGACTGGATGATATCATTCATGTGAGAAATAGAAATCTGAAAATCTTAAGAAATAATAATAATAGCCAACACTTAAAATGTTTTCTTACTATTCTAAGTGGTTTATGTGTATTGATTCAGTCAAACCTCAAGGAGTGGTTAAGAGTGTGGCCCCATTTTAAAGATAAGGAAACTGAAGCCCAGAGGTCTTAGGCAAATTGCCCAAGGGTCACTCAGGTGGTAACTGAGGAGACAGGATTCTTACGTGAGCCCATGATGATATGAATTCCTTAAAAGAGAGGAATCTTTTCTAAAAGGAATTTATTGAATCTTTTTATGAGGAGGATGCAGGAACACGGTGGTCACTTTTTCAACAATAGTGCTTTTAAAACATGCACAGGGATTTTTTTTTTTTAATATCCTAAGAGCATAACGGCAAGTATAACTCAGTAAGGAAATTTCTGTCGCAGGTAAAATGATTTGTCCCCTCATCCATTTGACATATTTAATGAGTGATTACTAAGTGCAAGCCACTGATACGGAACACAAAAGGAACACAGCCCCTGCTCTCAAGTAGCCTGCAGGCTGGTAGGGAACAACCCAGAGCACTGGACTGAGTGTGACAGATGCAAGAACAGATGTACATGGTGTTACCTGTGTGTACACGGGAAGGGGAGAGAAGCTTGCTCAGGGCCGGGGTCAACTCAGCTTTTACATACAATGCACAATAAGAGGTGAACTGGAATGCAAAAAAAATTAAAAGGAGGAGGAGAAGGAGGATTTAAGGGAATGCACTGAAGGGAATGCAAAGTCCCTACGACATGGAAAAATATTATCTGTTTAGGAAACTGAAATTAGTCATTTTCTTTGGCTTTATTTCTATTTTAGTAGAACAGAACTTCTACCAAACTACATAGTGTGACTGTGAAAAGTGCCGGTTCCTCAACCACTCCTTACACCTACTGGTTTCGAATCTCTTGTAGTGGAGCCTAGGAAGCTGCTTTTTGAACAAGTTGCAGAGGTGGCTTTACGCACAGGGAAATTCAAACAGGATGGAGACCACTTAGTGTGGAATGTTTTCAGGGGTTTTACCAGTCTCTCACGTCAATCAAAGTTCCTCTCTAGTCTAGGGACTGCTGCCTCAGATTTGAGGTAGCATCACCTCAGCGCTGGGCCTGGGGAATGGAGTTAGCATCGAGATATGTGTGCATGTAATTGAATAAAGTGGACAGCTTAGTGGAATTTTTAATACTGATTATTTGTAGTTATAATTTGGTGAACTTCTGTAAAAAGAGAAAATAAATTTAACATATATAGTTAATAATGCACTGTTCTTTATGATAGTTATTAGATAATATGGTCATTTGAGTCTTGAGGGACGTGTGAGAATAAAATCATACCATTGGATACAGGGAATGTCACTACATGCAAAGGAATGTTCATATTTTACTCTATGATTCACCATACCTCTTTCCCGGTTGTCAGACACTTGCCTGACATGAACTTGGCAAGAGAGCAGAAAAGAGAATAAAATTCAATATTCAGTAAGAATGATGGTGTGCCAGATATTTTCTTTTCTTTTCTTTTAGGATGCACATCATGCAACAAAGTTCAAATAAAAGAGAATTATAATGAAGTCATTTTACTGTCTTCAAAAAGAATCATACTTGGATAAAAGTTAACATACCTCATGAACAATTCCAAATAATAAAATGTGGGGGCAGAGAAGGGTGACAGTCCATACTTCTATAATGTTCCTGGTTTCAGGAGAACCTTTCATTGATCCCTCATCTCTCAGTTTTCTATATATTGGAGAGGCACAGGGTTGTGACGTGCACAGTGGCTCAGACTGGCTCACAGGGGAGACAACAAAATATCTAGGAATTTTGTGGCATTTAACAGCAATGGTAGTCTAAATGTAGCCATACTGGGAATATTTACATCAGAAAAAAATCATAGCTTTTTTCTTTTTTCTTGTAAANAAGACTATATACCAACAAATTCAATAACCTAGAAGAAATAGACAAGTTCTTAGAATTATATAGCCTTCCTAGATTAATCATGAAGAAATGGAAAATCTAAATAGATTGATGAACACTAAGGAAATTGAAACTATCATCAAAAACCTCTTCTCTTACTTTCAATAGGAAGAATTAAGTCTCTTATTTTAATTGGCAGTTGCTCTCACACTTGCCACTTAAAAACTTAATGAATGAAGAAACTGTCTTTAATAGTATAATGTTTGATACATTTTGAATATTTACTAAATCCATTAATTATCCTGTATACATGTATTTCTATTTGAATATTTATCTATCAGTTTTCATGTATATGTGTATTTCTATTTATACATTTATACAGACATATGTGTGAAATACATATATTTTTAAAAGAGAAATGTTAATTCACTTCAGATATATAGAGGTTAAAAAAACTGAATTTAATTGTTTTCAATGTAATATCTATAAGTATCCCAACTATTTTTCCCATTCACATGGCAATATTGAATCAGGCAAAATTCCTGGTGGCAATTCAGAGAAAAATTAATACTTGTTAATTCAACAAAGCACTGTAATGAGCTGTAAAGATGGGAGATATGCAGATTCTGATTTGTGGCTGCAACAGGACCTCCAATTTTGTCATCACTGGATTTAAATAACATTTTAATATTTTGAAACTCAGCACCTCTATTTAAAAAATACAGTAAGTCTAATTGCCAGCCTCACTAGGGCCTTACCTGGTTGATTAAACCTTATTGAAAGGTCTAGTGGGGGATTTTCAAGCTGCTCAATTGTCTAATAAGTTTGTATTAAGTGATTCCCCTCACTCTCAATACAAGCAATTCAGAGACATAAGGGACCTAGTTAGGGGATAGTATTAAAAAGTGCCTGGTGAGCTTCTTAATTAAAAGAAATAATCTATGATAGAGTCAAGATGAGAACATTTTTTTTAAAAGACTTCCACCCTTATTTCACTCAAAACCCCAATAATCTATGCATAAAATTTGAACATTTATATGGCTATGCATTTTATTTAAAATTATTTTCAAAAATATAAAATACTCTGTGAAATACACTTCTTCACTTAATCAGGGGTAATCAAAGCCCTGATCAAAATGAGAGTGTAGCAAGGAAGAAAAAATGAATTATTTAAACAATACACCCTATACCATAGCTA
>NW_017731515.1:215471-240538 GCF_001890085.2 Hipposideros armiger
CATTTTTAAACTCTCCTATTTATAATTTACTTTCCTTTTATCTAATAAGTACAAGTTATTTCTTCCCAGTATATTAGCCTTTTCTCTCCTTCATGTTTTTGTATAGAAACCAAATTTAAAACTAAAATAAAAAAGCCTATCATAGAATTTTTAGACTATGGATTCAGATTTATTCTTAAACTAGCGGTACAGCTAAAATGAGTAAATAACTTTAAAGTGGATGGTTTCTTTCATATTTACAAAAATGTTGGCATTACGCTAAATGATTTGTACCAATGTACAAGATACCTAAATAAATGCATTCTTTTAAAATCTGTACACCTGTTAGAAAGAGGACATTTTTAAAAATCAAATGTCAATATGTCATTAATATTAAGAGAAATGAGGTTAGCAAGGTTCAATATATGATGGGAGTTTTTTCCTTGACATTTAACCCATCATATTAAAAGCTTCTTCAAAGGAAAGAAATATCAGCTTGTCACCTGGAGATCGAAATTGAGCTGCTCTAAGACAAACTGCTGTTTCTTCCCCATGATGAAATTCATAGGACAGACAAAAATGTCAGGATAAAAATAGACCACCTGGGGAAAAAAAAGTCATCAGGAGATGTATAGCTATTGTTATAATTGCAAGTAAGAATCATTTAAAAGCTGGTTATTTTTTCCCCAGTACCACATGAAAGAACATGTAACACATTAATTTATATTGTTAAATATTTAGGTTAGCACAAAACGTGATAAGATTATGCCTATGGTAGTTTGTAGATTTAAATTTGATAAAAGATAAATCATGGATAACATGATATTTTAAATAATGGAAAATAGTTTAGTTCATAATATACAAAGGAGATACCAAAAGCTGGCATTTTGAAACTCCAGGATGACAAAAACAAAGGTATATATCAATATTAAGTATCATGCAAGATATTGGGAGCTTAGATACCATAGTGCATTATCTTACAAGAAAAATCTCTGGAAATTCAAGAGTTACAGGATAGTATATAAATCTGCTAATAAGATTCAAATGCCTTGTATTTTTCTGCAATTTAAAAATTATCTTGGATTGGTGCCTTCTGGTCAAGATGGCAAAATAGGTAAAAGTTGTTCTTGCCTCCTGTCACAACCACATCAACATTGCAACTAAACTATAGAAAAACCATCACTGAGAATCGCCTCAATTGTAGCTGAACCGAATCCCTATAACTAAGGACATACAGAAGAAGCCACCTCCAAACTGGGAGGAGGGGTGGAGATATGGAACAGGCTGGTCCCACACCCACCTATGACAGATAAAAATCAAGAGGGAATTCTCAGCTGTGGAGGTCCCACCTGAAAAGTGAGGGGTCGTAGCCCCACACCAAGATCTTCAGCCCAGGTTTCCAGTGCTGGGAAGAGAAGTCCTCATAACTCCTGGCTGTGAAAACCAGCAGAGACTGTGACTGAGTAAGACAGAGGGTGGCTGCAGTCCCAGGTGCTCCTCTTAAAGGAGCCTCGCACAGACTTACTTGATGACACACACTTGCTCTGAGCTCCAGTCCTAGGGCAGCGGATTCAAAGGCGCCAGGGACATATGGGAAGAAAACAAATTGTCTGGCTTCAGGGAGGGCTGGATGGGCAGCTTTCTCCAGTCAGAAATGCTGGCCGAAGCCACTGTTCCTTTGTTGAGGCCTCCTCCCACCCCAGCATGCAGATGTAGGGGGGCACCATATCTAAGTTTCCATCAACCTGGCTAATGCCTTTCACCCTGCTCTGGTGATTTCCCGAGACCTCACCTTATCCAAATTGCAGGCCCACCCAAGTTGCTTCTGGTGTGTTTTCCATACAAACAGCCCATCTTAGCTCATGCTACACTCTCCTAAAATCTCTCGGAAGTTCACAAACCCCAAAGAAGAAGCATCTGGCCTTGGTGTGCCCCGTACCTCTTGTTAAGCAGCCTCAAGCCCAGCACTAGTGGCAGCTGGCCTCAGTTCACAGTTTAGCCTCTCCCAGGCATCTCTAAGCCCAGCACAAATTGCAACCACCGGCAGATCACTTTGTAGCTCACACCAAGTAGCCTCGGGCAGGGAACAGGCAGCAGCTGACCTTGGCCTGGAACAGAGCCCCTGGCAAAAGGCCCCAAAAACCAACACACCTGATGGCCTGCTTCAGACCACACCAGAGCAACACCCAACCACCTCCACAAATGACACACTCATAGGGCACACTGAGCAGGCACCAGAGTCCAGTTAAAGCAAATCCTGATTCATAGGGTCAGCTCCTGCAAAACAGCTACTCCACTGTAGTCACAGCCAGTCCTCTCAAGTAATCAGACGAAGGGTCAATCACTCCCATTGATGTGCAAACAGCAACCAAGGCTCAACTGCAACAGGAGGGCACACACAATTCACACAAGGGACACACCTGGAGCAACTGGCTCAGGTGACCAGGGAGACTGCACCATTAGGACCCACAGGACACCTACTATATAAAGACACTCCACTAAGACCAAGAGATATAGCAGCCCTACTTAATACATAGAAACAAACACAAGGAGGCAGCCAAAATGAGGAACATGTCCCAAATGAAAGAACAGAACAAAACACTGGGAAAAGGACTAAACAAAGTGGAGAAAAACAATCTACCAGACACAGAGTTCAAAATTCTTGTTATAAAGATGCTTAGTGATGATCTCAGTGAGAACTTCTACAAGGAGATAGGAAACATAAAAATGGAGATAGAAACAATAAAAAAAAACCAGTCAGAAACGAATAATATAATAAGACAAAGAATACATTAGAGGGAATCAACAGTAGATTAGATGAAGCAAAGTGTCAAAACAGTGATTCAGAAGATAAGGAGGCAGAAAACAACCAATCAGAACACCAAAAAGAATCCAAAAATTGAGGATAGTTTAAGAAGCCTGGGACAATATCAAGCATACCAACATTTGCATCATTATGGGTACCAGAAAGAGAAGAGGGACAGTAAGGAACTGAAAAACCATTTAAAGAGATAATGACAGAAAACTTCCCTAACCAGGTGAAGGAAATAGACACAAGAGTCCAACAAGGGCAGGGAGTCCCAAACAAGATGAACCCAAACAGGCCCACACCTAGACACATCATAATTAAAGTGGCAAAGGTTAAAGGCAAAGAGAGAATCTTAAAAGCAGCAAGAGAAAAGCAGTTAGTTACCTACAAGGCAGCTGCTATACAACTGTCAGCTGATTTCTCAATAGAAACTTAACAGGCCAGAAAAAATTGGCATTAAACATTCTAAGTGATGAAAAGCAAGAACCTACAATCAAGGCTGCTCTACCCAACAAAGCAATCATTTAAAATCGAAGGACAGATAAAGAGCTTCCCAGACAAGAAAAACCTAAAGAAGTTCATCATTACCAAACTAGTGTTACAAGAAATGTTAAAGGGGCTTCTTTAAGAAGTAGAAAAAGGGATCAAAAATATAAATAACAAAATGGCAATAACTACATATCTATAAACAATTACTTCCAAAATAAATGGATTAAATGCCCCAATCAAAAGACATAGGGTGACTGAATGGATAAGAAAACAAGAGCCTCACATATGCTGCCTAGAAGAGACTCATTCAGATTAAAAGACACACACAGACTGAAAGTAAAGTTATGGAAAAAAGATATTTCATGAAAATGGAAAAGAAAAGAAAAAAACAACAACTGGAGTAGCAATACTTATACCAGACAAAATAGACTTAAAAATGAATGCTATAACAAGAGACAAAGAAGGACCCAGTAACCCCACTCCTGGGTATTTATCTGAAGAAACCCAAAACACTACTTTAAAGGGACATTTGCATCCATGTGTTCATTTTGCAGCATTGTTTACAATGGCCAAGATGTGGAGGCAGCCTGGGTGTTCATCAGTGGCTGAGTGCATAAAGAGGCAGTGGTACATATGTATAATGGAATATTACTCAGCCATAAAAAAGAATGAAATTTTGCCATCTGCAGCAACATGGGAGGACATAGATGGTATTTGCTGAGTGGAGTAAGTCAGACATAGAATGACAAATGTCATATGATTTTACTTATATGTGGAATCTAAAGAACAAAATAAATGAACAAACTACACAGAAATAAACTCAGATACCAAGAACATTTTGATGGTTGCTAGATGGGAGTGGAGTTGGGGGGATGAATAAAGTGGGGAAGGGATTAAGAAGCACAAATTGATAGTTAGGAAATAGTCATGGGGATGTAAAGTACGGCATAGGGAATATAGTCAATAATATTGTAATAACTCTGTATGATGTCAGATGTGTACCTGATTTATCAGGGTGATCACTTCATAAGTTAAATAAATGTCTAATCACTGTGATGTACACCTGAGAATAATAAAATACTGTATGTCCACTGTAATAAAAAAATAGAAATTTATTTTAAAAATAAATAAAATTGAATACTAAAATAAAAAATAAATAAAAATTATTTTAATAAACACCATATAACAGAAGCAAAGAGCTCAAGATGAAATAATTACTCCTAAAACATTACTCCCAAGAAAAGACTAAATACAGTAAAATACCAGGCTTTTTTGTTTTTGTAAAATGGAAGAATATACATTTGTGCAGGTTTTATTACATGCACTATTTGCCAATGGTCACCCCGTATTATTAATTGCCCAGTTTTTAATGTTATATACTTAGAAAACTATTAGCTACTTTTATGGGTACTTTATTCTGTAGGTTATGTTACATCATTTTCTAATGAGATTTTAATTCTTGGCAAATGCATACAATTATCACTTGTATTTGGGTTTAACTTAAGAATTATATTACTTTTATAATTCATTTTCAATTATTTAGTGAAGTATTTTCTAGTCTCCTTTTCTTTATTCTACATTACTTTTCCAACCAATTTCTCCTATATGATGAATAATGCAAAAGAGAACTTCAAATCCAGTATGACTTTAATAAAAATAAATAACCGTCATGGTATGTGATAAACTTGGTACATCACATTGATAAAATATTGTTTAATTTTATAAAAGTGTTGGATTTAGATTTCAACAGTAAAACAGGGAAGGAGGGAGGGAGTATCTACTGGATGATTTGGGTTGTGCATAAAATATTTTACAGAAGGGATAACTAATCACAAAGTTCTCTGAAACAAAAAAATAAAAGCATAACTCTGGCCAAGTTAGACTTAAACTTTGTATGTTTTAGTTTTCCAGAATGAAAATATTGTCTAGTAATAGAAGAGCAGAATGGCAGACTTGTCACTTTTCCAATTTACGATGACAGAAACGTTTCACATATTTGTTGTGTGTTTGATGGCATGGTGAAGACATACAAGGAAATTGTTTTAACCACAGGATGTCTATACCATATTAAAAAATGCCTAACATTTAAGAACCTAATATGCAGAAAATTTTAAGGAATGACACTAAACATTTTATTTAGTTTTGTAGAGGAATTTTTAAAAAACATATTTATAGTAAATACAATACGTCAGTATTACCAATTGTCCTTATGTTTTAAAATATAATTTAACATAATATTTTATTTTTACCACAGGTTCAAACAACTGAATCAAATGACTGAATTTACACAAACCACGTTTTCACTTTTTTCAATCAACATTAAGTTTTGAAGATAAGACATGTCAGTTCCATAGTATATATCCAATACATTTTGCTTTTTTTTCACTCCCCTAATAATAAAAACCTAAGTTGCCTCCAATTCTCTACTTCCACAAACACAATCTGATATGTTCCTGCTGGGACTAAATATTGGATTTGTGAATAATAAGATACAAACATTTGTAAATTCACCACTACATATTTCCCTTCAGAAAGGCTATACCAGACTATGTTCCTACAAGCAATAAATGACAAGTATTATTCCTCCATATTCTCGTCAACACTTGGTTGTAGCCTTCTCATTTTTTGAATCCAGTGGGTGTGAAATACTATTTTATCCTTGTTATATTTTGCATTTATCTGATTATTAAAGAGATTGTGCTTTTTTTACACATAATTAGTAGTCATTTTCTGCCTATTTATATCATTTGCCAATTTTCTTACACATTTCTTCATCGTTTTTGGTTGCTTAGAAGACATTCTCTGTATCATTTTAATATTAAATGCTTTGCAAACTTCTCCCAATCTGTCACCCATCTGTTGATTCTGTGATATTCTTCACTGAATGAAAATCCTGTATTTTTATATAGATAAATCCATTGCAGTTTAATCCAAGTGCACTGTGCTTTTAGGGTTCTGTAAAAAACTTTCTCCCTCATCCCCATATTCTTTTATACATTTACTATTTGCACTGATGGCATTATCTAATTTGGAGTTCACTGCATGTGATATGAATACAGAGCCTACTTTCTTTCTCTGCTGTGTAAATCTGTTTTCCCAAAATAGTTTATGAACTGCCCAACTTTTCACCACTACATATGGAGCCACCTCCATCATCATCTAGTTCCAAGGTCAAGGAGTCTGTTTTCGAATTCTATTTTGTTATATTAATCTTTTTGCTTTTTCCTATAATAGTATTAACTGCTTTTATCACTTAGACTTTGTAGTGCATCTATATATCTCCTCAAAGATATCTTTTCTCTTAACTAAGCTTTTCATGAACATTTATGTATGTATGTTCAATTCTTCAAATTGAATTTTTATTGGAATCACACTGAACTTGTAAATTAGTAGAGGAAACTATTATTTATATTGCTAAAGACATACTATGTCTATACATTTATTAAAGTCTCTTTTTATATTCTTTACTGTGTTTTTAAAATTTCTATTTTAAGGGTTTTATAGGTTATTCTTTCCCAGTTAATTTCTACATATTTTTATTTTATTGATATAATTTTATATTGCATTTTGAATTACTCATTACTGATTTAGATGAATGCTGAAGAACTGAGTAAGTTGACCTAATGCTCAGCAAACTTATTTAATTCTCTTATTAATTCATAATTTGTTAATCTGCTAGGATTTGTATGGAGATCATATATTTGAAATATTAATAAATATTCATATTTAATCTCTTAGTTTACTCTTTTATTCTTTTTCTAAAAATTCACATTTATGTTATTGAATTTTAAAAAACTATCCCTAATCTCCAGGAATTTATTGAACTATAATAGTGAAAATTAGACAGCCTCGTTTTGCTCCTGTAAAGACAATGTGTCTAAAATTAATCTTTAAATATGACATTTGTCATATTATGGTATAAGCTTTTAACATATTAAGACAGGTTCTTTCTAATTTTCTGAGTGTCTTCAACATACATATCATAAATAGGAAAACAACTTTATAAATTGGTTCAATATTTAAAATAAATAATAAACTATGGAATGCTTGTTCAGAATCTATTGACATATTTGTTTGATTTTTCTCAGTCTATTCATGTGCTGAATTACATTGGCAAATTTTATAAAATGAAAGAATCCTTTCTTTCAGACTTATGATAAATCTTACTTGGCTTAAGTGTGTTTGGATTAAGTAAACTAGTAAATTGTTATGCTCAAGTAGAATTAGTTCCATGATATGTACAAATGAAATATATATATATATATATATATATATATATATATATGAAATAGTAAAAAACACATTGCCATTAGTCCCCCTCAGAATTCTCCCCCTTGCTTTGAACACACTTATCCCATTGTTCTTCCCACTTTCTGAAGCAACTCTAGAAATTCTCTTTCATGAGTGTCTTTAGTTGCATTGTCATAGCTACCTTGATGTCCTGAATCAATTCAAAACGTTTTCCTTTCATGGTCATTTTGACTTTGTGAAGAGACAGAAGTCTAGCACGGTGCCAGATCCAGTGAATAAGGTGAATGAGGACACACTGTAATGTTTTTATGTGACAGCAATTGCTGCACCAGAAGCGATGTGTGACACGGAGCATCATCATAATGGAGGATGAAATAAAGACACTCACAAAAGAGGACTTCCAGAACTGCTTCAGAAAGTGGCAAGAATGACGGGATAAGTGTGTTTAAAGCAAGGGGGAGTATTTTGAGGGGGACTAGTGGCAATGTGTCTTTTACTGTAATAAATGTTTTTAAATTTAAATATTCACCATATTTTTTTATCACAGCTTGCATATTTATCAAGAACCTGAGATGTGATTTTTAAAGTTGTATAACATAAAATCCTTAAATGTATCCAGATTTAATTGTCTTCTAACCTCTTGCACAACAGAGGCTGTCTTTATGTTCTTCATATCTATTATATAATATTTTATATAGTAAGTGTATAATAATGAGCCAGGCACTGTTCTAAGAACTGGAATTATAATAGAAAATAAAGTGAAAAGGTCCTATCCTTTTAGAATTTACCTTCTAGTGAGGAAGACAGACATAAATAAGTAAACAAATAAATAGTTTTATAATAGGTAAATGCTATAACTATATAATGTGAGTGATAGGGCTAAGAGTTGCATAGAATGTAGTTAGGAGAGTGTAATGAGTTGATAATTGAATAGAAGTTTTAGAGAAGTGATAGAATGAGGCATGCATGTACTAGGGAAAAAGGTTCCAGGCAAATGAAAGGACCCTCTAGGAGAACTTTGAATATAAATGGCAAAGCTATAAAAGCTACCTAAAGTTCTGGAGGCACAATCACCTTTTTCTTATTATCCACCTTCTTGGTGATAAATTCACTTCTCAGTCTGCACCTGGAGGGCGAGAGGACACCTACTCTATTTATATAGCCTCTTTGTGTTGTCTACCAAGCTTTAATTTGATAAAACTCTCCCAGAAACAGGTAGGACTGTCACCTTCCCAAATCCCCATCTCTGGAAAACTCTGAAAAAATAGCATAAATGAAAAAAAACACAGGATATGTAAATAACCTGATTAAAAGATGACATTTTACTAGACTCATGCCTATCAAGGTATTCAAATACAAATGACCATGTTTAAATCAGAGATAAACCATATAATTTTGATGGTCTCCAATTATTAGCTCTTTAATTTTCTCTAGGTATGTTTGCAAACATCATTGTTGCTTTATTAAATATTTTTAGTAAGTCTAATTTTAATAGATATTTTATTAGAGTCTAAAATTTTTTCAACAGATTAAAGATAATTTGGGCCTCGCATGAGCTCATAGACATTTAGGGAGAAGAGAAATGAAATAATGTGTAACAGAGTTACAGAGGGCTGTGCAAAAAGTACGGAGAGAGAGTCCTAGAGGTTTAATGTGGTAGTCTTGAAAGATGGCCTCAAATTCTTTGACATTCCTCCCATCGGGAGGCCAGGTCTCTGTCCCGTTCTTTTGAATCAGGGTTGTGATTGCTTTGACCTACATATTACAGAGGAAATGATGCTATGTGACTTCCAAGGCATACAAGGTCCCAAGAGGCATACAGCTTCCATCAGGCTCTGTTGGAATGCCAGCTCCCTGGGTGTCTCCTTTCATAATGCAGCCCTGGGAGCATGCAGCCATACTGTGAGAATCCTAAGCGTTATGGAGCAAGCACTTGTGTAAGTGCCTGACCAACAAAGACAGCTGAGCCTTCTGGTCATCTCAGCTCAGGGACCTGACTTGTATATGAAGAAACCTCCACATGGCTCCAGCCTCAAAAGTGTGAGCTCCTTCCCAGCCATTCAAGTCTTCCCAGGTGCAGCCCCAGACACGGAGCACACAACAACTCCTGATGCCATTTTTATTCTCGATTCATGGGAAGTCAAAGCAGAATGAACTGGCTCACATTTTATGTCCTTCAGTTTGGGCTGGCTTATTATGTTGCAGTTGATAAATGGAACATATAATGGTCATACAGTTCAGAATTTTCAGATGGCCTTTATTTCAAATATTCAGTTACTTTAATCCTTCAAAATCCTTCAGAGTGTCAGATACTGGGCTAAAATGTTCTTTTGATAAGAGCAGTCCCTGTACTACGTATTCTGCCTGGGAAAGTTGGGGAAGGCTTGCTTCACAGAGCAGGTACCATTTGTCGATATTATTGAAAAATGGCCTGATCTATTTCAGGTGTTCTCTGCACCACAGTTCGGGGCCAATACTCAAAAGCCTTTAATGTTTTGAAAAACACCTCAAAATCATTTCTCAATTGCATATTACTTGATCTTCAGCTTTGTCATCTGCCTGAACTTGGTACAAATTCTATGTCACTCTAGAGGTAATTTCGCAGGGCAGGCCAGTCAGTATTGTGACAGCAGATGATGGAAAAAGGAAGGCTGCCTTCTTTTGTCCCTACAAAGGATAAGAAGGAAAGTGAGAGGGAGACATGCAAGGATTCTATTGCCTTTTGATCTTGATGTTATCACTGTCTGTGTCAGCTCCTCGATGCAGAGGTACCATTTAGTCTTTGCATCTGCAAAAAAATGGGGGTGGAGCATTTTTCTTTTCTTTTTAGCTAACCTAATTTTTAAAACTCATTTAATTGGGCCCAGGGGCTGTGCAATGAGAGTACACAATTTAAGAAAAATAAAACCAATGAGTAAACGAGGACATTGTATGTTTTAAGCTTTTATGAGGACAAGTGTTAACTGAGGACAGTGTAACATTGTTATCACAACTGATTAGTCACTAACAGCATGATTTCAAAAAGAAGAGAAGGGGAAGAAGCCACTCGCCATTACACACAAGAAACTTACTGTCAGTTCTCAGCAATGAATGCTACATTCTGGCACTAAATATATATATATATATATATATATATATATATATATATATGTATATATATATATATATATATATATATATATAAAGTTTCTCTATGTAGATTTCATATTAACCTGTTTACTAAAAGTTTATTTCACATATCACTTCTCTTCCGAATATTCTTACTTGATTTTTTTTTCCCCTCTACTTTTGGCTCCCTCGGCACAAAACTCTTAGCTACTATCTGTTCAGATATTCAAATCCCACAAGATAACGCTTGCCACAGTATCACAACTAATTTTCTCCTTTCAATTAAAGGCCATAGTTTGTTTGAGAAGAGCAAAAAGAACTGCAACCAGCATATTGACATTGTGTAAATGAGAGCTGAACATCAAGGGGTGTGTAGTTAATGAACAAAAGATCATTGCTTAGTGTCTAACTGCAGAATTATGGCTTAGGATTAAATTCACTGCAAAGATGATGTGTCAGAGGACAGGCAGTCAGGCAAGAGGGCGTCCACCTCACCAGTGGGTGCTCCAACCTCGTCTCCCTATTTCTTCCTATGTATAGTTTGAATCTTATAACTAAAATGTGCATTTGAGGAAACATGCATTTTTCTCTCTTGTATGGAATACATATAGCAAAGTACTTATAACATATGAACTGTTTTATATTATTCAGCACAACAACCTGTATAATAAAATTGCATTTTTTTCTCTTGTGGGCTAAAAAAAAATACATAAGGTGGAAACACCATTCCGAAACACATATTGGATATTAGTCCTATTGATATGAAGACTAGATAAGTGAGCAAATAATAAATGCAGATATAACTACATTTTATGATTTAATTATTAATAAAGTAGAATAATAAACACTTATTTAAAAGACAAAGTGTGAAAAATAAATTGCTGGAATATATTTTTATATTCATAAAGAGGTTTTTGGATTCCTACTTTTAAATTTGTTATGCTATGTTGGTATAGTTACATGTGTGTGTACATTCCACAAAGAGGATATAAAATGTATTTTAATATTTTAAATTTCAGTTTAAACTTTTCATTGGAATGTAACTTCAGTGTTTGCTAATGGTTCAGAGATATATGGTTGCAGCAAAAGAAACATTGATGGTTAGATTAGCAATTTCTTATATCATTATGTGATATGAAAGAGTTATAAAATACATAGAAATCTTATCTTTAATACAAACTTTATGTTTTACTCCCTCAATAAACTTGACTGTCAGATGTCGGTTATATATCATCATCACTATAGTAATCAATTAACAAATTTTGGTACTAGCGGAGAGATGAATTATTGCCTGTTTCATATTTTAAATAATCTAAATTGCATGTTTTAATACATGTTTAGACAATCGTCTAAAATCTAAAAGGAATATTATTTCTACTGATCCACCCATAAAGATGCTAAGAGACAAGCAGTGTGTATCAGTGCACATTGTAGAAATGAGCAAACATTTCAAAAAGGCTAATGAAACCACTTTGCTCTATTATCTTTCAGCGCTCATTTAATTTGTATGGATAATTTTCCTTACCTATAAAAATTAAGGTTTAAATTAACTTGCCTGTATCTCTATGGCCCTATTGTTAAAAGTTAATCACCTGCATAAATATTCTTTGTTTAGAAATTAGAGATAATCTGTTCGATAAAAATTCAATCTTTGTATTAACAATTTAACCTTTGGAACTATAGCAGTGTAGGGAATGTATAAATATAACACATAACCTCTGTCCTAAAAAAGTTTACCATTGATTTCAGGAAGTAAATCTAACACACAATAAATGATTCAAAACAATATAAAACTGGGACAAGGGTGTGTTATATAAGTTGGAAGAGTTGCAAAGGTTCACAAAGAGATCAAGGGAGCTAGAATAATTGGGACACTTTCATGGGGGAAGCTCTCCCATTTGCCAATTCAGGATATTGAATGCTTTCAGGTAACAACCTCATGGTAAAGGTGCACCTAAATTTTTACTATAAAAATATAACTGCATTTAGAAATGGAAATGAGAAAAATTCTTTTTTTTTTTAAGTGTATTGGGGTGACAATTGTTAGAAAAGTTACATAGATTTCAGGTGCACAGTTTTGTAATCCATCATCTATATATCACATTTTGTGTTCACCATCCAGAATCAGTTCTCCTTCCATCACCATATATTTGACCTTCTTTACCTTATTCTTTAATTGTAGGACATGTTCATTGATAAGATTATGGACATATCCTATGGAAAATGTGATCTCACATTTTTTAAAAAAATGCACAATTTACAAAATAATAATGGGAGGACCAGTAATAAATGAAAGATTAACATGAATAATTGTTGGTGGCATAACAATCATAACCGAAATCTTACTTGTTAGTTTTGCACTCACAAGTTTAGAAAGTAAATCATCTGGAGGCAGAGGTCATTCCTGGACAAATGAAAAAGAACTCCAAGTCAGAAAAATGTACATTGGCTGAGGAATAATAAAAGGGTCTCTCGGCAGAACTCAAAATTGTAATATGGGCCAGCAAGTCTATCATATGACCCTTCAAATTTAAATGGAAGAAAATGTATACAATAACTTGTTATGTGGTTATTGGAAGCAAAAACTCAAAATATGGTTTTTAATTTACATACAATAGTAATGGAAATCCAAGTACATATTTGAAAGCCTGGCCGGATAAGAGTAGATGGAGAACATATCAAAATGGACTTTCTGTCCGCCTTCAAGATTCATAAAGGAGAGGTCTTACATTGGTGGAGAGAAATTGAGGTCAACAAGATAAAATAAATGGAAAAGGTATAATGGATCTGTATTGGTGGGGACACAATAGGTAAATGTACAAGAAATGGAAAGACAAGAGGGATTTTCATGGGTGATTACCAAGTGACTTGCCAGTGTTGAACATATGATGCACAATTAAAAAGTAAATACTCTGTAGTTGAGTCCTACATCCCAACATGAAGATAGTTAATATCCTAGAGCAACAGAGTACATGGAATATAAATATGAAATGGGTCATGAAAACAAAGTGAGAAAATACTAGTTATATCCCATTATAGAAGAAAAGTGAGATTTTAAAACACACATTTAATAAAATGTGGATACTAAGTAACGTTTACAGATGTGCTCTTGAAGAAAAAGGAGAAAAAACTTAAAGAGTTGAATATATTGATAAGGTATCATAAAATGTTCATATTTTCTTCAATGCCTTTTAAGAAGGGATATAAGAAAACAAGTTCTACAAAATTGTACATCAAATTGGACTTTGTCATTTCCCAACAAAGCATCAGTAACAATAGTTGGGCAAATTTAGCAGTCATGAGTAAATAGGAATCAGATTAAAATGGGAAAAGAAAATCCAGTGAACTATTTAAGACTTCATAAATTGAGGCATTAATAAATTTAAATGAAAGAAGAAGAAAAATGTACACATTAATTCAATAAATTATTTCACTATAACATATTTGAAACATGAATATTTTGCCTTGAGGCTAAACATTTATTCCACAAAAAATCATGTCAAAGAAAAAGACAAAATTGAGTAAACCTCTAAAATACATTGTAAACACACTTCTACATTAATGAAAAGGGGTTTGTTTGTTTATATTGGGTTTTTAGATTGCCTTTGCAGACTTAATAAACATGATGGAGGAAATGAGTAACTTCCAGGTATTAATTGAGGCTAGTGGTCAGGGTGCATTGGACACATTATTGGAAGGAAACAGTTAATATCACTGTTCTTATTCATTCATCCACAGAAAGAACAGAAAAGCAAACTATCTGAGGAGCACTGGGAACGACTTTACTCATAGTATGGACCCTTTGGGCGAAAAAGCCTCAGAAATGTACATTAGTCAAAAGACCATTAGGCTGTAACTTGATTAACTTACAACCCAGAACATGGCAACAGGTACCAGGAGAGCTTCTTTGAACACAAAGCAACAAGAGCACGTTCTCCAAGCAGAAGACAGGTGATTCGCTATCCATTCCCCCACTGCTTTATTTCCAAAGAGAAAAAATAATAACCCCTCTGGTTTTCTGTGCTCTCATAAAAATAAAGCACACAAAGACGTCAAACCGGCTCCGTTTTCTAAAAAGCCATGGGTATATATTTCTTTCATATCTAAAATTTAACCAAATGTAATTGATACATATACTTTAAAGGGGAATTTTAAATAGTTTTATTTATATAAAGCAAGTCACAATAGTCATGGAGTTCATATTTTTTCTTATATTAATACAATTTTGAGTGCAATTTTCAAAATATACCAATTTGAGCACATTTTTTTATAAATTCAAAATATCATGTTATTATAAATAAAACAATAAAAGTCATATGTAATACTGACTCTAGAGAAGAGGACTAAGGCTCAAATTACAAAAAGTTAATTTTTTTTATATGTCTCTAACACCCCAGGTGTTTAGTCTGGCCTGGGATGGCTCCCCAATTTCCCAATGTGTCTACCATGACTTGGGTTGCCTCCCTAACTCCTCAGGTGTGTTTCCTTTCCCTGTGGACGTCATCCTAATTTCCCAGGTGTGTGTATACTGACTTGCAATTTCTCCCTAATTTCCCAGGTTTACCTACTATAAACCTAGGCTATCTGTCTAATCCTAAGGAGTTTCGAAATTATCCTTGATATTGTCCTAATTTCAAAGGTTTTACACACAAACCATGAAAGTCTCTCTAAATTCCCAGGTGTGTCTACACAGATCTGCGTTGATTTTATAATTCCCCAGTTCAATCACTGTGCTTGGATGTTCCCTCAATACTCCAGGGCTATCTTTTCTGATCTATCTCTTTAATTCACCAATGTTTCAACCCTAATCCCAAATGTCTACCTAATTTCCCTTGATTGTCTGTCTTAAATAGGGATTGTTCCCTTATTTTCCAACTGTGTTTACCCTGACCTTGTATGTAAGCATAATTCCCCTGAGATGCCTACAGTGACCTGGTTTGTCTCCCATATCCCCAGGTATATCTACACTGACCTGGCATGTAAGAGTTAATCTAATTTGTTTGGTTTTAGGAAATATGGTTTAAACCAGAAGAAAAATTATTGGAAACATTAGGGAAAGCACACAATGCATTCTTCATAAAACACTGATAAACTTTCTTTATGAAATAATGTGTCTGAATAATAAAAGACATGCATTGAAAGAAGAGAACCTATTAAATTTACAGAATATAACAAAACTTGAAGATGTCAAAATGAGTATGCCTTATATATGAGTCTATTAAAAAGATAATACGTGGTAGTAAAAAATATATACTTTGCTAAAATAATTAATTTGTTCTAATTATTTAAGAAAAAGTTAGCATTTTTACTGTCAAAATAGAATAATGTTACTGTTAGTGAATGCTGCATCTCAGAATTTTCTAATGGCCAAACAGAGATGCTAGATACAAAGTGGAGTTAAGTATATGTCTTAGGGAATCAGTTGCCACAGTAAATTAATTCTGCTGGTGCTGGTTTCCTAATATATCACAAATAATTGTTCATTTCTTTAAAAGAACAGTATAGAAAATTGCACTTTAATATTTTTTCAAATAATTCATTTCACTTTGTAAGAAAAGGAATATTCTCAGGGAAATTTTCAAATACGATTAAACTGGAGACACATTGCTTCAAAACAGAGATCATCAACTGTACTTGCAAATGAGACATCAAAGCAGAGCATTTGTTAACATTTTCATTTTAATTACTAGTTAAATTGTACTTATTTGTAATTGTGAAAATCAACACTCTGAAAGTTATTTTTAAAGCCTGTGCTGCACAGAGCAATCATGATTTTTTCAGTGTATAACTAAAACCCTCACGTACATAAGCAACACCTAGGATTTAGATTTCATGTCTTTTCCCTGCATTTTGAGGCTAAAGAAACTAGAAGAAATCCCCAAATTATCTACCTTCTCTACATTTCAATACTAACAATTACATACCAGATGCAAGGAATTGAGTCAATTATCTGGATAATACTAAATATTTCCCCATTTCATCTCACACAGAGGAAATGACAATTATTTAGATAGGACTCAATTTTTAATTATTTATTCAGACATTCAGTGTCATGTGCATAAAATTATATGTGAATTTGTTGGGATTTTTGGACACTTGTTAAAAGTACCTAAATATCTTCCATTATGAGTGCAACAGCTAAAACGTATCTTATTGATATTTAAATTTTCTTGGACTTAAAATGTAAAAGTAAAATTTTGGTTTAGAACTTATTTTGGATCTACATCTTAAATTTTTGATCCTCAGCAATTGGTAAATTACTGTAGTATTTGCTAAGGAGTGGGGATTATGTAAAATATGTAATATATATTTGTATTTTATGCAGCAGTTAAAACTATGCACATATTTTACACACATAAGCCTGATTTGTTTTGAGGTATTGGCTCTAAAACACAGATTTGACTGCAACTTTAAAATGTTGCATATATGTTGTTAAAAATATAGCTATTAGATCATTAAACTTACAAGTAAATAATAAGATACACCTTACAGTTTGAAAGACAACCATATTTTATTTCCTAACATAGAAATCTACAAGCGATGATTTTTGCCAATGATATTTGAACATAGCAACCAAAAAAATAACTTCTCAGTATTAATTTTTTTCACTCCTGAAATGAAATGCATGCATCCATATTGAAGGGAAAATCTATATATTCACACACACACACACACACACACACACACACAGAGTCAAAACATGCATTTTGTTGTAGTAAATGGACTTTTTAATGATCCATTCAGTAAGGAAAAATTGTTTCCCAGCAGGAATTCCACAGATTTCAAAACTGTCTGAATGCACAGTAAAAAAATTATTTAAGCTCAGGTATTGCCATTTTTATTATTTTGAGTGTCTGCCTTTCTTCCATGAAAGCACATTCATTCATTCTGTCACCTAATTAGCATTATGGCAAGTTATAACAAACCAAATAGCATGAGTAGGGAATCAAAGACAACATATTTTGTCCACCAAAATCATCTTATCCTTTTGCCTTCTTTTTCAGACACATCTCAGCCATTTTATTAACTCAGTTGCTGAAAATCAGGCTAACGTCCAGCTGCACTGCCCTGAATCAATCAAATAAAATCTAGAGTCTACAAAAAAGTCAATGATCTGAATATTTTATTATCCTAACAGAAATGGCTTTCCAAATTTGGGGATTTTCAAACTTTATTTTTAAAATCCGTATGGTGAAAATACTCTTCAATGTTCATTTTAATTCCTTTTCTATTTTACTCAGTTATTTTTCAGCTAGCAAAGTGCTTTGCAATAGAGCAGATTCACCTGCTTTGGCAAACAAGACCAGGATTGTTTCTGTTAACTTTCAGCTATTACCATGACAACTGCCTTTCTAACACAAATTAATGAATAACCTCATTGAATAAATTTAGGAAACATTACTGTGTTTTGGGTTGAGAAGTTCACTACCAGTGCACTTGATAATTTATAACAGATTCTAAAAAGGTGGGAAAATTTGTGAAAGACTACCATGAACATCTCTGCTTTTGAAAGATCAAATTTGGTTATTCAGGTTGATTACAGGCATGACTTTTTTATTGAAAAATATATCTTAATGATAAAAATGTCTTCTAATCTTATATTTAACATCATGCAAATCATCTTTGAATGGCAGGAGTTGATATATAATTTTTCTTTTTGTATAGGTCTTCCAAACTATTTAGACAGAAAATTCCTGAAATTTAGAACATAATCACATCAGGAGTTTAACCTGCCGCAAGAGAGCACTTCATGTGCCATGTACACAGTTGCTATAAGTCATTGTAAGCATTGCTCAATCAAGGAGCATTTATCAACAGGTGTTTATGTGCCAGACATTGTGCTGGAATGATAAGAACAGGGTGATGAAAGATATTCAAGACCTCAAAGAGCTACAAAGTTACAATCCAGCAGGGGACACAGCCAAGAAAATCAATTATAATTTAATACCATTATACAGGAGTACAACACATGCAATGGGAGTAAAGAGAAAACATATAATTGACTGAAGGGAGTCAGGAAGGGATCATCACTCAATTTTCCCCAATGGCGAGGGTGAGGCAAGCTAGTCCAAGAAGATGAAAAGAGGTTTCTGTTGCTGCTGTTTGTTTGTTTGTTTGTTTGTTTGTTTGTTTGTTTGTTTGTTTGTTTGTTATGAAGTAACAGCAAATGTATTAACAGAAAGACAACAAACTGATATAAGTTCAATATAGCTAGAGCAGAATTTGGTGATTCCCACTGACCAAAACAACTGATGCTTATTTTAATGGTTTAGTAGTTTCTATATGTTCTTCATTTCTATGTGTAGAAATTCCTTCATGTAAAAACATACAAATTTGTTAAAAAATGTTAGCAATTCCAACATCCAAAAATAATTGATATTAATATTTCTGTGTATTTCTTTTCCTTTTTTCAATGTAGTGACACAATTTTTTATTAAATTGGAGTTATTGGGTATATGTAGTTTTCTACCTGTTCTTTCTATTTAACATTGCAAATATTTCTCAAGCTGTTAAATATTTTAAATTCTTTTTAAAATAATATATATATTGAGTGACTGCAAACACATCATCATCAAAATGTACCAAAATATACTTACTCAAGCCTCTAGGTTTTTTGCACTTAGGTATTTGCTATGGACTAAATCATGTCCTCCCAAATTTTATATGTTGAAACCTTAACGCTTAATTTTATGGTATTTGGAGATGGGGATTTAGGGAGACACTTAGGTTTAGATGTAAACACCTTCCTCCCCCAAGGGTTACTGTTCTTATAAGAAGAGAAGAGATGTAGGGGCTCCTGCTCCCTCAGTCAGGTGAGGACACAGTGAGAAGGCAGCCTTCTGCAAGCCAAGGAAAGGGTCCTCACCAAGAACCAAACTGGCTAGCTCCTTGACCTTTGACTTCCCAGCCTCCAGTACTGTGAAAAATAAATGTGTTGTTTAAGTCATCCAGTCTATGGTATTTTGTTACAGCAGCCCAAACTGAGCATTTACAAATTAAAAAAAAAAAAGTAGAAAAAAATATCAATATTACACTTATTTGTGATATTATCCCTAATTATTTCCTTAGGGTAGATTTTCAGAAGTCGGATTATTGGAGAAGAGTATACAAACATTTTTAAGGACCTTGATGTAAATTTCTAAACTGCTTTCCAGAAAGAATATATTCCTACCAATAATACATGAGAAATTCCACCTTCTAAGCATTTCTTATTGTCATAGTTATATATTTTCATTATCTGAATAATTTCTTTATCTTGGTCTAACTTTTCATTTTAAAATATGCAAAATAAACCTTAAGTGTCTTAGTCACATGCTGTGTAGTAATGATTCTTATTAAGCCATTAGGACAGCATATGCTCATGATTAACAAAGTTAAATTTTTTTTAACCTGAGATTCAAAACTTGTCTTTTCAAAATGAGAAGACCATAAAAGGTATAGCTTTCCTCAATAGCTGAAGTTTTTGAACACTCGTTATCAGGTGACTGTCCACAGATTCTATCAATAAGGAAATATAATGAAGGAATGAAAATGAAGTTACGGAGTAGCAAATTCACGTTTATGCTTTGACTTTCTTATCTACAGTTATTTTACTATGTTACAAATTGTGACTAATATTTAATTTCCCTTAGAATTCAGAATGTTTCTGTATATTATGTCATTCTTCAAAATAACCTAAAATGGGATAAGTTCTTTGAGCTGAGCTTTTTTTCTTTTATTTTTTAAAACCAAAAGAAGAACTTTGCATAAAATCCCAGACTCCAGGATTAATCCCCTTGACCAACTATTAGCCAATAGTATTTCTAACTAAGATTACAACCTTTCAGAAGATTCACTATGGTATCAACAATGTTTAATGCCAAAAGGAAGTCAGAGCCAACCTTCGCTGTAGCTAAGAATATCATGAAATGTGTGCCTTTGATTTCTGTAGACATGAATAATTTTAATTCACTCAGAAGAGGTTCCTCAGTATTTGCAGGACTCTCTGCAGTTCTGGATTAATATAGATCTCTGGATTAATATTTAAGGATTTTATAAAACATACATACAATAATTCTTAACCTCGTACTCCTAAGGATAATTAAATTTGCTCTTGCAAGAGACAAACTGCAAAGCCTCCATGGCTTAAAACAACATAAGTGGATTTCTTGTCCACCTGAAGTCCAGTACAGGTCCTATTTTATCTCATTGCTCTGCCATCTGGAACATGCGCCTCCAAAGTCACCAGAACGAAAGAGAATTAGGAAAGACACATCAGCTCATATCTACCTCAGCTGGAAATGACATGCCATTTCTGCTCATAGTTCATTAGCCAGGACAGCAGGAAAGGCTAAAGGATAGAGAGGGGCAAAGGGAAAGGCTGATGACCACTACTTGGTCTTGCCACCTATCCTAACTGAAGGATTTAGAAATCCATAATACAGGGAAGGGTTAACAGAGGTCAGCTCTCTACCATAAAATGTTTATTGAAGGAGTCATCAACCTCATATTAGACACTGTAGGGAAACATAAGATCTTTAATACATAATCGCTGTCCACTAAAATTCTAAAATGCATCATGTAGTTAAGGAGTTGATGAAAAAGTATGAATAATTTAAGGTCTACTTCTTTTGGAGCACAGAAACTGAAAACTTTAATATTAAAGGGAGAGACTCATGAATAATTAGGGTAGGCTTCATCAAGAAGGTTATAAGTGTGTAAGTTTGTCCCTAAAGGACAGAATAGTGGGATTTATTCAGGAACAGGAAAAAAAGTGCATTAGAGGCAAGATGATGGTTTCCAGGCAAAGTAAAGGTGAGAATGAGAATGACAGTCTCAGAGAACCTTAAGAAAATGGGCCTAATTAGAGTAAAGAGTACATTTTGAGAAATTGTGGGAGAGAAAATTAGACAGAGCAGAGAATCTTGTAAACCACACAGAGGAACTTAGAATTCATACAGGAGAAAATTGGGAGACATTTAAAGTTCTTGAGCAAATGCTGAAATCTATTTGCTTAAGAATTATACTTCACCTATTTCCATGAGGACATGAGGTAGCTTATAAAATTAGGCATCAAGAAATAAAACCAAACAGTGTCTACTTGATGAATTTAATGGACTTAATGAATTTAATGAAACGGAAGGAAGAGTTGCTAGGCTACACAGTACTTGAAACAACAGCTGGACAGTGATTAGTCGCCTGTGCTATGAGTGTAGCTCTTAATTTTTTACTTAAAACCAAAAACAAAATAAATTCAGCTAAGTAATTCTTGCTGGTTGGGCCAAAAGAAAATAACATTTTCCCATGTGTATCATGATACAAGTGTGTTGGAGGAAGATTTCACTAACAGTGGTCTGCAAGGTAAGCTGGAAAGAAGGACAGGAGAAATAAGAGGGAACAACATCATGGAGGACCTGCAACAAACACCCAAAGACCAAAATAACACGGCGGTGGTAGTGATCCAACTGGGGCAGACACTGCCTTGTGTGAGTTTATCATTGGAGTCCTAAATAGCCTCTGCCAGTAAGTGTTACCCAAGCAAGGTGAGGGCATTCTAGAGTTTTCACAAATTAAAAAAGACTTCACTGAAAAAGAAACTAGGTCACATTCACTGAGCTCAACACTGATGCATCCACAAATGGAGTTAGCATCCCTTTTCCTGCAACTCATCCCTTTTATTTCTGCCAAAGGGCATAATATTAATGTTGCTAAAGCTTTACACATGCTAGCATTGATTATTTAGACAAGATAAGAAGATGGCTTATATGAATAATTGAACTTACCATGACTAATGGTATTGCTTTGGGAACACCCAAACTTTACTCAGAAAAATCACAAAATCTTAAAGCTGTAAGAAACCTTTGGCGATCATTCATAGCACCTTCTCTTATTCATGTAATGCCACATCTAAATCATTATAATGACTACTATTTAAAAGTCTTTTGGAACAGAAGATGGCATACTCTCTAATTGATATGTGGCCTTAGACACTATAAAATATATCCAGTTTACAGATGGCTATTTTTATAGAGAAAGTTAATTAAAGTAAACTCTCTATATTATAGAATAAGAAAACCAATGAAAAAAAAGTTTAAAAATGCAATAACAACCACCTTTCTTGAGATTTTAAAACAAATTGAGGGAAAAAAGTTCAGATAAAATAGTAAATTTCCCAACAGTTCTCTTTGAAGTTTGCTATGTTCCCTTTTTAAATACCTAAAACATGTAATACATGTTCTGTGTGACCATTGAAAACCAGTGGTTTACAAAAGCACACTGTTAAGAAATATACATGACCTTTTGTATAGGAGGTAATGGCAACTGTCTTATTCTCATTGAGTACTACCTCCTATGTCAATAAGGAAATCCAAATTTCAACATCTATCAAAAAAATATGAACAACAAATTAATTACAATGAAATATCACCACAGTAAATCAGCCCTTGCAGCGACTTCTGCCACCTGTTCTGATTTTTGAGTAATAATTAAATCAACCGTGTTCCTGCACAGATATTTATTGATTCTCTCATCATAATGTAGATGATACAGTTTTGTTCTTTGGGTTAACATGTGACAATCCTATAAGTCACTGGATTCTAGACTGTGGATCGCAGAAATTATTAAAGACATATGACTTGTTGTTTCAGGCTCCTTTGAAAGAAAATGTATCAATCTGTTCATTCTAACACATACAGGCCGTACTATGATATCAATGCACAAAGGTTTTATAAGCTTGACAATTCTACGAAATGCCACTCTACAATGAAAAAAAAAGAGAGAGAAGTAAATTCAATGAAATATGAACATTATGAAATCAAATAAGCTCTAACATTCATTTGAGATTTTCCAAACAATGGACTAATTCGTTGATTGTGTCAGATTAAATTAAAAATTAAAAGTTGAAAAGTAATTTATTATTTTCTTTTTTATGCTTTTCTTTGCTTGTTTCATTTGTTCATCAATTTTGTTCATTTTTTAAAAAATAAAAATTCTTTAAAATGGAGGCAACCAGTGACAAATGCACTAGCAAAGATCACTTAGATAAAGGTATATATGGACAATTTTTAAAACATTGTTAACAGAGTAAATTCACGAATATGTAGCTTGACATCTTTAAATGCACATTCTCAAATCAACTTATATGGGTCAAATTGAGACATTACTGACAATGAAGTTAATTAGCATTTAGCCATGTTTGAACTGCCTATTGTTCCTTTGATAACTTATGGCAGCTTCTTTGTAAGCAACACGATCTATAAATTTCTAAACGTATATTGCCATTTTCATTATCTAAGAATTATAAAATATTAATAAAATATTTTAATAAACTAAAATATTTTAAATAAATACTTTATTGAAAAAGAAAACACAAAATGAAAATTGCAAGACAGATGATAAGATTTTCAGTTCCTAATCTTGTAAACTGATGAAATTTCAAGTGCTTTAACTTCAGGTCAATTTAATTTTTTAACCATCCATCTAAACTGAGAGGATTGCATTGACTTTTCTATGATTTATTGATCGTCAAAATTGTATCACCTTTGAGTTTGGAAAATAAAATTCCAGCGGTATTGGGATATTGATTCAGGGAAAGTAAGTTTATAATTACCTTTGAATTGTCAGAATTGCTGGCATGTTGTAGTATCTCAGTGCTGTCAGATTAAATTCTAATCTTATGAAATGGGAGTTCTGTTGGTTCTCAAGTTCAATTCTCAACAGCTTAAGCAAAGGAGTTCTCTTCCAGTGAGACACAATTTGCCATCGCACACAAAAACCAACTCTTTTCTGCAACCACGTAGATAAGAATTGACGAGTAAAAGTTATTTTTCATTGACTTATTTATTGAACATGTTGTAAGGCAGTGCCTATAGATATATATCCACAAATATATCTATGTACCTATATATAAACTTAATTACACCTGATATTTAAATGTAAATTTATATAAGTAAATTATTGGTCATATTTAGATTTTAAGTCCTTAATAGGTGGGACCCTACATTATACACACTGTCAGTATTTAATATGTGTGACATGCAGAAACAAGTAAGTCTCAGACATGGATGAGAACCATGACCTCTGATAGTCCATACACATAGCAGATGATATTATCAAAGTTGTGTATTCACGTAATTCTACTACCTATAGTTTCATGAATTCTAGTTCAGCTTTGTAGAATATACAGCTGGCATAATGTATATCTACATTTTTAAAACTTGTATTACATCCCCACAGAAATAATGCAACCTGTCAATATTTTTCCTAAGAATAGGCCCCACTGTATTTTATAGTTTAATAAAACAGGCATTTTTCAACTAATCTCATCGCTCTGACATAATGTGGCTAATAAAAACTGGCATTTAGTGCAACTTGTACATTATGCAAAGATAACATATGAGCGTATCAGTTGTTTTACAATTCCAAGGGTAAATTTATTGATAAAACTGTACAA
>NW_017731515.1:241403-242227 GCF_001890085.2 Hipposideros armiger
CTAACTAAATTCTTTCATCATTCCTGAACTTTTACTAAGAAACCTATAGTAAAACAAGGACTTATCTCATTAATAGAAAATTATAGAATTATACAAATCAGTTCACATATACAAAATGAATTGTTTCTATGATAAACCAGAATATGCAAATACAATTTTGCTGTTCTTATAAGCGCTAAGATGTTCTAGAGAGAACCAAGATATGCTCATGTCATTTTGGGTAACCATATATCTTGGTTTGCTTGGGACAGTAGTATAATTACTAGTAAAGTACCTTTTTACATTCAAATGTGTAGTAATTTGGACAATGATCAATTATTAAATGATCAACTGTAAATGGTTCATGAAGTACAGTGGTACACCTGATCCAACGGTACTAATTACAACCTGAGCATGGAAAGTAAGGTAAGTGTGACAGCGCAATGACAGACATTCCCTCATTAGAAATCCATTCATTTTACATGCATCTTGGAAAACACAGGAAACAGAATCACAAAACAGAGGTTCCAATTCTAGCTTTTTTTCTTATGAGCTAGTGAGTTAGTAAGTATCTCTGAAGTTCTCTAAGCTTTATCTCCTTGTACAAGGATAGTAACAGATAATAACACCTCCTCTCCAAGGTTTGTGTAAGACTAAATAAAACTGCCTTGCAAAATCAACTAGAACTATGCCTGCAGCCAGGACTTCATGAATGAAGTCTCATTATCAACCTGCACATCTCTGAGGTTTAGAGAGACAACTCGGACATGAGTGATATCAAACAGATGCTTTTGTTGAGGGAATTTTAAGGGACAGGGAAGGCATTATCTCTACAAGAAATTTTT
>NW_017731515.1:243767-244889 GCF_001890085.2 Hipposideros armiger
CATGAGACCTGGACAACACTATAGCTCCCTGAAATAAAACAATCTTAACACACTGCTTTTAAGGAAAAATATTGTCTTAGCAAAAATTCCAAATAAAATAAGTGGGAAATCAAAGTGTGTTCAACAGTTAAGTTTCTGCATTTATTTATATTGACCTTGTTTCCAAAAGGATTTGAGATGACTTCAAAAGGAATTAAGGATCTGTTTTTTCAAATTAATTTGGAATTAAGTGTATTAGTAACGAAACACTTAAAATCGTGTAAGGATTGGCTCAATGATAACACTCTGGTATGCACGAGCATAATGGATTACTGAGTACAAGGTCTTTAAGGCTCAAACAGGCAGGTTCTGACTTTGAGGAGGGCAACCTGTATCAGCAGAGCTGTTAGCCACCTGAAGCCAAAGTTGGGGTGATCTTTGCAATTTTTTTTTAAGCAAAGAGAAAACCGATCCTGTGCGAGGGTTACAATAAATAATACTTGCAGTTAGATTCATATTTCAATTCAGAAAAAGAGACTGGGAAAGCATTCATTGATTCTAGAGTGTGCAAATTCAAAGAGGGAACTGACAATAAACAATAAAGATGACAGAAAAGCAAATTGTACTATCTATTAAACAGGGATCAGAGGTACAAGAAAAAAAAATAGACCAAGGAAACAAAGATCAAGAGAGCAGGGCTGGGAGAGCTCAGGTGGCTTTAGAGAAATGGTGCAGGGATAGAAAAGAATGGCTTAAAACATAGGCAGAGAAAATAGGCTTCTCGGAAGTTTTGCGATGTACATGACTCAGGTCCTTTTGATGTACCAATGCCATGAATTCAGCTGCCCACTTTTTTCTGGCAAATTATAGCTTGTGGAGAGTTTTAAAAAAATGAGATTACTTTGTTTAAAAAACAACTGCGAATGTCTTAATTTTATCAAAAGAAAATTCTGATAAGTATTATCTTAATGCATCAAATAAAAGACTGCATTAAAAAGCAATTTGAGAGAGTTCTATGAATGTTAGTTTGAGAAAGGATATTAATATCATTTTCTGATAACCTATGGTGTCAAAACATTATGAAACAGAATCATAGTTTATTAAAAGCTATGTAATGCTTAGTTTATTGTTAAGCTCCATGTA
>NW_017731515.1:247901-248929 GCF_001890085.2 Hipposideros armiger
AAGACAACATTTTCTAAATTTAATTATTTGGAGAAAATTTCACAGTCACAAAAAAATTTCCTAGGGTACATCATGATATGCTCTGATATTTATATTTTAGAACAAATCATCTCTATTGTATGACACAGTCAAGAGACTGAGGAAGATGTTAGTGTGACATTATGGAGAAAGTAATAAATTGAAATAAAAAAGTTTTTGCCTTTTAGAAACAAATATCAAATCGAGACATTGATCTCTCATCAACTGAACACTGTACTTTTTATTTAACCCCTGTTTTTAACACCTCTTTATGTAAACTAAGCAAGAGTTCTTGTTTTCCATAGACTAAAATTTATACTTTGTGAAAATATTGCCTCTATTTAATCTCATAAAACAGAACAATCTACAAATGTCCAGTTAGCTCTAAAATTAAATCACATTTCTTTATTTATTGGTGCTATCATCTCAATAAATTTTATGTGTTTGCTGTTGTTTTGGTTTTAAATTTTACTTAGTTTGAGACTAATTTTTAAATTAAGTGTTTTAATTCTCTGAGGTCACTGAGGCAGGGAGAGTGCCAATGCCACTTTGTCTCCCTTGTTCTTTACACAGTGTGTGGCACCAAAAAAAAAAATTGTTGAGTTACTGGTTCAATTAATACATGATTCAAATAATAAATATACATTTATTTTGTACTTAATTCAAGATTTTTATGAATTTAACAAAGTTCCCTTTTACCCTTATAATTTTTAGCTCTGAATATTTTAGAAATATGATAATGTATGGTAGAAAAACTGCTAATAGTAGCTTGCTATTCAAAATTGTCAAGTTATTATCCTCACTTAAACTTTTTTAGAATACTGATTTCTAAATTTTATTGGGTTAATATACATGCTACTGGCACATGAATTTCACATTCAGATACTCTCCTACATACTTAAACATAATATTGGATTGTCAGAAAAGTCATGACATATATTTTCTCTGTTTTTTGTTGCAAAAATGTGTCATGACTTTTCCGACAACCCAATATATTCATGTATCACTTT
>NW_017731515.1:253613-256415 GCF_001890085.2 Hipposideros armiger
GATAAATATGTTTCTTTCCTCCAAAAGAGTTGATAGTATGATGAAAAATATTTGTACATCTTTGAAATATATCAAAACTTGCTTAAGAACAACTGGGAATATATTACTTAAACATAGATTATAAAAATGCTGATGCAATCAAATTGGAACCTAATTTAATTGAGCTATTGATTTGAAAAGCAATTTTCTATCAAGAACTGTCATTATTCAAAAACTAATTTTACGCCTTTAAGGAACTTCTTCTACCATTTTCTTTCAAAACATGGCTAGAAAACGCAGGAATAAACTGTCACTACCACTGTGAGCATATTTGTTCAATGTTTTGTTACATCTGATAAAAGGCTGTAGCTGCAGAGATTTATATTAACTTCAAAAAGTGTCACTTTTTCCTAACAAAGACACCAGAACCACCAATTAGTTCTTCCAAATATAGTCAATGTACTAGGAGGGAGTTCTCTAAGTGTGTAAGCAATGGCGATGGTAACCAGTAGGGGAGGTATTTAGGAAGCCTACCTGGGAATACTTATCAGGCAGGTTTCTGACATCAGGGGTTTGGAGTCTGGATAACAAGCCTGACAGGACAGCAGATCATGGTCTATAGATTATTTACTCAGTATGTGATCACCAGCTTTAGCAAAAGAGGGGAAAAAAGCAGAAGTTTGAAGTGTAGCTAAAGTTTAGAAGAGAAAGTGGGACAGAGCTATTCCTGCTGTCAAAAAAGCAAAGTGTGCGGCTGCAACTGTGGCAAAGGCTCAGAATCTGGGGGGCTGGCGGAAGATCTGAAGCCTTTTGAACAGTAAATGGCCCCGAGCAGTAGTCCACATTTTTGACTCCCCAGCTGAAACTTTGAGAATGATTAGTATCAGGCATTTTCCCCACAATGGATAAGTTTGCAAAGGCAAATCTATTTGGCAGGCATGGTTATTTGGGGAAGGAATTTGGAACAACCTTCTGAGCCGTACCCCATCTACATGCTGTTACTCACCACAGAGGCAAGGCATCAGAGAAATGGCCATTTTGCTGATCACAGCTTTTCAGAGAAAAGCAGGGAGTGTAGGGCTCTCATTTCATTCTTCCCAAAACCTTTGTCAGTAAAGCAAAGAGAAAACTTAGTTGAAACACATCTGGTAACAAAAGAATTCAATCAGGTCTTTTCTCAAACACAGATCATGAGTCTGTACGAATGTCTACTAAAAGTGTTCAGCATATTAATATACTGGTAATTGAACTTGAGAATTCAGGAAGCATTTTTAATTACATGCCCACCCCAACTATTAAGTAATCACTGTTTAGTCTGTTCTTATTATAAATATAGTAGCAAGACTGAAATAATCCCCAACACTAACAGAGTTGAACCAAACATCACCCAGGAAAGTTAATGCAGAAATTTCAAATGTGACATATTCTTCAACTTTTGTGTTTTTGAACTTTTCAACCCTGGTCCCAGTGCTATATTTTCATAGTACAGAAGCATGGAAATCTCCAGTAAGTCATGGTACTGGTGTTATTCAATGTTCATAGCACAGATTTCCCTAGATCCCTTTGATGCTGCCATTCTAAAGGTCATGGTAGTCCCCCAGATATAGAAGGCTAGAATTTTCTGCATTCACTTTGTTCTAAAATAAAAGAATAAAAACAAAAGGGGGAAACATTAAAAAAAAAAGCAGACTTTAAGTCTAACCTTAGGACTCTTTAAGTGTGTAGTAATCATTACACTTTTATTTTTTTAACAACTAATTAGAAAATGAGTACTTTATATTCACCAGTCCCAGCTGCATGCAATGCTATTCTCAAGCACAACATAAAATGCACCAGTTACATCCAACTGGGGATTTACATGCACACATACACACACACACACACACACACACACACACACACACACACATACACACTATAAAAATATCCCTGAAAGTTCTCCAGGAATATTAGGATCTGTCTTAAACACTTATAAAAGATGAAGAATAGGTATCAAAGTGCCACAGATATGAAATATATCTAGTGTGCCTATGCATGTGAAAATGTTACTAAGTAAAATACTACAAGTGAAATTGTGAGCATAAAATTCCCATTATGCTCTAATATGCTACCATTATTTTTAATCCAACATTTGTTCATTTTTATTAGAATGCATATTCCCATTAACTCTCCTAAAGCCAATGTCTTGTTCTGTTAAATTATACTGTAATACCATGTTGGCCTAAGTGAGGACCAAACTAAAATCTAAGCCTGTACATTGCTCAAGGTTAGGAAATCAAAATGCTAAGGATGACCAGTCACAAACAGCCAAGTAGGCTCTAAACTATAGCCAGTCAATAATTTCCTTACTTTGCTTCGGCCTTTTCTCTATCAAGTTTCTTTCCCAGCTCCTGCAAGTGGGGCACTCCTAACCACTTCCGGTTTGGCACTGCCCAATGAGAATCAATTTTTTGCTCAAATAAACTCTTAAAATTTGTAAATATGCCCCAGTTTACCTTTTAATAGTTCTCGCGTCAGAAGAGATAACCAAAGGTGCCCCTCAATGGCCCCCAGGGGCAATGAACAACCAGGAAAATGTACCTTTCTGAGCCCCTTGAGCACCTGCTTTCTCACACCTGTGGAGATGCTGGGCCAGTCCCTCTCCCATCTTAGCTCCACAGCTTTCGGCATTATGAGCTTTGAGACTTCACTTGAGCATTTCTTCTTGTGGACTGGCTCCAGAAACCAGCCAGAGTCAGGCTGGCTCGGACTTGGAAACCGGACTGGGTTTGGGGTTGCTCTGGGTCCAAAATAAGCTGGACTGGGTCCAGTGTGAGGCCTCAC
>NW_017731515.1:257845-259284 GCF_001890085.2 Hipposideros armiger
TGAGACTTCCTATAATAAAAGACAGGAAAACTGAGTAACTCCCAAAATGACCCAAGTCACCACCGTAACTACTATCTCCAGTTAAAGACAAAAGAAAGATGTTGGTTTGGGAAGCCAGTTATGAGAGGTTACCAGGACCAGAATGGTAAAAAGGACAGGACTGCTATGCAGATTTAAATTGGTTCCTTCTCCACTGATAAAAGTTTCTACAGATTTGGTCATCCTGCTCTCACTGGCACAGAGAGGGAGACACCCTTACAAATGGAGATCCCCATTTTAAATGTAAATGTATCTTACAAAAGGGTAACTTCTACTTGGTTTTCAGAGCATCTCTGGTATCTGCTGTTTCTTTAAAATAATCAGCCTAAGGGGCAACCCAGTCGGGAACCTCTCTCGTTTTGAGAGCTGTTACTTTCTACCCTAATAAACTATGCTCTGCTGTAAACTTTAAAAAATAAATTAATTAAATAAAATAAAATAATCAGCCTAAAATGAACTTTATGTCAAAGAGGCATATTTGGAGTGACAAATTTTGCTCCCTATCAGCACCCAGAGAGAGAAAATATTTCTGAAGTCTTTGTGAAAGGATTGACTAAAACATTCCAAAGACAAGCAGCTCTAAATCTGGAACACAGAAACCATTTGATTTCCATTGTAGTTGAAGATCTTCTCTCTGACATAAAGAAGGAAATTGAAGATAATGCAGATGGATGGGTTGGCAGTACCATGATCTCATTCAGGTTGCAAACCAATTCTTTGAGGAATGAAAAAAGTAAAAAATAAAGTAAAAGTAAATAAATAAGTAAATAGATAAATAACAAAAAAAAACACAACAAACTATCTTGCAAATTAAGGACAATTTGCACAACTAGTTTTACAAAGTGAGTCTTTACAAAAACAGAAAAAGTCCACCTATCCTTTTTACCATACCCAAGCCTCCCCTATTCATCTCAGAAGGCTTGTAGATATTATAAAATTCTAGATTCAGGAAACAAACACCCTTGGAACAACTTGTATTCTGTCCCTGTGCCTTTGAGATGAAAATGCTCTACCTGGTCTTCTCTAGGAATGGCGGTAATTCTTATCATGGGGGAAAACCAGTGGGGAGGCTATTTAGAAACAAGGTAAATGAAAATTCTTGTCTTCTTCACAAATATTAGTAAAAAGTTCAATCCATCTGAGCAGGTAACCTTAACATAGTCCATCTTCCAGAAACACAATTTGGATTTCTTATTGTATAAATTAGTGAGTTTTGCATTATCATACCCCTATCATGGCTGAAATTTTAAAACAAATGCTATAAAATCTCTGCATCTGTCTGTACACTTTTGTATGTTTATGTATATACGTTATAGATGTAATATTTTCCTACCTCTGGATGATATTGCCAAAATTAATTTGTAAAGAGCTCTATCTAATTGGCTTACAGACAAACAAGC
>NW_017731515.1:262359-286261 GCF_001890085.2 Hipposideros armiger
CCTCTCTCACTCCCTGTCATCTGTTTCTACCTTTCTGCCCAGCTTCATTTAACTTGCCCTGTGCCTCCTATAGGAGTAGAAGGCCCTGTTGGACTTCCTGACTTGGACCTTGAGCGCACACGGCACATCTAAGCAGAAGCCTTCAATGTGATTGCAGTGAGCTCAGCCTGTCTGTTCTTGCTCTCCTTCATGAGAGTAGCATGACCCATGGAGGCTACTCCACCATCATGGGTCTCAGAATGAGAAGACACATGGTTCCAAGCCAAGCAGAAGTATGTATTTATTGAAGTAAGCCAATGAAATTTTTTTGTTGTTACCTCAGCAAAACTAATACAGAAATTCTACATCAACTCAAACAACCATAAAAAATTACATAAGAAACAAGCTCTATAGACTATGTTCAGTACGGTTTTGAAAAACGAGGCACAGCTGTTTACTTCCATGGCAGTAACACCGTATCTGTCACCAAACTCACACATGGTAAAACATGAGTAAACGAATGAATCTTTTTTTGTGAAAAGACTCAAAATAATCATAATGGACTTTATGATTTGTTTATTATTTGAAACAATTTATTCATTCTTGAACTTCACCTCACGTTATGCTACTTTCTTTTGCGTGTGTGTGCTTCTGTAAAAACTAGTATGTAAATCTCTATCATTATCCATTGTATATAGAATGACCATAATCTGTCTCTAACAGGTGTGTCTTGTTAAAAACTAAAGTCACCATTTAAAACAAAAATAGGCAAATAGTAACTCCTCCCAGAAAATGACGCTGATACAGAGAAGGGTTTATAAGTAGCATATCAATATCAGCCTATTAAAAGATACAGCCCATGAATATAAGCTAGTAGTAAGATAGTCTCTCCGTGACTAATATACATAGACTAAAGTCACAGGAAAACAGGGATAAAAAAATTGCACAATATGTGCTCATCAGCCAAGAGCCCTAAAAGGAATATTGAGCATCTAGATCTTGGTTTCTAATAAGATTCTGAAATAAAAGGAATCAGGGATCCTTGGAGGAATGGCTGATTCTAGGACTAGGGCAGGAGACACACAAGCGGGTAAGAGGGGCTTGGTCCATCCTGTAATGCAAGGAAAGTAAGGAAGAGTTCAAAGAAATTAATTATGAAAAAGAAAACACCACAATGTTGTAGGTATGTCAAAGGAACACAGGAGCCAAATAAAAGAGCTCCCAATGGCTGGCCCTGGAACAATCTGAGCAACAAAATAACGTTGGATTGTTTCCCAAAATAAATATAAATACCCACAAGTCCATACAGTTATAAAGGATTTAGTTAATTAAGAAAGAAGTGATAAATCTCCTATGCAGAAGAATTCCAAATAGTTTTTGTGGCTACTCCATCTTCAAGAAGGTGGATCACAAATTCCCACCCCTTACATGCTGCATATCATGACTGATTTCTCAAGAGTATGGAAAAGGGACAGGGAAAGTAACTTTAAAGTGGAGAAACCTGTTGCACACTGTTTTCAGTCAGGTAATTCTGTCATGTTGACTAGTCGTGTTGCCAGTATGCATCCTTGGTTCTGTGGTTTTCCTCCCCAAAATAAAATGACCCCACTCCAATCATGTGCAAAACATCACACAATCCCAATTGAGGGACAGTCTATAAAACATCTGACCAGTAATTCTCAAAACTGTCAAAGCCCATCAAAAACAAGGAAAGCCTGAGAAACTGTCACAGCTGAGAGGAGCCTAAGGCAACATGATGGCTAATGTACTGTGGTATCCTGGATGAAATATTGGAATAGGAAAAGGACATTAGGTAGAAATCTAAGGACATAGGAGTGAATTATAGACTTTTAAAGTAATGATGTATCAATATTGGTTCATTAATTATAACAAACCAACAGTATTAATGTAACATTAATAATAGAGAAAATTTGGTGTGGGGTGTATGGAAACTCTCTGTATTATTTTCACAATTTTTCTGTAAATATAAAACTGTTCTAAAATTAAAACTTTATTTTATTTTAAAAAGTAAATGCAGCTTTAAAATTTATTTTTAAAGCCATATAATGCCTTTTTTAATACCTCAAATTTTCTTGATTAAAGCAGAATTTTAAAATATCTTTTCAGGATAAATTTATTTTATTGCCCATCCTACAGTAAGTGTCAAAGTAACTAAAGTATTATCTATATTAAACTTAAAATACAATTTCATAATTCTAAAGGTTTACCATTTTAAAATATCTAGAGGTAATTTAAAAGTCATTATAAATTATATAGATTAAAACCTATTTCAAGTGAATTAGATTCTTATTCATATGTTAAGCCTTGTTCTACAAAATATATGAAGTCTTCTAGGAAAGCTAACATTATGTCTTTTAAATACATGGATAAAATGATGGTAAGATTTCTACTGTGGCTAAACAAAGAAGAAAAATCTAAATGTAACATTTTGGTCAGAAGGGTCTGAATACTAAAAGGATGGATGAGACTGAAATTTCTAGGTTTCGGCATCTAACAACAAGTTTTGCATCAAAATTCAATTCATATAATACCGAATGAGAAGGATCAGTAAGTATAAATACAACTTAAGTTGCAATTATGTTTCCAATAACTAATTATATCGTGATGCATTAAAGTTAATTCTAGCCCTTCTTTGCTTGAAAAGCAAACTGAGAAAAGCATCATAATACAGACTCTCCGAGGGGTTAACATTTCTAAAATAGTTTGCATTAAGTGATTTTGAATATATATATATATATATATATATATATATATATATATATACACACACACATATATATATATATGCGCACACGCACACACATACACACACTCACACTTTCTTCTTCTAACACATAATTTTTTTACAAATATTACCATAGAACTTACTTTGCTGGGTGTTTATTGATTTTCTATTTCCTCTCTGAAGCAACTGGCTTACTTTACTTGTTGATGTTTTCATTGATTTTCTATTTCCTTTTGGAAATGAGATGAGAGCTTTTAAAGAGGTCATGCTACTTGGCAAGGATAAGATGTTAAGTTGTGAGGTGTTCCTAGGGAATTTCAACTTAAACTTACTATTATTATTTCCACAGAAAGTAGTAATTTTTTACTCTGTATTGTACACCATTGTGTTGTCTCTTTATTTTACATTTATATGCATTATTCTACAGATTAACTTTGCAAGAAAAATGTGATCCTAGCCTAATTTAAGTGTATCACCATGTCAATTTCTATTACAGTGAATTCTCAAAGGGAAACCTAAGTTTTGGAAGGCTATTTCAAGTATCATAAGATACATGTAAAATCTTGAAAATTGTGACAATTTAATATCAGAAATGTTAATTCCTCACATATCACCTCTGAAAGTAAATGATTATTGGGATAATTCAAGAAACTATCATCTTCATCACCCTATTTGGGGAGAAAAACCTCTTAACTTACTAGACTATCAATTTCTGCCTTAATGGAATAACCATCTGAGTGAGAAGACAAACTGGGCCTCTAAGTTTTCTAGGAGAACACAATTTTGCTACCTACACAGAATCAACGACTCAAATAGCATCCAGCACTAGTCAAACATACAAGAGATACCTGATTTTTTGAAGCTGCAGTATAAGGGACATAATAGCTAATCATTCCTCTAGAACTATTCTGTCCAATTCAGTAGCCACTAGATACCTGAAGCTACTGAACGCTTAAAATATCACTAGTATTAATGAAGATGTTATATAAGTATAAAATACATACTGGATAATCAAAGAGTGCATTATATTATGCTAATAATCGTAAATATGTTATCTGTTGAAATAATGTTTTGGATACGTTGGGTTAAACAAAATATATAATTGAAATTAATTTAGCTGTTTCTTTTTGACTTGTTTGTAATGTGCCCACTAGAAAATAAGAATTAGCTAAGTGGCTTGCATTGTATTTCTGTTTGACAGGATTGTACTCGAGTCTCTAAACTCTATTCCCATGATCAATCTTATGATACAGAGGGCTCTTATGATTGAGCCATGCTAACCTTTCCTCGGATTAAGCTATCCCAGGAGATCTATCCAGCAATGTTCCACAAATGCTTCCAAAGGTTTCCACGCTCTGTTACTTCTCTGGCTGTCTTTTTTTCTTTTTCGTGTTTTTAATATAACACAGAAACACTCAGTCCAGATTTTGTATTAGTGACTAAAAATGTAAAATTTAAAAATCAAATTATAATAACATTCACATTCATGGGCAGAAAACAGTAATATTTATGGTATGTGACTTAATGTGGTATATATTCCATGTATACTTCTAGTTAGTTCTCAAGCATTTGCCTGAGGGCCCATGTTATATCATAGAAAAGATCATTATTTTAGAAAAGAACTTTGTGTTTATAATGCATGTCTAGAAAATGAGAAACTAGATTTGTATGTCTTAAAAGAACAAGAAACAAGATTTGTGTGTCTTCAAAACTAAAGATTCCAAATAGAGACCTGTTTTGCCAGCTTTTCAGCAGGTGGTAAAAGCAACAGATAGCAATAGTCAGTCATTTAGAAATGAGATGGAAGAACAGAAGCATAATTTAGAATAGGCAGCCGTAACTGAGCAGCAGATGGTCAACCTGCCTACAGCCTGCTAAGGGATAGAACTGCAGGAATCAAGCTACAGGAAGCCAGCAGAGAGACAGACCCAACTGGAGGCCACACTGGCATGCTATGGGGTTTTGTTTGTTTGTTTTGCTTTTTTGTTTGTTTGTTTGTTTGTTTTTGTTTTATAACGGGAGGGAAATTTGTTTGTCTCTTTAATTATGATAGAAGATTTCATGCAATGCCCCACATACCCAATTGCTGTGATGGTGGAAGGAGCTTTGCAATAAGAAAACTAAATAAAATACGCAGAATCGTACCAATGAAAGAATGCTGGTTTATTGCAGTGTTCTATCCCTTTTACCAGTTGTAAGTTCTGAAGTCTATATTCAATCTTGAAATTCTTGCCATTTGAAGGAAAATCGAATTAAGATATACTTTGAATTTTGCATATCAGTACCCACATTTACTATGGATCGCAAGACTAAGAATCAGTGCATGGTCTTCAACAGGTTGCATTCTAAGGTAAACATAACGTGCCCTATAGTATCGTTTCCTACCAACAGTGTATTTTGTGGTATAGCTGTAAGGAACACTGCCTCTATCATGAATCTTACTGGATTAAGGCATTGAATAATTTTAAAAGGGCTAAGTACAGTGTTTTTCTGAAGTCTCATATCAATGAAAAAAAGAAGAAATGTGCTCTCTTTCTTTCTGATCCCCTCTCAATTATAAAACCAATCCAGCTCTAACATTAATCAAATGCCTTTTGTACAACACATCTGATTATTCTGGGATATTTTCCCCCAATGATCTCGTATCTCTTTCATAACCATTTGTAAATTCTCCAAGAAGAGTTGTGCGGACCTGCCATAGAAGCACTGCCATGTGCTTCTCTCCTGGCTGTGGCCTGGTTGACTGGTCAACTCGGGAGACCTGGTTTGAAGACCCTGGCCAGGAAACCAGGACAAATGGTGTAACAGGGGTTCTTGCTACCAGGTGGAAAAATAAGTGGTTTAGAGTCTTCATAAAATGCAGAAAAAAGAATCCACTATATAACCACCTTCATTTTTACACATTTGGAAACTGATATGAAAAAGTTAGAATAACAATTCTGCAAATGTTACAGGCTTCCAAGAAGGTCAGTAACAGAAAGAGAAATGACAGTTTTGTGCTTTGGCTACTAGTTGAATATACTGCCTTACTTCAACAGAAACTGTCTTACCTTAATGGAATCCAAGCATCTCCTTATGGAAAGAGAAGAAGGTATTTCCTTTTAGGTCCTCCAACCTTTTATATATTCTCTACTTTGAAAATAAGCCCTTAAAATAATATTTTAAAAAAATGTGAGTTAAGCCTGAAAGGTAGTACATAGACCTGAGTCAAGTTAGTAAATGTCATGTCTTTACATTTTTTGTACAAATTCTTAATATTTCTGCATCACAGTTTTCCTTACTGAAAATAATTTTTAAAAATCATAAGAGTAATAGATAAAGTTCTGTGCAAATAAATAGTAAGTAGAAGAATACTGGTTTGAAGCAAACATAATTTCATTTCACGTGAGAAATATTAACAAAGAAATTATCTTCTGAATTGAATAAATCAGTCTTAAGACACTGACAATAAAGGAAAAATTCGATAGTAGTATACTTACCCCAAAACTAATACACATTCAAATTAAAAGACTTTCAATTTAATTCCCAAATCTATTTTGTATATGAAAAAGTAACCTTTGCTTAGACTATTCTAATGATATTTAGCCAATTTGCTTTACAAATGATTCCTTTAAGATCTTTAGAGATCACACAAGTAGAAAAATTCCTACTTTCTTTTATTCCATAGCACTTAGCGATTCATTTTGATATATTCTCACACCTAACCAAAGCAATAAAAATATGTATCTGAAACCAGTTGTCAATCACAGCAGCTACAAATCTCCAACAGGCAGCCTGCCAGTTTTCTAAATATCAAAAATACTCTTCCATCAAAGTGCCTCAAAGTCTACAAATAGGCAATACATTCTAGAAATATTAAAACCTACTGTGAGGTGCAGAGACTGAGTTTGTATCCTGACTCTATTGTCCCAGGTTTAATAAACTCTGTGCCATATTCGTGAACTGATGTGTTTTGACTCAGCCATTACCCTTCTGATACTGGAGTTATACAACACAGAAACACGGAGAGTTCCTGTTAGTCTCATTGCTGTAGGAAATTTCACATTTTTTTCTTGCCCATTCTCTCTTAGAGGCACAGTATATTACCTCAGTAAAAATACCATGAGGAGAAAACCAACTTTAACACATCTCCCCATTTTACATATTAGAAAATTAAGTGCAAAAGGATTAGATTAAAGTCAAGAGGCCAAGATCTCACAGTTCACGGAAAAGTCAGGATTTCTCATGCCCAATTCCTGATATTTCCTCTAAACCATAATGCCACCTGAACCAGGCATTGGCTGCATGTTCTATTTGAAATGGAGATGCATAGAAGAAGAGCATGTGCTTCCTTAACCTGGATGTCATGGGCGGGTCACAAGGCAAATCATCCATATCTGGCTCTCTGTCATTTGCTACTTGAAGCTGTGCCTCTTACACCACTAAGTCATCACAGTTTAAACCCACATTGTAAAGGACCAGTGAGGTGATGTAATCTGGGGTTATATCAACCTGCTCAACACTATACTTGTCCCTTTGTCAGGTTTATTAAAAATCAAATGCTAAAGAATGAAAACAGAATTGGATTACTTGGTTGTGCTGCCTCCTAGTGGCAAATTAAAATATAGATTTGTTGAGCTTTGTCACAACATCTACTAGTCTATCAGCTAAGGAGCATTTTGCTTCAAGCTCCGTTTGATTAAAGCTAGTGCTCAGCTCTCTTGTGCAAGTCCATTCATGAAGAAGCACAAAAGTAAAGGGCACTGGCCTGCCTGAGGAAAGGTAAAAAAAGATCTCTACATGTAGTTGGTGCCTAAATATATGTAGAGATCTTTTTTTGGCTAAATACCAAAAATAACTAGATCCACTTTGTATTTTCCATATTTTTCTCAAAAAATATTATTGTTAGCAAAATGTAATGAAGTCTACCAATTAGGCTCCTTTATTCAAATCATTACAATAGATGATGTCATTAAAAAACAAAAGCAAAATTGGGCTTGGAGTCAAATGAATTGGGTTCTTAATCTGACTCAGTCACGGGCCACGATCATTCAACCTCTTTGATCTCTGTGACCTTATCGGCAAAGCCATGTGCAAAACCAGATGAGCTCCAAGCACATTCTGCTTCTGCAATATATAATCGTAACACAAGGATGAATATAAGACATTTATTCATTTATTTGACAATTATGATTTTTAAAATGCTATCATGTCTTTGCACTGTCATGGTAGATTAAATGAGGCTTTTCAAGGGAAATTCCCCCATGCTGTGAGGAAAGCAAGCATCGCTCTCTGAAATTAAAATGTTGGCTATTTATGGTCCCTCTAGGTTTAGATCCCCAAATTAAATAGCAAAAAGATCTTTGTCCATTAAGAAATAACTACCTACAGTACTTGCTCCTATGGCCTTTATTAATGTATCACTACAGGGGATATATTAAGATCTGAATTATTTTGACATTTACAATAAGGTTTGTGCTTCTAAACACAAGACCACACCATATTAAAACTTATTAGCATCTCATAACAGATGAGATGCTTGCAATGTGCAAAGGCAGTTGGTTCTACAAGCCCCTTGGGGGGGAAAAAAATCTAAGGACGATAACAGCAGTAATCTCAAATCACAGAAAAGCATTTGAAAGTGTGTCCTTGGTTTTATAGAACTAATTTAGGAAGAAAACATGGATAATAAAAGGAAAAATAGTCAATTGAAGTCATTTTGTAGGCCATTCATCAGCAACAGAACACAGAGTCAGCTTGCCTCATAATTCAACAGGATAGTTCAAGACCCGCTGACTGGGGCATCTAAGCAAGAAACGCAGAATCGCCAGGAAACTTGACAATGCACAGGAATGTGTGTTTTTCCCCTGACAAGGGAAGCGCTAATAGGTTACTTCTTCTTGGGTTCATAAAAATGTACATACATACTCACAATAAAGAGATGAATAATTTGCTTTTTAGTATATTAGGAATATGTTTTAAAAGCTATGGGATCCTAATTTCCAGTGCTAAAAACTATTTAGTTAGGTTGCCAGAATTCTATTTATTAAAAGTAAATAACTTCAAATAATATATTAAACAATAAATATCTTCAAATAATAGTTAGAATTTATTCATTACCACATGCCAAGGACTGTTCTAAGCATGAGTATGTTTAAAGTCATAATTCTCTCAGCATCCTTATGAAAAGATGTGCTTATTATCTCTGTTTCTCAGGTGAAGAAACTGAGACAAAAGAAATCAACTTGCTCATGGATATACAGCTAATAGATGACAAAATTAGCGTTTGTAGCCAAAAAGTCTGGCCACAGAGCAATTAATCCACTCATACCACCCTGGTACACTGCCTGTCTGTGCTTTCTCAGACAGACTGCTAAGCAACTGCCCTCACTGGCTACTCCCAGACCCTCAATGAAAGGGCCAGATACAAAGAGAAACAACAGCTGGTGCGATGAAAGAGTGCAGTCAGATCTCCTCTTCTAAGATGGTGTATTATTGTGCTTGGGCTATCATAACAAAGTACCTCTGTTTTGTTGGCTTAAACAACAAAAAATTATTTTCTCATAGCTCTGGAAGCTCCAGGATCAAAGTGTTGGCAGATTTAGTTTCTTCTAAGGCCTCTTTCCTTGGCTTATAGGTGGCTGTCTTCTCCCTGGGTCCTCACATGGTCTTTCCTCTGTATGTATGTCTGGTAATCTTCTCTTTTTATAAGGACACTAGTCAGATTGGATTGGGGGCCACCCTGATGATGTCACTTAACCTTAAATACGGTCAGATCACGAGGTACTGGGCATCAGGGCTTCAACATATGAAATTTGGGAGAACACGATACAGTCCATAATGACTGTTTTTGTTAATTTTCATTAGAATTCATGCAAGTCAAGAAATGGAGGAAAGGTGCTGTAAAGGTTAGATTCTTTGGACATGCTATAATTAGAACAGAAGTAATATAAGTAATTGTCATCATATGTACTAAACATTCACGCTGAGCACAGTTCTATACTAACCACTCCTGAAAAGTTTATGAATTTTAGTATATAATAACATGGTTGTTCTTTGAGACTGTCCAGGTTTATGACAAACTGCTTGGTGCCATGAGAAATATGAAAAAATGTACGGGTCTCAACCTATAGGTTGGAAAGAAAAGAGTCTTGGAAAGAAAAGGAAAAGATATGTGTAAAATACACAAAAGCACAAATCATTACAATAGATGACAAAAAGAGTTTATAATTATAAATAGATGAGGAAGAGGAAAACACATTTTGAACTCAGAAGGGGAAACATGAGTTCTAAAGACGATATCAGGAACCAGGAAGGCTGCGGGAGGGAATCACAATTGATTTATAGGTTGAAGTGGGATAAGAGTGAACGGACAAAGAAAAAAGCATTTCAGAGAAGCCAAGTCCAGAAGGCCAATGAGAAAATAGTGAGAAAGTGTTTACTAAAATTAAGGGTTCTATACGAAAGTGATAGAAGTTGATTAAAAAGATATATTGGAAAGGTTACATATATCATCTATAGTTACCCAACCATGTAAAGTGAGTATTACCTAATTATTAAGTTATAAGGGGAAAGTAGGGTCAAAAAGTTTAGTGAATTAGCAACGGTTACAGTGTAACAAATAGCTAATAAACAGCAGAGTTGGGATTAGGGAAAACTTACTCCTTCAAGTTTCACCAGATCTACAGGAAATTTTGGATATTGGGGCAAACATACCCTGGAAACATTTTCATGTTTATTTCCACCTAAACCAAAAATATAATTTAATAATTTTTTGAAATACAGTAAAACCTTGGATTACAAGTAAAGATTTGTGAGTGTTCCACAAGATGAGCAAACATTTCTAATACATTTTAACGTGGTAAACGAGTGACGTCTTGCAATACAAGTAGTGTGTTTCCAGAACAAATTATGCTCGCAAACCAAGGTATTACTGTGTGTCCATTTTAGGCTCTATAATACAAAGAAAGACTCCACTATTAAGTTCATTACTCAAATGGTATGGAAAGCCAGTACTAAACACCATTTTCAGGCTCAGCTTTAACTAAAATAGGAAAGTGGTAGCATTTCTGGGTGTCAAGAATCCTTTATTGTCTCCCTCCAAAACTTCTTTTAAATGCTTCTGAACAGAAAGCAATGCCTTCCACACACCTACTTTTCCTGTTTGGGTGTCTGTCTCTTTCATTACTACCCTATGACATTAAATGCACCTCTCATTGTCAGGTTGGGAACCAGTGACTTCACCTTGAGTACTATGGAATGAATAAATGAACAAAGCAACTATGTTAATTAGTTACTAAAGCATTTCAAAATTAGTAACTCTACATGGACCTAAGAGGATAACTTACTGACTTACGTTCAGCCTGAGTCAGTGGGATACAATGGAAAGACAGTGGGCTCTGAAATCATGCATACCTTGCATAGAAATTCTACTCCTGTTTTTATTATCATCTGTTTTGACGTTGGGGAAATAACCTTCCTGAGCCACCATTTCCTATGAAAGTGGAAGGAATATTTAACTCACTAGGTTGCCATAAATATCAAACAATATGCAGAGCAAGCACAGTGCTTGATATATTGCGGCTGCTCAAGAGATATTAACTTCCTTCCCTTTCTCCATTTTTGTGAGCTCTCTCTGATAAGGAAAAGGAAACAAATAACAGTTACAATGGGCATCTGAAAGAATGAGGATGAAACTTAAACAGTCTTATCAAAGGGAAGTAGGGCAGTGTGTGCTGGTAAACCGCATTCAAAAAAAAAAACCCTGATTTGTAGTGTTTGTCAATTTCTGCGTAGATACACCCCACTATGACGAATTCCAAGCTACCAATAGTATAACTTCCAGTTCTCAAACTTCCTGAATATTTAACAATCTGTTCTCATAGCCGTAATATCTGGCTCCACACCAGAGGAAACTGATAATCATTTTCCTCATGCAGCGTTGGGCAATTCTATCCCTGTTTCCTGTCTTGTCTCCAAAGCACAGGTGTAGGAAGTGGTTAGGCTGAATTCAGAATAAGCCAAAGTAAATGTTGACAGTTGGGAGGAAATACTAATAGCTGAGCAACTATAATGCCTATAGGTAAATATAGAGATATATAATAAAATAGTTAATGATAAAGTTCCGGAGTTATACCTTCAGCACCTTGGATAGTGCTTGGCACATAGTTTTGCTGTCTTCAGTCATTTCATTGCCATTGTAGTCAGAGTCAGTGTTTGCATTGTGTTTTTAGGTAAGTAGAAGTTTCGGCTATAACTGACATAGTTATAGTTTGTGGACACTAGGCCTATCAATCTGAAAATTGGGCTATGACACCTATTGTGCAGGATTGTGTACACGATTAGGCCTAGAGCCTCCTTGTGATGTTGGATGGTGAAGAATGTTTAAGTGATGGGCTTGGAAAGCTACACTGCTTAGGTTTACATCTTAGCTGTTCTACATAATACCTGTGTAAAATAATCCAGTGACATATTCTCTGTGTGTCTCTGTTTTCTCATCATTAAGATAAAAATTATAATGATACCTACTCACAGGGTTGGTCTGAGGATTACATAATAAAAATTATGTAAGCTTCGTTAGACAGTTCAACACAGCATAAACTAATAATATATATTGTGTATTATTATTTGTAATATATGACCAGTAAATGTTCGTTCTTCTGCCCATATGTCTCTTCTTGCTTATATTAGTTTTCATGGTCTTAAGGTTCTTTATATTTGGCCCAGTTGCTAATTTAACCTTCTGCCCTGCTGTACTTCAACAAGTACCTATTACTCTCCTCACAGACTCCTCTCCTCAGACTCATATTCAATGCCATGCTTTTAGGATGGCCAGAAATATTTTTCCTACTTTCTTCCACTCATCTAAGTCTTACCTAACTGTGCTGGATCAATCTTCGCTCCAACTCTCACGGCCCTCCCCTTTTCTGAACTCCTCTAGGAAGAATAATTATGCCCCATAATTAATCATTCAGTTATGCATTCCCCTGTATTTTTCTTTCTGCTTGAGACTTATGTTAGATATTTACCCTAGCTCTAGAATTGTACAGGAAATATTATGCATTAATTGATTTATTATTTAGAGTTAATCTGGATGTTATTTTATCATAACATCAGATGGTATCAATAGAGCCTTAATGAAAAGAATTTCCATTTGCAACTGATAACATCTGTATTAAAATGTCAGTCATGTAAGAGAGTATAGTTAAGAGATAATACTTAACTGCTTATAATTATTAAATCATTCACTATAATAGTATGCCATGTATTAATAAATGCTAGCTATCTGTAAGGTTTTACATTTTTAAGTCTATTATGGAATCAAAATCATTATATTATGATAACAAATTTACTTTAGTAGAGGTGGAAATTTACATCTCAAAATGCAGTGAAAATATGCCACATATGCTCTGATTTAAATTGCAACATAAGAAAGAAACAAAGAAAAACCCTTAACTGGATGTAACGTGTAGATTTCTTTTCGCTTTGATGGTGATGAATGAAGTGTGGTTGCCCAGGCCTCTAAAGTCATCAGAATATCACCCGGCATATCCTGAGATAGCAGAAAAAACAATTAAGAAGAAGTAATGTGCTTCCAAAGGGCTCAACTCTGCTCTTAAAAGTAAGCGACTGCTGATGTTGGAGTGTCTGGGGAAATGTACGACTGCACTGTGGGCATATGTATAGTTGCTATATGAAACACACAGCAATGTTTGTCAGTTTATTTGCAGTCTAAAAGTTGTTTGTAAATTTTTTTAACTCTCCTTGGTCCCATGAGATGAGTCTTTTGTCTGCATTTACCATACCAAAGAAATTTTGTGACTGCAAAATTAAGGCTATCTAAACCTGCAAATGTCACACATAATGTAAGAAAAGTAAATTATTTCAACATTTAAAAAGTTAAACTAAGATCCACCAGGGTTCCTCAACTAATGATTTCCTGAATTAGCTATCTGGGACAGAGGATTTTCTTTTTTTCTTTTAATTCCTTTCTGTAACAGACTGCATTTCTTTTTTATACAATCCTATTTTTCCAGGAAAAGCACTGACAAAAGCAAGCACTAAAGAAATGTCTGTGTCTCTATAGCCTGACCTTTAAAACATAGAACAACAGACACTGAAAGTAATCACAGACTCTAAGCCAATTATGACAGTATTTATTTGTACACATTAAAATTAAACCCCAAATATATACATGTACAAAATTAAACACTCAACATATAGAATTTTAAAAGATTGTGTTGGAAGCTTACAAATTTTAATAAGTAATATTGATCTAATTGGATCGTCCTGAGAGGAATCTATCAAGGAATCTGACCCTGGTTGCAGCATATTGGGTGAGGCTAACCATAGCTATACATTACCTAGTGTGAGGGCAGGTATCCTAGGGGCAGGGTCTTGAGGACTGTATTTCCCTGATATCCTCAGAGCCAAGCAGGGTGCCTGGCTCTCAGTAAATGTTTATTAAAAGAATTAAAGTATAATCAACCCTTGAACAATGGGGTTAGGGATGCTAACACCCCATGTCATCAAAAATCCATGTACAACCTTTGACCTCCCCAAAACTTAACTACAATAGCCTACTGTTAACCAGAAGCCTTACTGATAACATGAACAGTCTATTAACAGATATTTTGCTTGTTATAAGTATTGTATATTGTAGTCTTACAATCAAGTAAGCTAGAGAAAAGAAAACGTTATTAAGAAAGTCATAAGGAAGAGAAAATACATTTACAGCATTTATTGAAAATCAATTCGTGTAAAAGTAGACCCTTGCAATTCAAACTCATGTTGTGCAGTTAAGAAAAAGGAAAAGAAGGGATTCCTGAGTGAGGGAAGATGGGAAGTTGTCTATTAGGACTCGGCTAAGGGATGGTCCTAGGAAGAGGATGGGATGGGGAGAGAAGGGAGATCACTGGAACACTTGCCTCTCTTTTTGTCCCCTTATTTCTCATTTCTCCCTCAGTTCTTTTGCTTTTCTACTATCTTCTTTATTTTAATGCCCTTTGGTCTGCTCCTCCTATTGTATTTCATTGCTTCTCTTTATTCATTTTTTTCTACCTCTAGTCAACCAGAACTACTGACACTATTCTCTTTAACTTAGTATTAATTATGGTTTGTTCCAATGTCCTGAAGCAAAGTGGCAATACATTGTTTTTAATAGGAAGATTCTGTCATTTTCAACAGATTTCAATGGTGATATATAAAAGTCTCAGGCAAAGCCTGGAGCCAATAAAACAAAGAAATAGAACAGGTATGTAAAGAAGGGCCACTCTTCCTGGCATGAAGGAGTAATGGAGAGGAAGTGAAGAGATCTTACCACCCAATCATAACCAATTTCCAGGAACAAGCATCATTCCACCTGGTACTTTCATACCTGCGAAACTCTGCGGAAGGGGCATTTGTTATAGGTGCACTCCTTTAGCAGTGGCAAAACTGTAGTAATTGCACAATGCTTCTCTAAAATGTAACCAAATAAGAATAGCATCGTAGGTGAAATAACACTTCTCCCAGGTGAAATCCTGAAAATAGGTTTTCCCTTTAAAACAGTTTGCTGAATGGATTTAATAGTTTAGAGGAATATGATTATAATTCCTAATAAGAAAACATTCAATATGTAAGTTTTCTACTGAAGTACAAGATTCAGAAAAGAGGAGCGATCATCTGTAAACAGTTGGATGGCTTTTCTCCAATTATGTATCTAGTTCCCAAGTCAAGAAACAAATCATTATCAGAATCCTAGAAGTAGCCTCCTTTCCCTGTCCAGTTACAACATATCACAGCCCAAGGGTAGCCACTATCCTAACATCAGAGCCGATAGTTTCCTCTTATCTGATTTTGTATGTCACACAGTATTCAATACTTCATTTATTATTCATTTTATTATAGATAATGTTTAATAGTGTTAAACAGTTTTTATTTGAGCAGGTTATTTTTCTTGGAAGTAACATGAATGGAATGGGAAATCTCTATGAATGAGTAGTTCACATAAAAATTTACCAATAATATAATTAACTTTGATATTTTTAAAACAAGTATGTCAGTGATTATGTTGCATAGTTAGAAAATTATATGTAATCCCAAGAAATCTAATAAGCTGAGGGAAAAGAGAACTATTTCAAGTACCAATAATATAAATTTATAAACACACACAAACTTAAGTGTTTTATTTAAATTGTCATACTATGGAATTAATTTAAGTAATGTTTACTTTAAAATAACAATTTGGAAGTTATTAAAAATAAACATAACATTCTATACTGTTTTCCAAAATCCTATGATTAAGGAAAAGATAGATGAAACCTCAATTTGATAATAGATTATGAGGAAAAGGCCTAGGAAATGTAGGTGATCCAATTACTTGATTCAACTTTTAAAAAAGTTAATGCAATCCTAAGCTGTAGTAACAGAAATAAAATGCCCAAGAAGAGAAATCCTCATATATTGAAACTGGCATACCCTTTCTGGCACATCATATGTTCTTGTTCTACCTTGAAAGAGACATTTCTAAACTAAGTTGTCTGGAGGAGAGCAATCAATTTCATCCAAATGAGTGGTAAGGGTTTTCTGTAATGAATGGTTAAAGAAACAGAATATTTAGTGGGTAACATGACAGCTGTCTCCAAATATTTTAAGAATTGTCATGTGAACAGTGTAATGGATCTAATCTACACTTTTCTTGAGGGTAGAATTTTCAAAAATTAAGTGACAAGGAAAAGATTTTGCTAAATATTAAAAAAAAAATTGCAACTAATAATTATAGCTGGCCAGCAGCAGAATTGGCTTACTCAGAAGACAGTTTCCTATTAGAGTAGAATTTAACCTTCAGGAAAATAATTTTTTCCAAAGAAAGTTCTACATAACAATTATAATTTTCAACAACAGAATTTTCTGACTCAAAAAGGCAATGAGTCACATAGCTACCAAATATTCTTAGAGAGGCAAGGCCATGTTTAGGGTTGTTTCTGCCCACACAAAGCAGTAGAATAGATCTTAGAACTCTAAGGTCTCTTTGGATTTTAAGCTTCAATGATTTTATAATTCTTTGTCATTAAATAAGTTTTCATATTACCTATTTCTCTTTAAGAAGGTTGATATTAAATGGTAATATTAAATGGACAGTTTATATAAAACAAATTTTAGAATATTATACAACATAGGTGGGATAAAATATATGTAGTCCTAAATCTATACAAAAGCAAAGAAAATGGGAATTGCTACAGGATAATTTACCTTTCCTCAATGTTAGGAGGCTCATCTAGAAAGGAAAGTACCCCGAATAAAATGGACCAAAATGGATAAATAAGAAAAACAAGAAGTAATCAAGTTTGAAAAGGAGGCATTTGGGAGAGCTAAAAAGCTTATAAAATGAAGGTAAGGAAGTGATAAATCAATCAATATACATCAGCGATAGGTAAGGAAAGGGAGATAATGCAAGGGTTTAAAGTACTTGCTGAGGTATTTTTCAATTACCAGAGGAACCGATATGAAATTTTATTCAGCAAAAAGATGTACAGAATGTATATCTCATACATAACCACATAGCTAAGTCTCGTGCCCTGGTTATTCCCAGAGCTGAATATGGGAACTCAACTAGCAAACTGGGGATTGGGAGAGGATCATTTAAATTCTATTGTATGCCCAGATCCCATGCCCTGGGAATAGAGCATCCATCCACAAAGAAGAGAATTGCAAATATTACATACAAACCAGCTGATGGTGCAGAACTGGAAGGCATCAGACAAAGAAGAAATACAATAAACTCCATCCACTCATAAATAAACTAGGAGAGCCTATACAGTTCCAATAAATCTGTAAAGCCACGGAGTTCATGTTTATATTGAAATCAGCAGAGCTATACAGTATCACATAAGGATATTACATGGGGAAAAATGTGAATATTAATTCATCAAAAATCAGAAACACAGGGTAAAAAGAAAAAAAAAACTATAATGAATCAGTCATAAAATTCAAAGCAGCCAAGCACTTGAGGGTTTAGTGAGACATCCAGTTGCAATTTTTGGCATAGCTCTCGAAGTAGAACATAATATTCCAGAACATATCAAATGCCCTCCAAGTATAAGAACACAGATTAACATTGTAAGCAGGTTTGAGAATTAAGCCTAGCTTTGGAAAATTATGGACAGTTTGGGTCATCTCATTAGGGGATTGGTCACAGTCCATAGTATGACATTTGACACTAACTGTTTTTAAGCACAGGTCTGCTTCTTCTATTATTAATTTCTACCTAAGGGCGAATGCCAAGAGAACTTACTTTAGCTTCTGCCTCCTGCTGCCATTTCAACTGTCAGGAACAGCGGGAGTCAAAAAATGAAAGGCACCACCGTAAAGAAAGACTGGGCCACAGTATCATTTTTAAAACTGACAGCTTTGTGCAGTCCCGAATCTTAGGGAAAAGGGGTTGTCACTTGTGCTTCCCACTGCCATTTTGACAAAGGAAGACATTCTCCCCCATCCAAAGGCAACAGTAATCTAAAAATGGCAAGTAGAGACATATTTGCAAGTGGCAAGTGGGAATCTCTTTACCTCAACGACCAAACTATGTGGGACAGGCTGCAGCTTAGAGTCTGTTCATCCAACAACAACAAAAAATAAAAATAAAAATAAATTTTTCTGTCTGATTTTTAATGTAATAAAGATAGTCTAATATACAGTGTGAAGAAGCATAGAATAAGCCAAGATGATTTTAATTTTTCTTAAAAATAATAAAGAGAAAATATTTAGCTTTGTAATTCGTAGAAAAGGGAATTAGGAAACAATAGCTCTGAAGGAATCAAGATGCTGAAATAAAAACAGTGGACAGTCGCTTCAAGGCTAATTGTTAAAACCCAGGGTGTTTCTTTTTAAAGAAAATATATTTTCAAATATCAAAATTCGGTGTTTAAAAAGGGCCAAAGGGATCCTGGAATCATGTATTTCCTTAAAGTATAGTTGATAGGAAAGAGGCAAAGAAGTAGAATAGTTGTGATAATGAGGCACAAATGTTGTGGGACAAGTACACTAATTGAAAGGAAACACAAAATAGATGACCATCCTTTTTCCCTTCAGCCAACTATTGTCACAAAACATAAGCATTTTGAAGAAGCACAAATTGCCATAATTGCTGGCCTTATTTTATAATAAAAAATACATTGAGCTCTGTTCTGTCATCTTCCTATGAGAATGGACAGTATTTTTACATGCGAGAAAACTGCAGTGACTTTTTTACATGCGAGAAAACTCTGGGTACTGTGGATGGTTGCATCGCTTTGGCATTCAACTGCAAACAAGGGGGATGGAGCCTGGGACAGGGAGAGGAACAGGGCAGAGGAAAGATGTCAGCTTCCTCAAATATCTGTGTCTACTTTGTTACATTCCACAGGAAGGTGTAGACCCAAACCCATTTCAGAACTACACTCAAGAGCGTAGCCATGGAACAAAAATATGATATTCGCTAGTGAAATTTAAGGGAAGCCCAGTTTGATTCAGTTATATAGAAAGATGGCCAAGGCAACCTGATTGCCCCTCCCAAATGTTCTATGGATTCGGGTTATAAGAGGAAAACCACGATCACCAACTGCTGTAACAAGTTAGGATCACTAAAGGAGCAAGAGCCATCCTCTCCCACGAAAAGTGTATTCCAACCTGAGTCTGAGCTGTGAATGCAACAGTGCCATACAGAGAGCTGCCAAAGGCTATCGCGAAACTTCATTCAGTAAGCGAATGTTGACTCCCACTGAGTCAGCGCTGGGATCTGCTCTGAAAGGATAAGCTGGGCATCCCTCAGTAACTGAAGTCACAGTCTGTAATGACCACAGTGGTATACGTGGTTACCTCGGACAATTGTCTGGGCATCCTTCTTCCACCATCTTCTCTTCCAATCTGAGGAACCTCAAACCACCTTCGTTCGGAACAGCCAAGTAATTCAGGATTTAAGTGTTATTTCCTGTCACTGCAGGAGAATACAGGTTATATTCTGCTTTTTTCAGTTTTCTTCGTCTATGAGTAACCTAATTTCCAGCTTTTTAATATATGAAATAATAGCCACTCTTCTGACAGCAGCTGCCTTAAAGGTGTTGAACAGGCCTGAGGGCTAAATTAACTCTTCTTTGCCACAATGCTATGAAGGCAGACTACTAAATCTTAAATTATTTTTGGCTTTTGAGTGAGAAATCTCAAAAACAGGTCTTTCAAAAATCTACCATTTGCTAATAGAATAACTTTGGAAAAATCAACTAATGTCTTTCATCCTCACATGAGGAGAAGCCAAACCTCAAAGAATGGGAAAAGTGAGCTATATAAAGTCCTTGACACTTAAGCACACAATAGATAGTTACTTTAATAAGCCTTCACTTAAAATTGCTGATAGGAAGACATATAATAAATTAGGCCTGAGGAGAATGGGTCTCTTCATATGGGACATGGCTATAAAAATTTACTAGTAAAACTGATTAATTTTTATGTTTTAATTCGTTTTTGCTTCAAGTACCTGGGTTAGTGTCCCTATTGCTTATATTCACCTGGAATTGAAGGAAATCAAACTGATGAAGATCTGAGCCCTCAGTCCCCAAGTTTCGGGCTGCCCTCAACTAGGATATGAAGGTTTGTCTCTTACAAGAGTAAGGAGTGAATGCTGACTCCTGTGTGTTCCGCATATGCCTGTTTTAATCTCCCCTCCTCCCTTCTGACTTGCCTGCTTTGTGGACTCCCTTTTCATGACCTACAAACAGCATGTGGTCTTGGGCTTCTGAGAAATTACATAGCTTTCACCTTCTATTCCTTTTGACCTCTGATTTCTTGATCCATCCTCTTTTCAACCCAGCCCCAAGTTTAATTCTGAGCTTCAAGCTTGCTCTCTGAGTCCAGTTTCCAGGTCAGCCATCGCCCATGGATCTGCCTGACATCTCCAGTGGGTGCTCAGTGTTGGCTGGCATTTTAACGCTTGAGATGGGTGTATTTGTGTAATGATTCTTAAAAGACTTAAATACACACTACACAGGGTATGTGACCAGGTTTTACAACGAAGGGGACTTGTTCAATCACAGCTACATCATGCATTGTATGCCTGCTATTTGACAAGTCGCAATCAATTCTGTGTTCCCTTTTGGCTGGCTGCTACATCCACCCTCTCTACTTTGAAGCTTCCAAATAATGTGTTCATTACTTACTTTTTTACTGCTACTACAAATGTAGCAAATCACCCCTTTTCTTCTTGCTATTTCTCTGTGAAGAAAAATACAGTATCGCTTTTTATTGTTTTTCTAACCTTCTTATTTAGATGGCCTAGGCTGTCATATAAATTAAGTGTTTTTCAGTGTTTCTAATCCCTCCAGTCTCCTGAAATTGCACTGTTAATGGTCACCAGTGACATTTTCATTGCCCTTCTTATCCTCATTCTCTGTATTCCAAGCCAGGCCATAAATGTTGAACAAACACAAGAGGCAAAATAAGTAGCCAGAACTAGAGCAAACATAGCACAATTTTAAGGATCACCAGAGGCTGGATGATTTCAGTCTCAAAGCAATTCATACTGCCCATCAGTAATTATAGGTCAGTAGGGTTGGCCAAGTGGAGCTTCATTGGTTAGGAGTTGGCTTGGGACACCAGCTCTGAGCAGCAGGGCCCTGGTTCCAATCCCACATGAGGGCCAGTGATGCTGCACCTTCTGCAGCTAGGATGGTAGATGACAGCTCAACCTGGAGCTGGGCTGTCTGAGTCGCTGGCGATGGTATGGGCTGCGGTGGGGCTGGCCGGTGGTGGGTGTGAGCTTTCGTGAGCTGCCGTGAGCGGCCCTGAGTGGCCGACCAATGGCTGGTGAGCGACTGCCTCACCTGGGAAGAGCGCAATGATAATACCAACATGGGCCAGTGAAGTGACGTCCTCCACAACTAGACTGAAGGACAAAAGGACAGCAACTTCTCTGTTCCCCTTCCCCGATTCCCCAATGCTGTTCCCCTCCCCCCAATTCCCCAATAAAATCTTTTTAAAAAATTTTTTTAAATAAATAAATAAATAAAAAGACAGTGGCAGAGAGACATTTATTGAATCCTATAACTGAAAATCTCACCGTGCACAACTGCATATAGATGCACATATGATGTCACTGAACATTTCGCTTTCCTTCACTAGGTTCTGTTTCCTTACATGATGGCTCCTTTCTCAGTCAGGCTCTCATCTCATTGTGTCCTCAGATGTTCCACAGTTACATAAATCTTTCTAAGTTTCCCAAATAGGAAGATAAATTTTCTTTTCCAATAGATCCATTTGAAGGCCAGAAATTCAATTTCATTTTCCTATTTTAGGTTAAACGTCCCTCTTCAGAGTAATTATGGCAGCCAGAGGAATATTGACTATTCAGACCTGGGCCACAGGGGCCTGAAAGATGAATACTGACTATGAGTGAGGGTTGTTTCCCCAAAAAGCAAAATGCCATTCCTAGAAGTGGGAAACGAATACTGGGCAAAGAAAAGAGATTTACTTCTAAAATTGTTTCTTCTTTTATTGTCTGTGTAATCATATAACATTTTTTCTTGACTACCTTTTCTAAAATTGGCCCCCTTTTAATTGCTTACCTTAATACATTTCCTTCATATAACATAATATTTGTAATTTATTAAATTATTTTTCATTCATTTATTATCTGCTAAAACACTAAAAGCAAGCTCTATGAGGACAGGAATCTTGCCTGTTTTTGTTTGTCTGTTTGTTTGTTTGCTTTTATCTCAAGTGATTAGCACAATCCCTAGTACATTTTTTAAAACTCAATAAATACATTTTTTTATATAAAAGAATTGCACATATCACATATGAAAAATATCTAGAAATACGTTTTTTGGATGGTTAGCAGATATCAGTGAGGTAAAATTCTGGGTAATTTTTTTTTACTTTTTTTTTTGTTGTCTATTTTCTTTGTTTCCAAAATGTCTAAGCACATTGGAATGTTTATAGTTTTATTTTTATTTATTTTTTCATAAACAATATCCCATTTTAACATTTGTTTTAAAATTGTAAAAAGTCATGCAGCTTTGCTGAATTTCCTGGAAGTGGGTGCATTCCAGGGGCAAGTGTGGTTTCCAGGCAAAGATAGGAATGGCCTGGCTTTGGGGGGATCAGAGGGCCTAGAGGCTGAAGAAAAGATTCCATCAACAGCTCCCCTCCCATTTTAACTAATGCCTTTCTTATTCTGCCAAACTTCAAAGTATCTACCAAAACCATATCTCACTAATATAATTTGGTTCATTCTTTATACGAGTGTATGCATATAGCTTGCCTTGAAGTTATATTCTGTGTTTCATTTTTATAAACGTGATGGAGACAGCCTAGAGAGCATACAAAATAGGTGATGTGGCAAAGGATAACCAGCATAACCTTTACAAAGAAATACTAGGAAAGGGCAGACAGGGTTTGGCATCAGGGAAATGTGGTTTGACTTAGATGTTCCTACACAAGCCACTGGACTTCACATACAAGTAGGGAGCGCTGAGTATGCATCTCATGTGGAGAGTTGTATGAGAGCTGTGATCATGAGTCATCTTCAAATATTCTCTTTCCCTTTTCCTCATGTTTACCAGTTACAACTGTCTGAAGTGTCCTTCTTATTGTATCCTTAAGTAACTTTCCTTTCACCCCTATATTATCCTTACCTTTTTCTGTCTTAATTGCCTCAATAAATAAATTCTTTGGGCTACCATACTTGCCCACATATAAGGTGCTGTCCTATATTTAAGTTCTTACCGAGACTTTCATATTGTGATATGGCTCTCAATTACTTAATCTGGCACAGCAATGAATTGTTTGGGGAGAACAGGATAGCCTGAAATGACCTCCATTAACATTGATGTCAGATGCTTACAGAGACCACCAAATAGAGTCAGTTTTTGGGTTTTTTCTAGACAAGTAAGTTTAACACAAATTTCATCATTTTTCTAGAGGTTTGATCTCACAATGACAAGTTTTGAATGTTAAAGAAAAGACTCTTAAGAATCATTTTTAAAAACATACAGTAAGTGGTTACATTGCAGAGATAACAAAAATATAACCAAAAAGCAAATTAAAAAAAAAAAACAGCAAATGCATTTTGTATAGGGATATATTTTCCAGTGACAGCATCATACTTTTTAAAAAGTTCTTTGTCTCAGATAACTTAGATGGAATTAAAGACTATCAGCTCCGAAACCTATGTGTCTGATAATGTATCTC
>NW_017731515.1:294541-299144 GCF_001890085.2 Hipposideros armiger
CAATCTGGACATAAAACTCCCACCCTTATGGCTCATTATATACTGTATTTCCCCATGTATAAGACACACCCTTTTTTTGAAAAATTTGGGGTCTAAAAACTGGGTGTGTCTTATACAGTGGTTGTAGATTTTTTTTACTTGCATTTCCCGCTTTTTTTGTGCTTGTTTTTGCGCTTATTCAACCACTGTATAAGACGCACCCAGTTTTTGGGGCCCAAATTTTTCGAAACAGGGTGTGTCTTATACATGGGGAAATAAAGTACTTCTGTAGTTATGTATTCACCATCTCGCCTTCCTAGTAATAATAAAATGCAATTATCACTTTATCAGTTCATAAAAGGGCACTACCTTATTGCTTTGATCTACATGACCAGTAGGTTTACAAAGCATTAGTATTACAACTACTATGTCCAGAGTTATAAATATTTTCTGGTTATTATAAATAATCAGAGGTGTCTTTCCAAGTCTTATTCAAAAGGAGATCATTCAAGCATTGACCTCAGTGGCGGTCATTGATACTCACTTGATGAAATAGAGTCTGATTCTGTGCACACAGTGATTCTATGAATGTGAATTTGGATTCGAAATATTTTCAGAGTGCATATTATTGCAAACTGGAAAAGGTGCAAAGATATAAGGGAAAAAAATAATATGAGGCTACTTAAATTAGATAACAAAATGATAATGAAGTAAGGTTGTAATGAAACCACACTCCCTATATTTGCTTCACTTGTGCATTTTCTTACAGAATTAGTTATATTACAAATTATACAAAAAGTTATCTTGAAGATGGTTATTTTATTTTGAATGAAAAAATATTAAGCAAATTTGGCATTATGGGACATGAGTGACAATTTAGCTGATAGCAGATGACATGACTACACAGAAGGAGGAGACCTTCTGAGAGAGGAAGATATAAGTCCAGGTCTGAGAAAGGACTCTGAGTGTCATGAGCCTGATTGAACAGGAAGGATAAGAATGAGTAAAATGCATGATCTACACCTGCCTCCAGCAAGTTTGAAACCCAGTCACAGGAGAGTTCCAAGTAAGTAAAAGGGTGTATGGTGGTGGTGGGGGGGGTGTGAGGGGGCAAAGGTCACTGGGAGAATAAGAAGGGTAAAGGAGCCCAGATACCTGGAAGGCAAAGCAAAATGTTTGAACACAGCTTAGGATAAAAGGGGGACCCAGAAGAGCCTGCATAGACTGGCAGAGTTTTTGGAAGTTGAAAGAAGTTTTGGAAGTTGAAGGTCCTGTCTGAAGGGAGTGGGAAGTTAGGAATTTAGGCAGCATTGAGCTGAAAGTCAGGAAGGGCTATGCTTGGTTAGAGGCCTCAGAGCCTGAGCAATGCCTTAAAAGATTTAGGTACAAAGGGCAGTCATTTTGGTCTGGCAATGTGAAATAAAAACCAAAGTCTATAGAGCCTGGGAAACTGAGTAACTGGGAGGAGCCTGAAGAATCATTACAAGTGATGTCGAAATAACTAAAGATACAGAAGAAATATAGATTGTGATCCAGGTCCTGCAGTTATGACATAAAGTGGAAACTGGTGAATTAATTCTACTGAATTCTCACTTTAGGGCTTGTTGAAAATCAGATTTTCATATATGAATCTTACATAAGTTACATCTTAAAGCAATCAGCTCAAAGGATAGAGATTTTTGCAAAGACAACCAAACGACATTTGGCCAGGGGTGTTCAGTAAGTAGATCACCCCTTTTCTGCTTGGGAGATACTCCCAGGTTATAGTGATTGTTTCCAGTTCATCCATGAGGGAGACATGCTGGGACATGGAAAGCCATGAACAGGAGCTCTCTGAGCATCTTCGTCCCCAGCCAGCCCTGCCATATTTACCTATTACGGTTGCAAACTACTTTGATAAGCCAAATTACCCCAATCTAACTTCCAGTTTATAGGCACAATCTCGTATGTACTCCCAGTGCCATATGGCTGTGTTATATGAGGATTATACCATAATGAGCAGGCAACCTGCATGTACTGTCACGTTATAGTTCCATTTTAATGACCATGATGTGGAAACAGACCGTCATTTATCTTCTGTACCACATGGCCTGGGGAACTGAGTGCAGCAGGCCGAGCTGAGATCTATCACCACAGGTTTAAAGGAAACGGGAAGCCTGGAGGGAGATACCGGGGCATATGAGCTCTGATGGAATCTGATCCTAACAATAAAGAATTCTTGATGAGCTTCTTCTGGTAAGGGAATTTATGAGAGACATTAAATATTGAGCTCCACAAGATTACAGATTTTTACTATAATACTGCAAGTAGACAGCCATCCCCGGGTAAAACAGACAAGCTTTGTAAAAGAGTCTTAAGTGTCCATTTATTTCTTTATTCTGAATTAATATTTGTAGCACTGTGTCCTATCTCCTATTTTATCCTGGTCATCAGTTTATTCATTGTCTTTAAATGGAGACAGAAGACAAACAACAAATTCTAAGATCATATGGAATAGTACCAGTTTTTAAAATGTACCCAGCAAATGCCAAAAAGCAAAAACCAAATCAAATAAAAAACCTAAAGGCTAAAATAATGAGCTTAATAGCAGAATATTTACTTTGGGGATAGAAATGACCTATTAGTACCAAATGCATCATTTATGGTTTCCAACAGGTGACAGCCACCCTTCTAAGGGGTTTCCCACCTACTGTTGACTCTGCAGCTGTGTTCTGAACACAATAATGCACCAGTTGGACGCAGAGGGATTAAAGGTGGGCACCTTATTCAAGAGCCCTATCCACAGATTGTTCAGCAAGTTATGGGGGGTGTGGGAGGAAAATGTCAGGATCACATTGTAAGTCTTTTTGGAATATGCAAAACTCATGTCATAATTTTCAAGAAGAGCTAAAACAAAAGAAAAACTAGAGGAACCACACAAAAAAGAAGAAGTTATGTTACTTAAAAAGAAGACAGTGTAAAGTAGAAAATTGTTAACCATATGAAAGAGTTCTGCATCCAGGTGAGCTGCATGGTTGCAGCTGTGATGGGGACACTGGGCCCACATGTCCCCCACCATCTGAGGGGAGCAGGCTCCACTAGGTGCTACCTGCTGCGACCTTGCCGTCAGCCCCACGTCACCAACCTGCAGGGGCAAAGAAGATGAAGGGGCCAAGGCTTCCTCTGGGAACATTGGCACGCTGGACTATCAGGTGTTTGTAGTTGGCATTGAGTCCAAGCTGAGGGTGGCAGGCGTGAAACTTAAGGAAGAACGGCAAGATGATTTTCCAATACCTTTACCAGAAGATGATAGTATTGAAGCAGATATCTTAGCTGGACCNTAGGGCTTGGATTATGGTAGTTATGTCATCAGATTTGTTCCCTCCATGTGGCAGCTGTACTGTCCCCATCTGATGTTTCCTGGCTCACTTACCAATGGTACTTCCTCCTCCTCTCCCCTCCCCAGGGGGAGGCAACCTCCCAGAGCTCTGCAACACACATAACTCAATCCCACCACCAACTGACAGCAGGCTCCCTCCTAACCTAACCTCTTTCCACAAAAGCGTGTTCAAGTTTCCTTGGGAACATTGGAAGGTTACACAGAATGCATCAAAATTGCTTCAATCTCAAATTACGAGGTGGTTAACTCACAGGTGATTTTGAATAGCAGTAGAGCATTCAATCCTGCATAGCCATATTCCAAGTTACGTAATCTAAGAACGCAAAACTCATTGGTTGTCTTAAATAATTGTACAAATTAGTGCCATCCTGTATGTTTATAGATGTTTCTGTCTGGATCTAGGCTCCAGGTGTAGTGTATACGTTTAGGCTATTTTCAACTTGCAAATTAAATCTATAAAAACACTTGGTTAAATACTGTCATTCGGCATTTTAGTGACACATTTTTTTTTCTATGTCTCAACTATAGCATTAAAACTGTATTTCTTGAATGCAGCCTCCATGTCTTGTTCAACTTTGCATCCTGCCTATCACTTGGCAAGCAGCTTTGTCCATCATAGGAGCTTGAAAAAAGGTTTGCGCAATGCATGAGTTATGGATCTTTCCATAAATGCCCTTTGAGATTTAATGGCTAACTTTCTCTCACGCCAAACGTTACGGATACTGTCATTTAACCTGTGATGACTGTAGCTTTTCTTCATCACAAAAACTTTGGAATCAAACCAAATTTGTTTTCCTGAAGTTTTATAATGCATTGGAATTCTTTATGGCTGGGTCATTCAAGTTAAAAAATCTATATATTACAATTAGTAGAATCTTCTCTAATGAAAAGAAATTCTCACAGGCACTGTAAGAATTTTCTGATTTTCTATTTTTTAAAAAAATTAGTAAATGGTTTTAACTAAACACATTTTAAAAATCAATTATCTTATATAACTAAATCTAGCATGTTCCCACAGGATTCAAGTCAATTCATGTTCTGCTGTATGGCTTCTCAATATTCTGATGTTTTGCATGGTAATAATGTGACTCCTTATCAGCAACTGATAGAAAGTTCAGTGTCTTGGTTCTTATTGGCCCTGACGAATGAAATTCAGCTTCATTATTTAAACATCAAGTATCTGGATTATTTTGTCTTCACGATACAATTTTTTCTCTTCCCATTATTCTTTAAAACTCAAGTAAT
>NW_017731515.1:302389-307206 GCF_001890085.2 Hipposideros armiger
TGGCTCTGTGTTGTCAGATGGTTTGGGTGAAATTGGGGAGACCAACTTAGATGGCTTAGACACACCATCAGAAAACAGTGATGATTTGGAGTGGGAAGAGAATCTTCCAAAACCCAAAACTACTGAAGTTATTAGGAAAGGTTCAATTACCAAATACACAGCTGCAGAAGAAAAAGAAAATGAACGATGCTAGCGTGTGTTCAGAATCAGAGAACAGGACCACAGGGTTGACATGAAGGCAACTGAATCCTATCAGCCAAGGAGGATATCATAGGGATGGATTAAATGCCATTGCTGTGTATGCTGTCTGTTTTATGCCTGAAAGTGGTCAACCTAACTATAGAGACCTGATAGACAATCTCTTTAAGTATATTATTGGTATTTTGGAGCTGTTCATAGCAGAAAACTACATGACAGTTTATTGAAGTGGTTCAACAACTCGAAGAAAAATGTCCAGTCTGGGATGGCTCAGGAAATGCCAGCAAACTGATAGAAGGTTACAGGAAAACCTAAAACCTCTAATCACCATACATCCCGCTTGGTTTATCACTTCTGTGTGTTACAAGACCATTTATTAACTCAAAATTCAGTCAAAAAATTAGATACATCTTTAATTTGATAGCAGTAGTGGAACTTGTCCCCATAGAACGTGCTGGCGTACCAGAATGCATAAACAGCAGGTTTTGTTTTATTTCTTTATTTGTATTGGATCTCTATATATTGATGAGCAAGAGGTAAATATTTTGCAATACTCATTTTTCCTCACCTCATATATTATAAATATTTTGTAACTTCTCTTGTTTTTGTAACAAAGTAAAGGGAAGGAGCTGTTTTCCAACACCTTCCCCATAAGTCACCATTTTCTTCAGGATATCAGTTGAAGAAGTAGGAAGCATGATTTCTGGTTGTGATTCATTTATATTTGGAAAGACTGGTTACAATCTAAGAGGCAATTTTCCGATTGGTCAGCACTAAAGAACATTCTCCAAATTTAAACATGCTGCTCTCCTAATTTGAGTAAGCTCATCATGACATTGAATGATTATATCACTAGAGAAATAAAATATTATTTATATCATTATAGCTTTAATACTTTCCAGTGGCTGGAAGTTATTCTGTTTACCGAATTCATTTCCATCTAACTTTTAAAAGGACTTGGTAGAGGCTGTTAACACAAATATCTCAGCTTCACAGTGCTATAAATTAGAAAAAAGTTTATTTGTTCTGTTTATCTGAGGTTTTAGTTTGTTTAATGCATCAATGCCAGATTTCTTGTCAGTTTTGACTTTCTACGTTAGTGTATTAAATATTTTTTGGTTTATCATGCAAACTTACATGATTTTATTTTAGTACCTTGTTTTGAGTTTTTGTTCATCTACGTAACATGTATATTTACTGAAATAACTCCCGTGCCAAAGCATGAAGAAAAAAAGTTTAAAAAAAAAACACAAAATGTTTATGCACACCCTGACTGGGTTGCATCTAGACTAGTTCATTTGCCCTACACAGACTAACTCTTCCTTACTGATTGGTTAGAATGTAAACAAATAATAGCATTTGTAAATAAAAACATACCCCATAATCCAAATACAGACTGAATCCCACGTTCTTGATGTTGAATATGGCTTGAATTTAGTCTTTTTAACACCATATATAATGACAATTAGGAATCACAGGCTACAATCTGTCCTCTTCCTTAAGAAATTACTAAGAATACTATTTGAAAAACTAATTACTTTTAAGACTTTATCCGTTTCACTATATTTTTTAAATCTCTTAACTTGTCCTTCTGAAATATTTGTGTGCTTTTTTAAGCAATCAATTTATTTCCCTGGGGTTGATGATTGTATTTGCAATACACGTATTCTTTGGCTAACTAACATTGATTTCCTTGTACGCTTAAATGGCCTGCTAACCACTCAAAGTCTCTGTGTGATAAAATAGCTAAAAGTTCAATGTACCATTTAACAGTTAAACACTCTGCTTTCCATCTTATTTTTAATTTTGAATACTTCTGCTTTGAATATAACAAACTATTACCTATTAATATCCTGGCATAGAAGATGAAAGGCAAGGTACAAAACAGTTACATTTTTTTATGGTGATTTTAAAAAGCATAGGATTTGGATCTAACTTGTTAATGGACTTTTTAAATATTGAGAATTAGCAATACAGTTTAATACAATCTTTCTTAAGAGTTAACGTGAGAATCCTATATGTGGTTATCATTTTGACCATTCTAAGGAACCAATTGTAACCGGAACAGGAACATTCTTAACTTTGGACATATTTTGCCTCTGTTGATGAGCAAGAATTCAGCTGACCACATGACAGCATCACAGCTTTACATTTCTACATGATACAGTTTAATAAACATTTTAACATAGAGATATACACAGTGATGTTAGATCTTGCTCATTTCTCATTCCTTTCTAGGCCTTGGTGTGTATTTGCCAGACAAGTGGCTGAAACTAAATATGTGATCTGCAATTGTAGGATATTTTGAAGCCAGCTTCTTCAGGGATTTCAAAATGAATTGCCTTTATTGATAAAATTAGCCATATTGTACCATTTTTACAAAGCTGTTAGTATTTAATTAATTACCTGTTAAGTAATTTAGTAATTAAGTAATTTAGTGGAACTATACTTTTATTTAAATGTATTGCTTGAAACCTACCATTACTTTTTAATCTTCTTTTTTTGTTTTTGTTTTTGTTTTTATCAACTTTTGTTTAACCTGAAATGGAATCATTATATGTGTCTTTCAGGTACTTCTTAGTTTTTGTACAAAGTTTTTGAAATCTTAAAAAAAATAATAAATCCTTGTCAGCTTGAAAATGATAACATTCAAGTTTTAAAAATAGAGGGGCATGTTTGTGATATCAAAAGTTAACAGAGGCTACATGTAGGGGAGATTACTTAAGGTGAAATTTGGTGACAAAACTGAGTGTTGAAGTACAGTCATGTGTCACCTAACGAAGAAGGATATGTTCTGAGAAATATGTCCTTAGGCAATTTTGTCATTGTGCAAACATCTTAGAGTGCACTTACATAAACCTAGATAGCATAGCATACATAGCCTTCTACACACCTAGGTTTATTGTAGAGAGTATTGCTCCTGGCTACAAACCTAAACAAGATGTTACCATAGGCAACTGTAACACAGTGGTAAATGTTTGTTTATCTAAATAATATCTAAACACATAGGAGATACAGTAAAATTATGCTATAAGATCAGAAAATGGTACACCTGTAGGCACTTACCATGACTGGCCATTGCTCTAGGTGGCAGAGCAATTGAGCTGGCAGGACTGGCCATTGCTCTGGGTGAGACAGTGAGTGAGCGGTGAGTGAACGTGAAGGCCTAGGACATTACTGTACTGTACTGTGTTGCGCTGTGGGGTTCCACATCACTAGGCAATGGGAATTTTCAGCTCCATGATAACCTTGTGGGACCATTGCCATACATGCAGTCCATCATTGATTGAAATGTCATTATCCAGCACATGACTACCGTGGCAGTTTAAAATCTCACTAAAAATCATTTTCGAGAGAATTGTTTTTCCTGCCACTCCTTTATTGCTTAGATCCTTACCCCAGCTGTGCTACAATTCAACATTTGAATATGTCTTTTGTAATTTGAACTTTTAATAAAGTTTATGTGCATTTGTAATATACATATGTTGATATGTATATGAATATGTATATGATATGTATATTTCATATATATATATGAAAGAGGAGCAGAGAGAGCTAAAATCAGTTTTGTGCTGGTAACTGATCAATAATAGGTGGGGTGGGGAAGAGATCTCTGATTTGCAGCATTTGACAATTTGACAATTCCCATGGTGTAAATACTCTCAGCCTGGCCAGTTGAAGGCTACCAACGTGAAGTCACCAAACGTTTAGTTAGGCAGAAATGCTGCAGCTGCATGCATGCACCACACCTCTGAGAATGAGGGTCCAGTTCCTGCTGCTGAGCTCCAGGGAGGGGCAACATCTGTTTCTAGTCTCCGTGAGGTTTGAGTTTTATATACTTATTGTTTGGGAGCTGCCATTAAATTGAAATCTCCCTAAGGAAAACCTAGGTGAATCAATAATCACTATAATTAAAAAGCCCCTCAAAACCCAATTTTTATAAAAATGTAAGTGCAGAATGAGGAAATTGAAGTTTTTCAGCAGCACAGGCTAAAAATATTTATGTAGGTGCTTTAGATGGGAGGATGCTGCGGTGAATTCCCCATCTATGTTTAACATAACCTGTGAGAGCTGAATTTCCAACTTCCTTTATTCTTTTTCCTTTTCAGCATCGATGGCAATGACAATAGTAACACAAGCTGTCTTTAAAGGTTCTGCTCTTGCTTGAAAAGAACTGCAGGAGCAGAATTCTCCCTGCCTATCCTCCTTCCAGGAAGAACCAGAACTGGGGTGGGCCATTGATTCTATTCGGTAGTCTTTTAAGTGTTCTGCTGTAGCTTCTTGTGTGAGTCTCTGCTGTAACACGGTGGTTTTCAGGATGTCATCCGCAGGCCAGCCACAGCAGCCTCGCCTGGGAACTTTTGCAAACATAAATTTCCTCTGGCAAACCTACTCAATCAGAAACCCTGGGGTTGGAGCCTAATCACTTTTGTTTTAGCAAGCCCTCCAGTAGATTCTGATGCATGCTAAAGTATAACAGCCTTTACTCTAACACCTCCTGCCTTAAATATGCAATTACAGTGTTACTCTTCCTGTGGATGGTTCACATTGAGTCAAAGTAAGACTTCCTCTCATTTCCTGTGCTCTCACAGTTAACTCAGGGTATCAGTGGTGGGGAA
>NW_017731515.1:308059-323867 GCF_001890085.2 Hipposideros armiger
ATCTAAGAGATTATCTAGAACTCACATGAATTTGGGTGAAACAGTTAAAGGAGAGTTTATAAAACCTAATCAGAGAAGAAATGCCAAAAGCAATCTTTGTAGACAAGTCCAGGGATACTGCTAAAGGGGAGAAGTTGAGGGACATGATAAACATCTACTAGGAAATAAAAAAGTAGTTCAGAGTTCAGCTAATTTCCTTGGCCACCACAGTAGCTATGAAAGTCCAAGCAGTATTTTAATTTCCACAGAAGACAATAAAAAGGATTTATGGGCTCATCCAGCTCCTTGTTGAATCTTTTGTCTTTGTTGTAGAGTAATTATGTCAACTTCCTCAAATGTGAACTCTCCTCAGGAGAGGCAGAGGCTGAGCTATGGAGGTGAAAAATTGCATGTACTTTCATACCTCTGCCAAATGCATTTACTGTTCATTCTCTATGAAATTTTTAAACTGCAGCTTCAGTATTAATTGAGTTATAGTAGAATATAGTTGCCTTGGGTGTATTGATCCATGTTATAGGGACTATAATAAAATAGCATAGTAATTTATTTTAAATTTAATTCTAATCAAAACCATTTACATAAAAACTGATGTGGTAACAATTCCTAACATTCAGAAACTTTAAAGAAATGAAATGTAATAGATAATAAATATCAGTCAGCAGAATATGGCATTTACATGAATAAAGAGAAAACTAAGAAAAATTTAAGTGGACAAACTATAATTAACCCAGTTGAAATTTAGCCAGATTATTATAGTTTGCCCCAGTGAACTTTACGCCAGTGTCTTTTCAGCACCAGTGCCAGGAATTTTTCTTTTAATTAAGCCTCAAAAAGGTAATTCACCAGCAAAGCTTCTACTCAATGAATATCTAAGAGAACTAATTTCAACATTTATTAGTATGAAATATAACATAAAGCAAGTCTTGTACAGCATTCTTTATCTTTTTTCAGTGAAGCAACTACAATGTAGATTTTTCAAAAATTTCTCAACTTGTACTTTACATTTTGAGGACCCTGTCATACTGTGTGCCTTTCATACCTTTTCTCCCCCCCAAAAAACATATCATACACACATGGATATGGAAGGAAGCCTTCTTTTACGTACTTTATAGTAGTCTTCAAGCAAACATCATCATGAGGACATGGATTAATTGGCAACACCCCAGAAATAAGAAAATACAGGCCCCTTAATTTTTGCAAGTGCTTATTTTTAAATATGTTATTGCCATTGCCATAATATATACAGATTTAAGAAATCAAATTCTGGGGCCGGCCAAGTGGCTCATTGGGTAAGAGTTGGCTTGGGACACCAGCTCTAAGCAGCAGGGCCCCGGTTCGGACGGATCCCATATGAGGGCCAGTGATGCTGCGCCCTCTACAGCTAAGATGGTGAACAACAGCTCGACCTGGAGCTGAGCTGCCAGTGAGCTACTGTGAGTGGCTGGCAGCCTGTGTAAGCAGCCAACAGCCGCCATGAGTGGCTGTCCAGTGGCCGGAGAGTGACTGCCTCACCTGGGAAGAGCGCAATGATAATACTAACATGGGCCAGGGAAGCGAAATCCTCCACAACTAGACTGAAAAACAAAAAAGAACAGCAACTTGTCTGTTCCCCTTTCTCATTCCCCAACGCTGTTCCTCTCCCCCAATTCCCCAATAAAATCTTTAAAAAAAAAAAAAGAAATCAATTCTAGGCATCTGATGAAAAGGTATTAGTAATGTTTTTTTTCAATCACAAGTTAACATTTATTTTTTAAAATTGAAATGGACTCCTTTTGTGTGTGTTTTCAAAGATTTTGACCTTGAATAAATACATGGCTTATTCATACAAGAATCCATAAAATACAAATAGTCTTAGAACAAAGTTGTATTTTTCTAGGTGATAACAAAAACGAAGTCTATTTTGCTTACACTGTAGCTGATGCCTTGTACCTCAGAGTAAGGGATTATTTTTCTAAGCACCAGAAGGGGAAGAAAGTAAGTTGATACACAGTTCAGTTGCTGTCTTTCCTGTCTGAAAGCTCAGAGAAACAAAGGTAACATTCTCATTGTTTTATGATTTTAACTCTGCTGGGAAGCTTCTCTAGTAAGTTTCAACTGCAGGAGATATATTTGATGAAAATCTTAAAAGCAATTGAGTGATATAAACTGTTGACTTTCATCCTTCCCTATCATGAGTTGCTTCTTCTTTTGAAGCATCTTTACCTGGGAAGCTTTCAACTTCCATTGTCATGGGAAGCCTCCTGGATCCACAGATAAAAACAAAATTAACTTTTCAAGGACATGGTGGTCTGGAAAGAAGAAAGTTATTTAGGAACTAAACATAAATTCAAAAATCTAATCAGTTACTCCACTGAATTTTAAGTTTTGTGAACAAGCTATTTCCTCTCATATCTGCAGAGATTATATGTGAAACTCTACCAAAAAAATCTGCAAAACAGATGATCTGCAATTTAATGAAATTTAGAAGCCAAGTATAGGTGCTACGAATTTTCTAAAAAATTTTTAATTGTGTTTTATACTGTGCAAATCATACTATAACTATTTTTTGTACCTCAATGATTATAAATTTGCTCTAAAAAGAAGGGTTTCCTATTTTCAAAACTTTTATTTTAAGGCTAGCGTTACTCAACATTCACATGTAGTATAAAGTCAGCTGAAAATTAACCTCTTCAACCAACAGTTTGAGTTGGTTAATAACAGGAAGCCAACACTGAACAATGCTGACCTCTACATACACCTGTAATTACACATACATGTGTAATGCTCCACATTTATTACAGATGAGAGACTGAGGGAATGTGGGCTGTTCTACTGATAAAGGCAAGTATAACTATTAACTCTGAAGAAGAACATCAATAATAAAAATTTTTCATGTAAATGTAAAGCAAAACTAAGTCAAGACTGGGCTCTTTCATATATTTATTCAACCTACATTTATTAAATGCCTACTCTGTAAAGTGCTTTCCAATTATATTCACCTCATAACCCATTTCCATTTCATTTTAATCTGTCCCTTTAACTTGACTAGTGCATTATTTTTTATCAAGTCTTAACACTTTAATCTACTAATGAGATGCGTATAACTATTGAGTTATAGCCATTCTTTATCCATATAGCCCTGCAATGTTAGCAAGGGTAGAAATTGCAATTATACACTCCAGAGTCATAAATACCACCTTATTATCATATTATAATAATGATTTTAGTAGGTCTTTGGGCACAACCTTTGAATCCTCCAGTTATGAGCTGCTCAACCAGTATTGATCAACAAGAAGACAAATATTTCTGAACTACAGTGAATCAGATTACGAATGTCAAAAGATGTCAACAAGAGAATAATTGTAAAGAAAAAATAAATCAAGAGTCTAGGCCTTGCTGTAGAAAAGTGTTGAATAGATATAGAATTTAGAGAATAATACATTTATATTTATAAAGAGATTAAATTAAAGGGCTCTAGTTATTTGTGGGGCAAGTTTATGACAGGATAGAGCTAGAACCCAGGTTTCTGGAGTCTTAGTCCAATATGTCTCCCATTATTACTCTCCTCTGCCATTACTGTTTCCATAGAGAAAACATATCTATAGTATTCAATAATTTACATGGATCACTTTTTTAAAAAGAATGAGGTAGAACTTATTGACCTTAAATCAAAAGTAATTTTTCATTATCTATTTAGCTATCTGCTCTTCACATTATCATATTTACCAATTCCATTTTTTTATTGGATTTTATAATGCATTCTGATAAAACTCAACTTCCACATGGATGTTTTATTTTCCTTTGTCTTTCATTTCTACTTTCCCCCTTTCTTTCTTCTTTTCTTTTTCTCTCCCTTTATTTTTAAGATTATAGAGGTTTTCTATCTTAGCAGTTTTGTCCACAGTAGCAAATAAGAGGGTATGCACAACTGGTAGGTACAAAGATATAAACTTTGTGGAACATAATCATATAAACATATATTCCCCTTTGTCTTTTTGTATTCCAGTGGTCACCTCAGACAGTGACATCTCTTAGTACAAGCGGAATTGACAAGGTCTGTGTGTGATCAGCGCAATGCACATTGTAAACATAATAAGCCTGCTGTCTGTCTTCCGCACAATATTAATTTCAGATTTAGGTGATATTCTTCAGCATCACCAACCTTCCTGCTACCCCAGCTAAAACCTGAAAAATATACCAGGGGTGCCAAAAAAAATATACACATTTTAAGAGATGTTATCTATGTATTACTTTTTGAAGTTGAATTGAATTACAGTAGCAATGTGTAGTATAACGTTTGCTCAAAAGGTGGAGTTAATCAAATGAAGGTTAGCATCATTCATTGTATTACAATTTTAATACAGTTTTTTTTTCCTTTCTTAAAATGGTACACATTTTTTTGGCACTCTCTATATTTACCTCCTACCTCTTCCTCATCTCCCAAAATTAATTGGTCATAAAATCTTTCTAATTTTTCTCATGAATAATTTCCAAATTTATTCCTTCTTTCTAATCAGCCCCTACTATTCCTACCCTTTCTATCTGTCACCTGGATGATGGCAATATATTTTTAGTTGGTCTTTCTTGCTCCCAAAGCTCCACCTCCATACTACTACATACTACTATCTAAATTAAAAATCTGCTAAAAAGCCATCAATGGCACTTAAAGATACGTCCCAGCTCCTGACTCACCCACACATAGTCCTCTGGGATCCTTCTTTCCAGCGCTTTCTCACTGTCTTCCTCACCCCGCCCCATGTGAACTGAGTTCACTTCAGAAATTCTGAACTGCATATCATTCACTAAACATTATTCATGTTATTCCCTCCTGCTAAACTTCACCTGGTTAAGTTCATAACATTTTTTTCAACTCTGTTCTGGCATCACTTCCTCCAGGAAACCTTCACTGGCTTCCCAATTCAAGGTTAAGTAATCTACCTTCTGAACTCAAGAACTCAAGCCATTACTCTAGTAACATGAAAGCACTGTATTGGAACTATTTATCTATATGTCCATTTTTCTTATCAATTAACAAGCTCCTTTCACAGCCTGAAAAGATCTCCTTAAACATGGTAGGTATTCATTTAAGATGGGCTGACTTCTCTAAACAGTTAAAATTAATTAATAAGGTGTTACGAAAAAAACATGACCTGCAATGAAGATTTTTGGGAGAAAAGATCATATTCAGACAGGAAAATAGAAGGAAAGACTTCACACTGGCTGTGGCAACTGATACGAACATAGTAAGATGTGTGAAATCCAATAAGCAGTGTTCCATGAAAGGACATGTCAGAAAATGTTATCAAACACAGAAGTGAGAGACTCGTCAGGCAACATGATGGAGTCCAGCTTAGCAAAAATGAAACACAGGGTTGGTGTTAAAGAGCAGTGGAATGGAAATTAAGTCTAGAACAAAAGGGTGAAGGGTTTTTACTGGCAAACTAGAGATATTGATGCATAGTCAACAAAAACAATAGTTATCATTTATTTGATATGTATTCTGTGCTATGTACACTATTCTAACCAGTTTAAATGTGCTCACAATTAAACCATGAGTAGGTGCAATAATAAACCTATTTTATCAATACAGCAAGTAGGGCAGATAGGGATTAAGCAACTAATCCAAGATCACATAGCTAGTTGGTATAAAACCAGGATTCAAAACCAGACAAGCTGGCTGCAAAACTCACACTCTTAAAAATTAAGAGGGGGCCGGCTGAGTGGCACATTGGTTAGGAGTTGGCTTGGGACGCCAGCTCTGAGCAGCAGGCCCTGGTTCGGATCCCACATGAGGGCCAGTGATGCTGCATCCTCTAGAGCTAAGATGGTGAACAACAGCTCGACCTGGAGCTGGACTACCGTGAGTTGCCGTGAGCGGCTGTCCAATGGCTGGCGAGTGACTGCCTCACCCCGGAAGATCACAATGATAATACCAACATGGGCCACTGAAGCAACGTCCTCCACAACTAGATTGAAGCACAAAAGGACAGCAACTTGTCTGTTCCCCTCCCCCAGTTCCCCAATAAAATCTTAAAAAAAAAAATACAGAGGACTTTAAATCAGAGAAGAGAAATAGAATCTTGGGGTTGCTTTATTTTTAACCAGCTCGAGCAGCTGCTGCAAGTTCTGATTGTCTGCTTGACTGGTTGGTTGAAACCATGGCCCAGGATGATTAAAGTTGGAAGGACAGAATTTTTTTTTTTTTGAGTAGTGTGAAAGGAAAACAATGAATAGGGAGAATAAATAATTTTGTTAAATTTTTAATGAGTGACCTACATACCTACCCTTTAACTCTATCTTTATTGTTTTAATTACAGTTTATTGGGTGACAATTGTTAGTAAAGTTACATAGGTTTCAATTCTGTAACACATCATCTATATATCACATTATGTGTTCACCACTCAGAGTTAGTTCCTATTTGATCCCCTTTACCCTCATCGACCATGCCCCTCCCCCTTACCCTCTGGTAACCACCAAACTACTGTCTAAGAGCTCTGATGTTGGTCCCTTTATCAAGACACTGAGAACTATACTTGTGAGGCAAAGTATCAACGTTTTTGAAAAGTGCTATTTTTATCTGTGGATAAAAGTAAGAGTAAGTTGCATAAGCAAACAACTCATATTCTCACCATCTCTATTCTTGGCATATTACCTTCTCTCCCTTATAGAGTCTTATGAGAAGTACTCTACCAGTTGATTGAGGAAGCAAACATTTGACCTTGGTTTACACATAATCCTATATTAGAATCATGCAGAGGTGGACTGATACAGCAGTTCAGGACCATCAGGGAAGCCCTGGATATGCAATAGTGAAGATTTATCCTCCCTGTGAGTGCCAATTCCAGGGTGTCCTTCAGGTTTTGATATATGCTTCAAACCATCATTCAGTATGTGATGCTATGTCTCCCAAAGCCAAAATACACAGGCTTGGGAACCAAGGAGTGCAAGTGGCATCTCTCACTCCTATACCTACTATCCCTCTCATAATAGTTTTGCTCACCATCCCTGGAACTGTGGTATTTTGATTGTTTAGAGGTTTTAACTATAGCATAGACTGATCATTTCCCCAAGACCAATGGTCCCTTTCTACATGGAACACCCTCTGAGTATTAGTTTAGCATATGGTTGCCCAGTTAGACTACAAGTTCCAGTTTTCCACTGCATCTATGCAGTCATGTGATTAATTCTAGCTAATGACGTGTGAGCAGAATGATGCATGCAGCTTCCAGATCAAATCCTTTGAAAAGGAAAAGGCTTCAACTTAACTTCCTTTCTTTCCACATTCGTGTGCACTAAAATTCATAGGTGTAATGCAAGTGAGCCACTTGTAGCCATGCAGACAAGACCCTAAGGCATTACAGAGCAACAAGATAGAACAAGATTAATGGAACCCTTGAAAAATCTTATTAAGCAGAGACTGTTTTATGCCCTAAACCACCTGCCAACTCTGAACTCATGTGAGAAGGAAATAACTATCTTGTTTGAGCCACTCTATTTTCAGATTTCTTTATTATAGCAAGTTAGCCTGTATTGTGATGAAAACAGTACCCAAAGGAGGAACGCTCTCAGCTGAGAAAATAAAAATGGTCACACTGCACTAGCATATGACATCTGGTCATATGGGGATCCACATGACACTGGACCAACAGGGAAAAGGGGGCTACTGTGTTTACTGGGGTGATCGATGCAGTGTAAAGGGAAATAGAGTAACTGCTATATTGTGAAGATAGGAAGGAATATGTCTGGAAAATGGGATCCTCTGGGTACCGCACCATTCTTCTATGACTGGGAAGATTTTAGTCACCCACAGAGAATAAACGCTGATCTGCTTATTGTCATCTGAGGGAAAAGGCAGTTTAGAATGAATGGTGTGATGGTTAATTTTGTCAACCTGACCGGGCCACGGGGTGCCCAGATAGTGGGGCAAACATTTACTCTGGGCGTGTCTGTGAGGGTGTTTTTGGATGAGGTTAACATTTGAATTAGTAGGTTGAGTAAAGCTGCACTCCCTAATTTAAGAGGCTCTCATCCAATCAGCCTGAATGGAACATAAAAGCTAACTCTTTTTTATAAAAGGGAACTCCTCCTGCCTGACTGTTGAGCTGGTCTTTTCCAGTCTTTAGACTCAGGCTAAAATATCAACCTGTCTTGGGCCTAGAGGCTGTAGGGTCTCTGCCCGGAACTTACATCTGCTGTCCTGGTTCTCAGGCCCTCAGACTCAGTCTGCAACTTATACCATTGGCTCTCCTAGGTCTCCAGGTGTCTGACTGCAGATCCTGGAGCTTCTCAGCCTCCATAATCATATGAGTCAATTTCTTATAATAAGATAGGTAGATGATACATAGATAGATAGATAGATAGATAGATAGATAGATAGATAGATAGAACCAGATCCTACTGATTCTATTTCACTGGAGAACCCTGGCTAATACAGGTAGTGAAGGAAAGAAGTTATGAATGTCCCCTATGTCCTCACATAAGTTGTAGAAAAATAGGGCTGTAGAAACTGCAAATATTTTACTAATTGCTCATAAGTATATGATATTCCCTCTTTATCCTTCCTTCCTTTGTGCTGCTTTATAAAGGATCGATTTTCCAAGTAGTGGTTAACTCTGTAATGTAGTCCACAGCTTACAGGAAGGAAGGGAGGAAGGGCTATCACCCAGAAACGGAGGCAGGGACTGATGAGACTTTGGTGAGACTTTGGCTATCCCTCTGGATAGAGATATTTTGTTGTTTGTATGAGAAAGAGTTGCATTGGGTTAGGTAAGAGCATTTTTTCTTTTGTGTCTATTATTGTTTTGTGGAACATCAAGAATGAGAAGCAGGGAGTGGACGGCTATCGACAGGATCAAGAGCACGGCCAGTATATGAACTGGCTCAGTCAACACCAATCCCAGTGACTGGCTCGCATTCTTGCCTACACTGCCAGAGCTGAAAACCTATAAGACAGCTGAAAACACTGTCGTCCATCTGCAGCTCTCTGTGTCCTTTCGAGTATGCCAAACAAGTCACTCATTCAAAGCTTAGATTAGAAATTGATGAGTGTAGGAAGATGCAGATCACCCACTTGGCTGATGTAGATTATGCTAGAACTAAGTGTTTCTTGAGCTGGAATCTGTACTGGTATATTCTGGATTCAACAGATGAATGTCCTATTGGGAAGCTCCCTGATTCCCACAGATGTGACTTGGTATTAGAGCCAGAAAGAACTAAGTGGCAACTTCCTGAGGATGGCAGAGGCAGGAGCTTCCTCACACAGCCACTCTAATGGGGTGTTGTCCATGGAAGCTCAACTCTAAATTTAGGCTTTCATAATGTTCTGTACCTCTTAGATTTATTTCTGCTTTTAAACTACCCAATTCGTGTAATACGCAGCTGTAGATGCCAAGCAGGAGGCTTTATAATAGTATTATGATTTTTTATTACTACCTCTCCTTTTTGATAATTTACTTGACTAAGTAACCAATACCACTAAGAAATATTTAAAGTCAAATTTTCTCTAACTCAAAAGTATGAGGTATAAAATTCAGAAGAGAGATTTAAACTAGTGATTTAAAAAAGAAAAGAAAGAAGAAATTTTTAAAGCTAGAATGGTGATAAAGGCCAAGGGAAGGCCACAAAGATAGAAAGATGGCCCAGGGTGCAGTTTTTGGAATAAGAGAGGGGGGAAATGAATAGTAACAGGTAAAGCAGTGAGAGATAAGAGGACTATCAAATGTTATGCTGACAAAGCCAGAGTGATTGACTTCTGCAAAAGGGATGGGGCATTAGTGTTAGATATCAACCACTTATCAAGGAGAATGAAAACTGCAAAAGGACCACTGTTTATGTTACTACACAATCATATGAACTTTAGGATTATAGAGGGCTGACAAGTTGGTGAACTTGTTGCAATGATGTTGCTAACTTTCTTTGCGATCAGAGGGATTATTCATTATGAGTTTGTACCAACTGGACAAACAGTTAACCAAGTTTGCTATTTGGAAGTGCTGAAAATGCTGCATGAAAAAGTTAGAAGAAAACAACCTGAACTTTTTACCAACAATTCATGGCTCTTGCATCACAACAATGCACCAGCTCACACAGCACTGTCTGTGAGGGAGTTTTTAGCCAGTAAACAAATAACTGTATTGAAACACCCTCCCTACTCACCTGATCTGGCTCCCAATGACTCCTTTGTTTACCCAAAGATAAAGGAAATATTGAAAGGAAGACATTTTGATGACATTCAGGACACCAAGGGTAATACAACAACAGCTCTGATGGCCATTCCAGGAAACGAGTTCCAAAGTTGCTTTGAAGGGTGGCCTAGGCACTGGCATCAGTGCATAGCTTCCCAAGGGGAGGACTTCAAAGGTGACCATAGTGATATTCAGCAATGAGGTATGGAGCACTTTTTCTAGGATGAGTTCGCGAACTAAAGTGTAAGTCCTTGTAGATCAGACGTTGCAGAGTTAATTAAGGTGGAAAGCAGATTACTGGGGGTTAGAAAATGAGAGGATAAAGTAAGAGTTGAGGTATTGAGGGTTGAAATTTTTTCTTTTGCAAAAAGTCTGTGTATTAAAAAGGGAGATGGCAGGCCAGTTCCCTGAGGAAATAGCGTGGTCAAAGGAAAATTTCTATTTTGCTTCTGTTTCTAAATAAGGGAGATGTATGTAGGCATGTGTATAGACACCAAGGAAAAGAGGTTACAGTGGGGAGGGGGAAATTAAAGATGCAATAAAAGAGAGGATAATTAATTGTATTTAAAAAAAGGTTCAGAAATAATAAGGAGAAATTAGGATGAAAAGCTGAGGTTATGCAGATAGTCTAATCAGAGACAAGAGAAATAATTATTTCCTCCAACAAAAATTTACTTATTGTATAGGTTTAAACAATTAAGCAATAAACCTCTAAGACTAAGTTTCTGTACTTTTCCTGTTCTCCCACGGAATACAGAAACAAAATGTTGTTGTTGTTGTTGTTGTTGTTGTTGTTACAATGATGTTAGGAGATTGTATCTTACCATTCACATTCCTGGAGAACAAGAGTTCATTGCTACTAATTATAATTCAGAACAGCTCTCTGTACCTTTTTGAAACAGAATTGAAGAATGCTGCAGCTAGAATGGACCTTGCAAGAGAATGTTAAATTCTTTACTCCTCATTTAAATTAAGGTTTTAAAAGAGGTCAGGCACAATATAAGCACAGGAATTCTAATTGAAAAACAACCATAAAGAAAAATAATTGTTTTCTCTTCCAAATACACTTCAGAAATAGTTCAGAGAAAGCATGTGGTTCAAGGAGAATTTTCTAAATTTATGCACTTAAGTTAATTGGCAGTAAAATCTCAGTGTTGTATGTTTGATGGAACTGAGCTGGGCAAAACAGAATACAGTTGACCTTTGAACAACACATGTGTGAACAACGCAGGTCCACTTGCACATGGATTTTTTTTTTTTAAATAAATACCTGTACTGTTTTCAATCTGCAGTTGGGAGTCCGCAGATGCAGAGGGCCAACTGTATGCACTGACCTATGTCATTTTATACAGGGAACTTGAGCATCCATGGATTTTGGTACCTGCAAGGTGTCCTGGAGCAAATCCCCTGGGGATACTGAGGGGCAGCTAAGTTTGTGGAGAACCAAAAGTTATACTCAGATTTTGGAATGCAGAAGGTGGGCCAGTGACCATAACTGTCATGTTGTTCAAGGGTCAACGGTATATCTGGGTACTTTAGGGCCAAATAAAATCATAGCATCCCTTAGCTTAGAACATTATTTCCCTCTTTTCATCTTGAATGATATTGGTTAGTTATCCTTACTAAATTCAAAATGCATTTTTCTTTACATCATTTTGTGATCCACCTTCATGGTTCAGTTTTAAGTGAATGATTTAGAGTGTAATATGTTTTCTCATAAGGGTAAAAATACTCTGTGCATCAGATTTTGGGGGCCTTGAGGACAAAGAAGACATTATGTTTGGGTTTCTCTGAGAACTCTTCCAAATGTCCTGATCTTGACTAAATTCTGTATGGGGAAAAAAACAAACAAAAGAAAACAGCAACAACAAACCACAGCCAAACAGAAATGTAAGGAAAGGCAGTCTCCGCCAGGCCATCCGTCCACACCTCTGAGTCGCATAAGAATGGGCCCACACAGCCTGTGCTGGGTTTGCCACCTTGGGTGGGAATACCTTTCCTTGTTTCAGGCTCAGTGAATGCTCTTCTGCTCTGCTTAAGCCTGGGTGTCCTATGGCGCCTGGCCAACCCCAGAGCTTTTTCTGTCTTCTGTAGGGAGGGGACATGCTCCTTCCATTGTGGCGTGAGAGGGATGCAAGTAGGTGAAGTGCCCTGGGAGAGACCCGCTGGCCTCGGGGGCTGATGCCCAGTGATAAAGCTGATCTGGCTCTGTCTCATCTCTATGTGAGTCAAGGGTTGTTCCACCCAGTGCTTAACTGCATTGTTTTCCTTGCTGACTTTGATACCAAGACACAATGGTCAGAAGTGCGTGGGCTTCAATTTCTGGTGGTTGGCGCAGTGATGAGCCCTGCTGCCCTTCATGTAGTTGGAGGCCTCTCCTGGGATTGATAATTGGTGAAAGGTATTCTACTCCCTTAGGATTCACAACCAGCACCTGGGACTCAGTACTGGGCTCCACAAAAAAGAGATTCAGAGAAAAGAAACGGTGTCAGCTTCCAGGGCTAGAAGACATCTATCTGGCAACCTTAAAGTAACCAGAGGTCTTTGGATCTTTCAAAGACAGACAATGGACGAATAGAAAATGTAATTAAACAATCTGGCATCTGAAACAAAACATTATTTGGCCAAATGAAGTACACGCAAAGATTGCCAAGTCTCTGGAGATTTTAAGAGGCCTTCAGGTTCTCTATTAATGGGCATGTATTATATATAGCATTCATAGGCTCAAAAATATGTCAATCATCTCAGTGATTGGCAGCCTTTAAAATGGTCCCCAAAGAAATCCACCTCCTGGTATTCACATCCTTGCATAAATTCCCTCCCCTTGAGTGTGGCCTGGGCCTAGTGGCTTACTTTCAATGAATAAAATATAGTAACAGTTATGGAACGCCATTTCCTAAAAAAATTGTGGCTCCCATTTTGGTGGCCTCTCTCACTCTCTCCATCCTTCACTCTATAGGGAAGCTAGTTACCATGTTGTAAAGTGATCTATGAAGATGCCCATGTGGCACAGAACTGATATCTCCATTCAACAGCCTGTGAAGACCTGAGACCACTCAGTAGTCACGAGGGTGAACTTGGAAGCCAATTCTCCCCCAGTCACGTCTTGAGACTGCAGCCTCCTCTAGCAGCTTAGCTGTAGCCTTGTGAGACCCGGAGCCAGAGATACATAGCTAAGTCGTGTCCAGATGCCTGACCCACCAGAAACTATAAAAGAATAAATGTTTAAGCTGCTAGGTTTGGGGGTAATTTGTTACACAAAAATAGATGACTAATACAATCTTGAAATTTCTAATGTTAGATTTGTCCCTGGGATAAGCAACACACTTAATTTATTTTTAAACAACTATTAGAATCCAGGCACTGTAAATAAGTACTTTATAAATATTAACTCTTTTCAGCCATACAACAACCCTATGAGGTAGCTACTGTTATTTATGTTGTGTAGATGAAGAAACAGACATCAGAAAGATGAGATCACTTTTCCAATGTTTAGCAAAATAAGTAGTAAAACTTAAGGTTTTCAGCTCTTAACTGCTATGTTATGCTTCCTCTAAAGTCAATAAATGTTTGTTATTTTCACTGTTATTTAGACAGAAACTTCCCCCCAAATAAAATCCCTGCAACTGGAATATCCTAGTCAAATACGAGGTTAGTTTATGAGTTCCTCAAGCTGAGGACGATATCTGTATGTCCAACTTCTGCCTCTACCTTCCACATAGCATATGTTCAGTAACTGTTGGTTGAAAAATAGTGACTTAGGGGCTACGACAGCAGTAGGATCATATAGAGAAAAATTCATTCTATGGGAAATGAAATATCCAGAAGCTAATTTTACTGCAGGTCATCCTTATAATTATTTCAACCTAGCATACAGAAGGAAGTCCAACCATGGAGGTACATACATGTATGTATTTCCTACTTTCTTCTGTTTACTTCCGTTTTGTACCAGTTGGAAGGAAACGTTTATTAGCTGGTCAATGACAAAGTAATTTATAAGCACTGGAAGTCATTTGGGGACACCAGAACTCACCTGGGTGTTGTGAGAACTTACTATGCTATAAGCACCTGTGTTATACCACTTTTTCTGTATTCTTTTTAAAGCTAAGTAAACTGGTTCTGGATGAAGCTTCATGAGTGTTTTATAGTTAATACACAGAACCACTGTCAACTGGTGAGCATTGCACAAACATGCATAAATCAGTGGTTCATCTCTGAGACAAGCTCCCCACCTAAAAGTGTTCTTTTGCTAAAAATGAATATGTATAAGTTTGGCTATGATGTCATACAAAAGAAAAGAAAAAAAATTCAATAGTGAAGAGTTCAGTGAGGAAACACAATGGAGCAAGAAGCCAGGAAGCCTGTAAGCTTAAAATGGTTCAAAGGAAAAGAGGTCCTATTGCTTGGGTCTGAGTCACTAGGTTGACTGCTTTATTTAGGCTGCAAAAAGACTTGCTCCACAGAATTAAAGGCACTCATTTCTAATTCCCTAAAAAAAAACTGCAGATATGTTTGCTTGCTTTCCCAGAGAAAGAGAGCAATTTCATAAAACAGAGTAGAGACCAGGAGAACCATGAGGGGAGCGAGATTGCATGTGCCATCCCATTCCACATGGTACTGCCTACCCACTCCAGCATTTGAACTACAAGCTTCCCTTGCCAGGAAAAGCTCAGGGACAAGTTCAGAAATGCTTCTCGAATCACCTGAAAAAGAAATCTGATTTTTAGCCTCTGTAACATTGAAGACACACTGTAGAAAAATACAGACGTGAGCTGTGTATTAATCCCAACATAATTACCAATATATTTTGTGACTGTTTGAAAACATGCTGATTATTTTTATTATCATGAACTTACAGAATGAAATATTTCAAAAGGGAGCTTAATAAAGTATATATTCACTTTTTACATTTACTGCTATATTTTTATACATATTCAAGGGTTTGTTTACCATCTGACTTTTACTAAGATACATATGCATAGTTTTATACTAGTAATAAACCCCCAAAGTGGAAGAGAATATACAGCAAAAAGAAAAAAAAAATCTGCTCTTAATACAAATTGTGTGCTTCAAAATTAAATACTGAAGTTAGTTGCTAAATACTTTGCTTCTTTTTGATAAAAGCTTTCCTCTACTGCAGCATTATTATAAATAACTAATATACAAACAGTCTCATAATTTCGGAAGTGCTTTCATTTTTCTTTTAATCCTTACAAAAGTCATGTGAGGCATGAACTGCAACTACCTATTCGATAGATGAGGGGAGAAGTTCAACAAAGTGATTTGTCCAGGACTACCACACTTCTCAATCTCAAATCTCATTTTTATTTCCCATTCCATGCTGCTCACTCATAAGTATACAGCTAAGGACTGTCACATGCTCAGGAGGAATAACTGAGGTAGGTAGTCACTAAGAGTATATCTTTTTCTTAAAACAGGTATTACTGAGAGTTAATTTGCATAGAACTGCTGTCACATGCCAAATAGGGTGGATAGGTAAAAATGGAGAATAATTATACTGCTTATAATACATATGACCTATGTGTGTCTAGATAACAGAAAAAAGCACATTTAAAATAAATAGGAAAATGTCAGTAGATAAAGAAACCAAATTATGCACTGATTCAGAAATACATGCCTTTAT
>NW_017731515.1:335095-339051 GCF_001890085.2 Hipposideros armiger
AGAGAACATTTTGATGGTTGCCAGATGGGAGGGGGGTTTGGGAGCTGGGTGAAGAAGGGGAAGGAGTTAAGAAGTACAAATTGGTTGTTACACAGTAGTCATAGGGATGTAGGGTATAGCCTAAGCAATATAGTCAACAGTATTGTAATCACTATGTATGGTGTCAGATGGGTACCAGATTTATCAGGGTGATAGATGGGAGGGTGTTGGGGGACAGGTGAAAAAGGTGAAGGGATTAAGAAGTACAAATTGGCAGTTATGAAAAAGTCATGGGGATGTAAAGTAAAGCATAGGGAATATCATGGAAAAAAAGGTCAATCCAATCACAATTTTCTTTCTGGGAAATACCTACTACTGCTGATACCAGTTTGCTGTGTGTCAACACATCATTAATTCAGATACAATTAATTTATTCAGATACAATTATTTGCTCTATTAGAATATCCTTATTTAGGGCTAATCCAGTATAATTTTCATTTATTATAAATTTGCCATTTTCTCATTTTAATTTTATTTCAGTCATATGGCTAGATAGAACAATTATAAAAGGCTATACCTTAGTGAAAGTCAAAATCAGACATTTTATACACCAGTGTTTTGACTTTCTGTTCATTTAAAGTGGATACTTTTCTTTTAATTTTTCCTCTCCCCAAGCCCATACCCAACAGTACAAAGGCTGAAAATTCTTCTCCAATCAATCTTATTCAGCCACCTGTGAATTCTGCACCTTCAAGGATTACCTACAGAATTGAGAAAAACTAGTTCTTGTGTCTTTCCCCATTCCCCAAACTTGTAATGCTCTTCAGTTGCCCTCCAGGGTAGCTATCTCATTCTTCTTGAGTTGGGGTAAACTTTTGCATAATAAGAACTAAAAGATCTAACAAAGGAAGTTAATTGTCCAATTAGATGTTATCAAAGCCTAATTAGGGGGAACAGAGTATACCCAGTGACCTAATTCTTAGGAAGTCAATTGGGAGGAAAAACATCATGTTTCTGCTAAATGCAACCACTTGCAAAATTGTGTATGTTAGCTCTGCAGAAGTACTTCCTTGTAAAATAGCTCTCTGTAGAATTTAATGTTTAAAAAAAAAACGCTGTAAATCAAACAGATTTCTCTTTTAGGCTCTGTAAATCACCAGTTATTTTATTAACATTTTATGATTGTACCAATTTGGGTTAGGTATCAACGCCCATAAAGGGCTTGCATTTTACAGGTCCTTCTAGGAGATATTATAAAGGACTTACTTATAGAATCGGGTTCCTAAAGGAAATTTCATCCAGGTCCCCAAGACACGCTAAATAAACTTTACATGAAAGTGCTGGCATCAAAGAGGGAAAGGAAAGGAAATAGCATTTATTGAGTTGTTCCAAGGTGCTAGGCCCGGGGACCTTAGGTNAACAACAAAATCAAAAGTCAGCCCAACCACGATTTTCTTGTCAAGATGGCAGAGTAGGTAAATGCTGTGCCTCCTTCCTCTTACGACCACATCAAAATTATAACGAAACTACAGAACAATCATCCTGATATTTAGCTGAACTGAAGCCCTGCAACTATGGATGTACAGAAGCAGCACCTTGAGACTGATAGGAGGGGCAGAAATGCAGAACGGGCTGGTCCCACACCTGTGTGTGACCATAAAAACCCCGTAGGAATATCTCAGCTGCAGATGTCGCCCTTGAGGAGCAAGGGGTCCCAGCCCCACACCAGCCTGCCCAGCCCGGTGTTTCAGTGCCAGGGAGAGAAGTCCCCATATCTTCTAAAAACCAGAGGAGATTGTGGTTAATGAGATGGCGGGCGGCTGGAATCCCAGGTGACCCTCTTAAAGGGCCCATGCATGGACTTACTCGGTGACGGACTCATTCACCCTGCGCTCCAGCGCTGGGGCAGCAGCTCAAAAGGCACCAGGGACACACAAGGACAGACTGCATTGTCTGGCTTCCAGGCAAGGGCTGGAGGGAAGCTTTCTCTCAGGCGGAGAAGCTGGCAGAAGCCATTGTTTTTTTGTTGAGACCTCCCCCTTCCCGGCTTGCAGACGCAGGCTGCCGCCATATTTGAGTCTCCATCAGTTGCCCCACCCCTGGTGATTGCCTGAGATCCCACCCGATGCATCTTTCGGGCACACCCAAGTCTTTTTCCATACAAACTGCTTGTCTTGGCTCAGTCTACGGACTTTTCCTAAAATCTCCCAAAGGTTCGCAAAATCAGAACAAGCAGTGTCTGGCTTCAGCGTGTCCTGTACCTGTTGCTGAGCCCGGCACTAGCACAAATAGGTCTTAGTTCATGGTTTGGCCTCTCGAGACACCTCCAAGCCTAGCACGGGTGGCAGCCATCTGTGGATTGTTTTGTAGTTCATACCAGGCCCTAAGAAGGGCACAGGCTGTGGCTGAACTTGGCCTGCAGGAGGTCCCCTCCCAATGGGCCCTGGGTCTGGCACCCCTAGTGGCCATCCTCAGATCGAGCTNCTTTCAAAATATCCTGTCAAAGCCACATAGAATACACAGAAAGAATACAGTAGTGTTGAAAGAAAGCAAATTAAATAAGCCATTTTAGCCTTGACCTAAATTCAATGACAGTTCTGATATTCTGAATCTGTCCAGAAAAAATACATATATTCTACAATTGCTTGAAAAAGCTATGGGGCACAGTGATTTATAATAGTAGTTCTGAACAAATGAAAACGCAACATTTTTACAGTTGAACAAAATTGGCTTGGACAATAGGGAACCTGAAACTCATTTGGATTCACGCGGTGTTTCAAAAACACATCCCTAGGACCTCTTACAATCAATCCTGGACCTAACTGGCAGCCAGGACCCAAATCTCCAGGCAGAGGTATACATGGACCAGATTTCTGCATGTTTAAAATCTCAGGGGCTGCATACTTGTACAAGCTATCTTTCCTTTTTCCAGTGGGACACCTGAAGGAGACCTGTAGGCATAGAATTACTGTAATTCAAGTAGGATATCATAGAGGCATGAATTAAAGTCTCACTGCCCATCTGTGACATTACATTCTAACTCGCTCTATTTCTAAACTGCTTCTATAGGGGTTTTCCCCAGTAGACTGAATGTAATTCAGGAAGAGCAGCCATCAATTAACGTTTACGCCTCGTGCACAGATAAGAGAATGGCAATCATTTTAGCTTTGGAACAGGAAGAGATGAAAATCTGCAGGCACAGAGCTTTAGGAGCTTCAGTATGCATCTTTTTCATATGATCTGAATTGCATTTCAGGATGTCTGAGGCCTACGAAGCTAGGCCTCTGATACCATATGATATGGACGCAGGTGTTCCTGCAAGCTAATGGCGAGAAATACTCTCTCATAGCTAGGTCAACTTCACAATTCTATTCTTTTTCTTTTCTTGGTCCTTAATATCTATTTATTCCTGAAACACTCAGGCATAGATTGAGCCACATCGTCGTAAAAATGATAGAAAGAAAAGAATATCTAACTTTTGTCCCTTTGCCAAAAGAGGTTGCAACAGAACTTAAAAGGAACAAAACTGGATAAGGGGCAGCCAGGCTGATAGAAGTGGGTCTGATCCTCCGTAGGCACAGGCTTCTAAGCCCTCACATGGCACAGAAGGATATCAAAGTTCCTAGGCTGGATTCAGGAAATCCAGTTAACATTACCTTTTAGCCTGAACACATGGTTTGAATACAATAGGTGGTTTTCATTTTTGTGTTATAAAATCATATGGTATCTTAGGGTTTGACCCAACTATTCAGAACATTTATATTTTTTCCATAAAAGTAAGCTGATGGGCATTTTTTCATTACCAATACCAGTTTACTTTTCTACAATTGATTAAATATTTCATTCCCTAAATTATGCTACAGAAGTAATGTTTTCTTTAATCCTTTTTCTTCATTATCAGAAAACCTTTATAATCTTATTGTGATATCAGAGCAGGAGCTACTAGTCCATGAAATTATAAGCTATGATGGTGACTG
>NW_017731515.1:345364-347322 GCF_001890085.2 Hipposideros armiger
TCTACATGCTTTCCACCACAAAAGCACTGTTCTGTTTATTAAATTGGAGGAGGAAAAGGATGAGCTTGGGATAAAAAGGGAAAGAACAGTTTTTCTTTGCAAAATTTATCGTTGCTTAAAACCCCACCCATCTTTCCGGGGCCTAAATCAAATACCTCCTTCTCCATTCTCTTCCTTTTCTCTGAGTCACAGGACAGAAGTGTTCTATCCCTGCTAACACTCTCCAAATATTTTTTTAATCTGACCACATTATTAACATATCATATTCATGGTAGGTGCTAAACACCATGGAGTCCCTTCTTAGAGTCACAGACCTCTCCCACCTGTTTCTTTAGTTTAATGGTCATAATGTTAACCGATCAGATGTCCAGGAGAGCTTTCTGGCCAGAGCTCAAGTGAGTAAGAGCCCAGGATTATTGGTAATGTCTCTGCATATTTTAATTTACTGTCTTGAATCCTCTTTCTCCCTCCAAAAAAAATGGAATTTGGAAGAGTTTGTTCAAAATAATAATGATCATCTGATAGATCTCATAGATACTTATGTTGCTGTGCTTCTAAATTTGTTCCACAGTCCATGATATTTACACATGCATACTGCCAGATAGATTGGTGGGGCCAGAGAAAGTGGGGAGTCCAGGGTCCCATTCCGTGGGAAGAGCCCAGGGCCAGCAGCAGGGTTGGAGCAGAAACATGGGGCCTAAACAGCCCCACAGTTTTTCTGTGTGGCTAGGGACACAAAATCATAACTAACATAAATCTAAATCATGTTTCACTGTCACCAAATTGAGTTAGAATTGCAGAAGAATCTAAAATTTCAATGAGCCTTATATATTTTAAAATTCTCACTTCCCATTTTCTCTTCTTTAACCTTTGCATAGTTAACAATGCACAAAGAATAATATTCCTTGTACAAANGAGGCACCAAGAGTCCCAAACAAGACGAACCCAAAGAGGCCCAGGCCAAAACACATCGTAATTAAAATGCCAAAGGTTAAAGACAAAGAAAAAATCTTATAAACAGGAAGGAAAAAGCGGTTAGTTACTTACCAAAGATCTTCCATAAGACTGTCAGCTGATTTCTCAACAGAGACTTTGCAGGCCAGAAGGGATTGTCATGTAATATTAGAAGTGATGAAAAGCAAGGAACTACAACCAAAATTACTCTACCCAGAAAAGCCATCATTTAGAATCAAAGGACAGATAAAGAGCTTCCCAGGCAAGAAAAAAACCAAAGAAATTCATCACCACTAAATCAGTATTACAAGGAATCTTAGAGGGACTTCTTTAAGACAAAAACAAAAAACAAAAAACAAACAAACATCCAAAATATGAATAGAAAATGTCAATAACTACAAATCTATCAACAATTACTTTCAAAGTAAATAAATTAAATGCTCCAATCAAAAGACAGGGTGGCTAAACGGATAAGAAAACAAGACCCATACTACCCACAAGAGACTCACCTCAGATCGAAAGACACACACAAACTGAAAGTATAGGAATGGAAAAAGATATTTCATGAAAATGGAAACAAAAAAGCTGGGGTAACAATACTCATACCATACAAAATGAATTTTCAAACAAAGGCTATATAACAAAGGACAAAGAAGGACCCAATAATCCCACTTCTGGGTATTTTTCAGAAGAAACCAAAACACTAATTCGAGGGGACATGTGCATCCATATGGTCATTGCAGCATTGCTTACAATAGCGAAGATGTGGAGGCAGCCACAACAGGGGTGTCTGTCGACTGAAGAATGGATAAAGAGTATGTATACAATGGAATATTGCTCAGCCATGGAAGGAATGGGTTCTTGCCATCTGCGGCAGCATAGATGGACCTGGAGGGTGTTGTGCTGAGTGGAGTATATCAGACACAGAAACACAGATGCAATGTGATTTTGTTTATTTGTGGAATCCAAAGAACAAAATAAACAAACAGAGGCCGGCCGAGTGG
>NW_017731515.1:350367-351408 GCF_001890085.2 Hipposideros armiger
CTTTGCTTGCACTTGCTCAAAATATATATCTTTAAAGCATGAGTCTGCATCAACTAATTGCTGTGAAAGGTTGGCTCTTCTAATTAGGCTCTGGCTATGCTTGTAGGGTGCTTCAGCTCTGTATTTCCCACCTGTGTTCTAGATGTCTATAATTTCTCAAAGGGTCTGCATTTTTCTGGGTAGTATGTTAGGAAGCTTGGGATTCTAAAGAGCTGACTGCAAATTTTCCATTGGGTGGACTCAAAGTGTGGCATCATAATTCTTATTTATCACCACTAAACAAGCTCTTGTACTCTGGGAATAGTGACTCAATAGTTACCATTTAGTCACTTCATGCCCAGTGTAGTATATGTCATACCTATATTCATGGAATGAGTCTTTAAGGTCATCTCTTCCATCCCTAAGTCTTCTGAAATTATTACATTTACTTCATGTCAGATAAATGGGAATGTTTATAACCAACAGGCTGAAGAGGGTAATTTCTATTCTAGTATCTAATATTTCATAATGCTCACGGTCAAGAAACATTTCGTTTTTAAATAACCTAATCATTTAGGCTTCATCTTAACCAGATTTTCTTTCAATTTATCCTCAACAGTTAATGAACTTGAAATGTCACCAAACATGTTAAAAGGGATGAAGAACTTGGAAGATGGGATGAAATTTTACAGTGACATGGAATAAATTATTGAAGTAATGAGATCTTTAAAAGTAGCTTATTAAGATCCAATAAATTATATACATGAGATTATAACCAGATAGGGCATAGATTCAAACAGGTTGATTGCAATGTTGCAAAGTCATGTCTTTTTATTTAAAAAATAAATAAATAAAATAAAAATAATGAAGTGCTCTTTTATGTTTCTCAGAGCCCTACTTTACCAATAGTATTCATATTTAAGGGTGAGCCCAGAAAAGATGGAAAGTTCAGATAATAGTAATATGATGACAGAGGGTTAGTAATACATAGATGGGCACTTCTAAGATTAATGAATGCTTCATAAAACTTATCATTTGTATAAATGTCAAGTAGCTATTTAA
>NW_017731515.1:353421-397980 GCF_001890085.2 Hipposideros armiger
CCAAGGGGCGTGCTTTGAAAGTGACCATAGTGATATTCAGCAATGAGGTATGTAGCACTTTTTTTAGGATGAGTTCACGAACTTAATTGTCAGACCTCGCATAAGTATCACAATCCTTATAATCAAGTGGTATTAGATTTGAGGGGGTAGGGAAACATGGCACCACTGTTGGTCAAGTTCAACAAAATCATAGCAGTGGAAGGAACTATAGTGATCCAGTTAACACTCAACAGGTACATGAGTTGTGATGAGTAGTGCCATGTAAGTCTCTATGGCTTTGATCTATTTTCACATAATCTTGGAAATGCTTATTTATGTCTAAACAAAATCTGCCTTTCTGGGAAAAAAATCTGTTTCCTCTTATCTTGTCAGAGTATATAAGGATGTGGAAACTTTGTCCTTTATTGTTCAGGAGCTGGTTTTAATGTATCTAAGTTCAATTTAGGCTAGCCCTCCTTAAGTTTAAAGCCACTTTTGTTCTCTGTACTCCAGTGCCCATTTCAGTAGCTAAATGATTCTATTGCCTTTCACTTGATCATGTTCTAAATTGCTCTCCTCAAGTTCCTTGCAAAATATGAAAGTCTTTGACTTAAAGGAAAATGACTAGAGAATTACTAATATTTAACATTCTAAATACAATCATTTCTTGGTTGGTTTAAGGGGGAGAGCACACACACACACACGTGTGTGTGTGTTATGTATGTTTGTGTATTTTGAGCCCTGGTTGTTTTCGAGATCACTGTCAGATATTATTATATAATATGTTATAACACAAAATAATAGTTTGGAGGCAATATATTTTACCATAAAAGGATGTGGTTTCTAAAATCAGACTGTAACCGTACATAAACTTCATTTATTTAGTGTGCATTCTGCTTTAATCTAAGCGAGTCGCCTGACAGACCGGTGACTGATTTGCATCCCTTCCTCAAATCCTCTTACGTATACATACACTGTATGTCCACTCCTTTTAATCAGTAAGCCCTTAGGACATTAGGTTCTGGTCAACACCAAATTCATTTAAGAACAAAGCCTCAGGCCAATCAATCATGACCAAGACACAATAATCACACTTCAAGCTAGCATAAGGTTTTAGTCAAACCAAGATACCATTTTGGTTTCAGTTATGTTTCAGCCCCAGGCTCGCGAAAGCAGAACAGCCCCACGAACCACATCCCCTGACAACTGGACCAAACACTGCCTTGACTGACAGGACGTGAAGCCATGATCAACTGCCCCTGCCTTAGCCCCGACCAATCAGTAGAGCTATGGCCCCAAGTCCCATAGTAACCACGATTAATGATTTTTGCTTGATATAACCTAGCTACTAGAGGCCATCAGAGAGCCAGCTTTTTGAGAGCACTAGCTCACCTGTGTCTCCCGGTTTGGTGTCAACTCTTTAAATAAACCTTTACTTTCTTTGCCTCAAACAAAGATGCCACAGGCAAGAGTCTGTGGTAACAAGACGTTATGAATTTGTATTCTGGCTATATTATTTACTAACTGTGAGAATATGGGCAAGTTATTTAAACTGTCTGGGTCTCCTTTCCTCACCTATACATTGTGGATAATAATAGTGTTGAGAGGAGTCAAATACATTAACACATGAAATGCTTAGAACAGTGCTGGGCTCACAGTAAATACACCTGGTAGCTGCTCATCATCAGGTTGCTCCCTGCTGTGTACATAACATAACATAATAACATCTTTAGGCGCCATCACTATCACAGCTCCTAGTACATTCCCTAACTAGAAACCAAAATGCATGCCCCAGTCAGGACAAACTAAAAAACAACAAAAACAAATCCCTTCTCTATCATGGAACATCTGGCGCCACCACATGTCTATTCATACAAATATCGACTTTACTTGGGCGATTTCCACCATTCCCCATATTGTCCCTTAAAGTTTCACAGTGTAACACAAGGATTATATAAAGACCCTGATTGACTTCAAGTGGCTTTAAAATTCATTTCAGAAGATTCTCGCCCATCTCCCATTTTCAAAAGAAATAATTCACGCAAAGTGAACAGCCAAAGTCACTGAAAATGAGCTTTCCTTATACTTTTCCCACAAGTCTATCATCTTTTTGTTGTGAAGAAGGGATATTTGCCATCACCGATGGGCTTTTAGACAGCAGTGTGGTGACCGGTAAAACGAACTTTTCTAAGTCCAATAATGAAGGCGTTAACACCACGTAGCAGCAATTTTCAGTTTTTCATTATCTAAACTTTGAGTTACAGAAACATGTAATAAAATTACTTTTTTAAAGTAGTCAAAATGAAAAGAACAAATGATAATTAGTCTAAAATTTAACAACTCTCCAGGCTTAACCTGAAAATAAGAGATGTAATATGAGTTTTGAATCTTTGTAAATCTAAAATCATTATAAATTTATGTGTTTTCTCCTTGCTGCCTCTCATGCTTACTTTGTGATTTCTATGACCTCAAGGCCTGCCCCTCGGTGCTCCAGGGAGATGCTTCAATTGTTACTATCAGCCCTATTCAGTCCTGGGAATGAAGTATAATGTGTGGGTAGCTGTAGAATTTAAGGAATGGATTTTTTTAATTTTATTTTATTTTTGGTATTCAAAGCATTAGTAGGGTTTAAAAAAATTTTTTTTGAGAAATTACTAAAGAATACATAGTCCTCATGCCAATTCTAAACACCTTTTTTGTTTAAAGTCTCTTTCCCCAACAAACATATGCAAAGGGGATTATAAATGAACTGTAGCAATATACATTTAGTAGTTAACCTAAGACCTCTCATATATTTAGAAACAAGTCCTAAACTTAAACCCATATTATTAAAATGAAAAGTGTTTCTTAAAGGTTTTTGCATTTAGAATTCAAAGGAAAATAAAGCACCAAATGTGAATGTAGTCTGTGGTGGCTGAGTTTTTGTGTCAGCTCCACTGGCCTAAGGAAAGCTGGGATGCTGGTAAAACATGACTTCTGGGTTGTCTATCAGGTGTTTCTGGGAGAGATGAGCATTCCATTCAGTAGACTACAAGATCTACACTCACCTATGTGGGCAGAGTCATCAAATCCCTTGATGGCCCAAATAAAACAAAAGCGCAGAGGAAGGGCACACACACCCTCTCTTCTTGTGCTGGGGCACCCGTCTTCTGCTGCCCTCCAACATCAGAGCTCCTGGTTCTCGGGCCTTTGACCTCAGGCTGGGAGTGCCTGGGAGATACACCATCAGCTCCTCTAGTTCTCAGGCCTTCAGACGAGGATTAATCACACCACATTTTCCTGAGTCTCCAGCTTGCAGGCTGCAAACTGTGGGACTTCTCAACCTCCATACCAATTCCTATAATAAATCTCCTCTTAAGCCACTCTATCATCTATCTATCTATCTATCTATCTATCTATCTATCTATCTATCTATCTATCATCATCTATCTATCATCTATAGCCCACTGATTCTGTTTCTCTGGAGAACCCTTACTATTACATTTGCATCTGAAGTTTGCATTACTATGCCTCCTTCCTGTGTTCTGGTTACTCACATACTCCCCTCCAAAATTTTCTCTAAACATGCTTTGAAAAGAAAATAGTGTCTTTAATGAAAAATGTCTCTACACGCACCTGCATTCACTTTTTTATATGTTTAAATTAGCAATTGCAGCTCCCAGGACAAAGTTCCATCTAGCGATAAAAGGTTAGTTTTTCCAATCAGAAGCCTCAGGGTTAAACAAATTCATTTTAAAGAAAGAGAAAGCCATTTTATCTAGATATCGGCTAAATTATTTGACAGCTAAAACACATTAATATATACCATCACTCTATTCTGCTCAGTAATTAATATATCCTACTACTTTTTGCTTTACATAAAATTATCTAAAGAGCATTCACTAAAGAAAATGTTGCAATATGTTATAGTAAAAGTCTGCTCCTTTAAAAAAATAATAAAGATTAATTCCATAATTCCATATAGTTATATACAGGAATACCTAACGACACTGGAGCGGGCTAAAATTTTAAGGTCTTTTTCTTACCCAGGACTCCACGATTAACCACACATAGGTCAAGGCAGCATTTTAAGACACAGTCCATGAAAACATCTGAAATTGAGAAAGGGTTGCTTCTGAGCACAGCAATGACTATGGTGAAAAACTATTGTTTTCTCCTACTTCACATACCTGTTGACAGGATGATTCTGGAAATTGGGCTAATTACCACCTTTGCTGCCTCAGCCTTTACAGACAACTTGATTTTTCTTCTCATTGTTCAGAGAGAAGAGTGAAGCCAGGCTGTCATACTGCAGACTGTCCCCATAAACAAATAATTTAAAGAAGGTTGAAAAGCTTCACTCGCTTTATTTTGTTTTATTTCATACCAAAAAAAAAATAAAATGACAGAATAATTTTCTGTGTGGTTTTAGTCTGGCAAATGCTGTAGTTGAAAGTGTAGAACCAATCAACGGCACCTCTGGTTAAAATTTATTCCTGAGGAATATCCCAAAGGAGTGATTTCTGAGGAATAATACGCAGCCTTCAATTTACTTTATCACAGCTGGATATGAAGTTAAATCCCCGGCTGGAATTTAACTACCCGGAACCGAGCACCAGATGGCTTATCGGCACCTCCACCCGACAGCTGTGTCCTGATATGCACAGCTGGTCTTCAAATTTGAATGACAATATTTAAATGATAACATCATGTAATGTAGAAAAATGTGTTTGGGTAGCACAGATCTTGAAAACTAGATTGCACAGTTGCTCTTAATAGTAAATGCACAGTCTCAACGGCTAATTCACATTCCTTCTATTTCTGTAGATGGGCCTTGGCTGCTATAGGAGTTGACTACCATACAGAAGCATCGTGGCGCCATTCATATTGTACCACTCTCTGTCCATAACGGCTCCACTGGGTACTCACCATGTTAGATTTTCCTTCACATAAAAATAAGCACAACACAGTTTTCCATTGTGAAGCTGGAGACTTTTAAAATTTTGTGATAATTAATAGACACTGTATTCTGCCAAGATGGAGGAATTAAAAGGCACTTGGTAGTATGCAGCTGCTATAAAAAGTCTTCAACAATTTGGCGATGTTATTATTCATTTCCTAGTTGAGTCACAAATATCACCAGATCAACAAACATAACAAATTTAATACCAAAATTCGGCACTTAAAAAACTCCATGAAGGGCATCTGTCAAGGAAAATGTATTTGAATACATTTCAGACACACACACAAAAATGACATGTTTCAAATGAGAGATGGATGAACAAATGTGCCAGGCTTTAACTAATAAAATATACAGTGCAAGTTTTCTATTTTCACAAGTTGACAGAGGTTCCCTATGCTGCTGCTCAAACTTTGATGAATGTATACATTACTACAGTGACTCAAAGAAAACTGATCCTTAATATATTTCCAAAGTAATTGTGGATATAAGAAAAAAATGTGTTTAGTGGTAAGCAGAACTGGGTATATAACTCACCGCTACTTTCAGTAACTGAGTTTGGTCATGTCATTTAACTTCTATAAACTTCAATTCCTTCACCTGCAACATGGGAGCCATAGGTAAGAGTACATGTGTAAATATGTTACGGAAACTGCTATGAAACAGAAGGAGGTGGTGGGGCTACTATTCTGTTTGGTTCTCTAGGGGACTCAATCAATAATGTTCTTGTCCCTCACCAGTGTTCTGAGTAAGTTGAAATATAAAATCCAGGAGTGGCAGACAGAGGTCTGAATGTCACTTCCATAATTTCTAAAGTCTAAGTCAGAGGATACCCCTTACTGTGGGAGTGAAATGTACTTCCTAGCATTAATCCCAAATTGCCAGCCCACCCAGCCAGGCATGACAAAACAGGGGTGCCCAGCCAAGCCCCTGTGAGCAGTTTAGGCTCGAGAAGAAAAAGGGCCAAGGTGAGGCCACCCAGTTTAGTCTTCCCACATTTATCAGTCAAACAAGTCACTCAGAGTAAAAGAATAGAGTGGCCAAAGGTTCAACAAATACCCTCAACATGAAAGGAAACACAAGGAGTTAGGAATAACGGTCTCTCCCTGACTTTTCTCAGCTTTTGTTCTCTTCCTCCAGTGAGTTAAACATAAGTGTTTGGTCAGCAGAAGTCTGACTCTCCTCTTTGGAGGAAGACATCTGCACTTCGGCAGGAGAGCCCTGCTTCCACTGTCACGAAGCTATACCCTCAACACCAGTAATCACGCTTGGGAGTAACCTCCTGAGACCACTATGAGCAATATAGATTTTACCCTCGGAAGACTCAGAAATGTGTCAGAGTACAACATTAATTAAATCAACCCTAAGGTCACTGTACCCAAAGCCAAATATTCCTTATCCATTTCTCATCCTAAATTACATGTAGTCACATAATCCAACCTAGCTAGCTAAACCTTGGTGCCAAAATCTAAGTCCTTTCTCTTATACCACATATCCAAACCACGAGCTAGTCTATAGGTTCTTCTTTCAAAACCAATCTAGAATCTCTCCATCTCTCGTCAACTTCACCATGAACATCCCATCTCAGCAATCCCATTAAAGCTGCTTTATTTACCTCCATGGCTTCTACTACTTGTTACCATATTATATACTTGTATTTGTTTAGTTAAGTTCTCTCAGAGTAGGAATTTTTCTGTTTTGTTCACTATTGTATCTATACCACATAAAAAGCATTCATGACACATAAGCAATCAATAATTGTGTAAAGAAGAAAGTGAGAAAGGAGAGGAACAAAGAGAAGGGAAATATGGAGAGAGAGGGGAAGGAAGGAAAGAAGGAGAAGGAGGGAGAGAGAGGGAAAAAAACAAGAGGTAAGGAAACAAGAAAAATGAAGGCAACAATTGTTGGGGTTTTTAGGTTAAGTACATCCCAGATTGTAAATTTCCCCCTCCTCAATTTGAAGATCGAACCTGCCTTTGAAGCTTAAAATGCAACAGTCAGTATGTGAAAAAAGTTATTGTTTATTACAACCCCTTATGTTTCAACTCTCTAGCCGTTGTCCTTGCCATCTGCTAAATTGGCACTCTAACTTCACTAGAATTTCCAGACGCTCAAAACCTTCCACTCACTCAGTTTGCTAACTCTCCATTAAACACACTCACTCACGCTTGCCGTGCTCAGTCTGAACCCTGCCATTATCAGCGATGCCAATAAATGTCCCATCAACCCAGCACATTCCCTTCCTAGTAGGGCATAATTCTCACTTTTCACATTATAATTTAGGTGCTTTCAAATGATATTAGAGAAAGGCAGAAGTCTGTGATTAAGCACGACTCAGCAATATCAGGCTATTTGATTTCCAATGGATCTTCTGCACCACAATCTTTTTTATCAATTATTACTCATCTTTATTAGACTTCCCAAAATGAATCTTCTAAAATCCCTCACCAATTTCCAGTCACCAATTCCATTTCAAACATGCGGTAATCTTGGCAGGTGATTTTTACTACTCCTAGAAGATGGAGATTGTCAGTCATTAAGTACCCCATTTTCCTTTAATCTCTTATTCTCAAAAATAACCATCTTTTTATCCCACAGGGAGAATTGTCCTTTTGCTTTCAATCTCCCACAGAGCACCATAGTCATAATTCTAATGTTGAATGAGGTTTTTTGATCCTTGAGATCTAAATAAGATTGGCTCAAACTCCAAATTTACACTGATGAAATCCAAAGTCCTTCCAAACGTTTCTAGAAATTTACAAAGGTTTTGTGTTCTCAAGGTCACCTCAGTGTCTGACCTCGTTCTGTATGTGTTCTTCCTATTATGTACTACACTGACCCAGAAGTGACATCCAGAGCCCTTCCTTCAAAAAACCAAAGAACAGAAATAAGAAAAAATGTTGTGAGTGTTGTAGGTTGTAGGCTTTACTGAAAAGGCCAAGTGACATCATTCTAACGAGGGAGGATGAAGCAGTATCCTGCTGGGAATGTCTGGGAATGCTTTTGCTGTCTTGAAAAAAAAGGGACAGGTGTGGCTGATACCAGACCTGTCTCAGCCCAAGGCTTGCATGTAGATACACGTGTGAGGCAAGTCTTGTGACTATAAGGCAACAGGTAAGTTCTGAATGCCAGCAGCTTTCTGTTTCTTGTTTTGTGCAAAAACGTAAATCCATTTTGCTTTAAACCACCACTAAGTTTTCTGTTATTTGATACAGGAAGAACTTAAAGCTGATACAAAATTTCAGAACCACAGTTATCATGACCCTAAACCTATGAAATTCAAAGAGTTTAAAGATGTATGATCCAAGCCTTTACTGTAAGAGCCATTGGTAATTAGGTCACCTAAACTATTGAGTGCCATCTGGCCTTTAGGACGCAATTTAAAGCTAGGGGGTTCACAGATTCTTAATTCTGCACCCAGGAGAAAATGAAAAAAGATGGATGGTAACAGGTTGAAAATCCCCTTCCTCAGAATGAGAGCTCACATGGTGCCATGTCCTGGAACCATCTGAGTCCCTGAATTTGCCCTGAATCTGGAGACCTGCCTAAGCTCTAAATCTGCCCTGACTCTTCAGAAACCTGAATGTGAGTAACAGTCTGAGATAATGCTCCTCACCCACCTCAGCATGTAAGAGTCCTGAATTCCTAATATTGACCTTCACCCATAATCTAGCATGACACTATTTTAATTGCTATAGTCTATCATACAAAGTTCAATGTGATATCTGACAGGCTAATTCTGAAAAAATATTTCCATACAAAGACATATAATTTAAGAGACACTAGAAAACAATAAATTTTAGTCCCATCATAAATGAATTTTATACCTCCATTAAAAATTATGCTGTATAAGCACTTAGGGGGTTTCTGGGGTGCTCAGAATATCCTGTTGACATGAGTGGGGATTACATGGGTGTTCATTTTATGCATAACTTTTTAAGTTGTATGTTTATGTTTTATGTTTTTTTCTACATTTATATTCTATTTCACAATAAAAAGTATTTAAAATAGTATAAAGAATATTAGTGACATGCAAAGAGGTTAAAGATAGCTTAAATAAAAACCAATTTACACAACAGTGTGTATAATGTCAACATTTTTCACCAAATAGATAATATCCCAAAATGTTAAGAGACAGGTGATCTTCAACAAGGGCTAGAGTACTTAGAGATTGTTGAAGAACATATACACGTTTCTAAAAAGTGAAAAAAAAATGAATACTAAGTCACATGTAAAATAATCTTTCCTTTTCAATCTTATATGAACCATTGGGATATAATAGACTAGTTGGTTAGTTATACACAGAATACATTTGTTTATTCTTAGAATATTTTTCCATTAAAATTATGATCAACACTTATTATTTTAAATGGTGAGAGTACTTGATGTAAGTCATTGTTATTTTAGAATTTTGTTTTTATTGTGAAATTTCTTCATTAAAATTATCTGTGACACCAGTTAATGATGTCAAAGTAACTTTTGAAGTGGTAGGAAGACATATGAAGTTTGTTCTATTGCCCTAGGCTTTATTATTGTAATGATTACAATCACGAAGACATCATAATGTTATAAACAATTGTCATAAAAAGTAGGTTTACCATGTAAAATAATCTATATCCTTGTTATGATTACTTTATTATAGCAGTAGCCCAGTATTAAAAACACAAATCAAAGATATGTTGTATATAATTTGTTTTTAAAAGAAATCACTTAATAGGCCAATGTTCTACTATATAACCTTGGTCCTGTAAGTCACCAAAATGACTTTTAAAGATTAGAAAGTCAAAAAAGAAGTTTATGATTTGAATCTGCTATTGTTTTGACAAATAAGTTCAGGAATATGAACCAGAAAAAATATTCCAGAGAGAAAGAATACTTTCTTTTCTCATTTAGAGAATAATAACACTTATTTCTCTATGACTCTAATTATATCCAGAATGTACAAGCAGGTAGTAACATCAAGTGTTCCCAAATTAATGTAGAAATGGATTTGAATTAGAAACACAGTACCAAAATGTTCTAACATTAGTAACAGTCATTAGTAACAGTTTGTGAAACTGACGAGCAAATGCCAATCAAATAAATAGCTTGTATTTAGATAACCCCTGTAGTAGTTCAGTGGGGAGTTTTTGAAAAAGAAATTATTTCAATGCCAAGTCACGGTTACAGCTTTGAACAAGTAGCAAAACATGGGCATGTTTCTCAAATGGATTTCACAGCATCAGTGCAAAAGCTGGAGGGGATGGCTTAGTTTTTTAAGCCTCAGATTTGAAATACCTAGACTCCCTGCAACTACGGCATTAAATCCTCTGTGGAACTACAGCTTCAAATGCTATCAGGAGAGACTCAACTCTTCATCCTTCTGAGACTGATAAATTGAAAGCCATGAAGTTTAGAGAAAATGGAGGGGAGCCGGCAGCCTCCTGCACCCCCCTCCTCACCCCACACAGGAGGCCCTATTTGTAACATCATTTAAGCTTCTATTTGAGACTATCTCCTTGGTGAGACTTCAGGATGCTCTTTTTAAGACATTCAGAAATCTCACTCTCCTGCCATGGGCCATCTTTCTTTATAAACATTTAAACCAAATTTTACTCAGCTCAAAGTAGACAGAAAACATTATTTTTAATACCCATTTAAGACAGTCAAGGAAATTCTAAGTGCTGACTTTAAAATGCATTATAGGTATCCGGCCAACTCTTTATTATTTCTGTGGAAATTGATGAATCTCAAATTGATTTCCTTTTGCTGCTTTATGCTCCTGGACTGCCTCCTCTCTGACATCCATTGATGGATGGTTGGTAAATTCCAATTAAACAATGTAATTTTATTTAATTTGCATAGTACTCTACCATCCTCTCACATGTCCTATCTCATTTACAAAACTTTGTAAGATAACAAAGAACACTTATTTTCTCCAGCTTACAGATGAGGAAATTGTGGCTTGGAAGTTGACATGAGTTAACCATGGCTGATGTACTGTTGCCTTACATTATAAAATACAGGCCTTGAGAACCCTCCTGAAGCATTGCTAGTTGGAAGTAAGCTCTATTTAGGAACATAAACATTTTACCCAAGTGTCTAATGCATTCCAAATTTAAATAAAAATAATTTATAACTAACTCTTTTATCAGTAATGCTACAAAGCTCTGCTGTTATGTATAATTAATGATGTAAAATAGTGGAACACTGGAGAGGATGCTGAGGAAACTCTGGACCACTTTCTTAAGGTCTTCTACCTCGCTGATGAACAGATAGATGTCCCTTTTCATTTAGATTTACCTCTAAATTAAGCATAGGGATCCAGTTACATGTGGGCCCAAAAGAAAACCTGAGAATAACATGAGATGACTTCTAGACTTAAAACTCCAACTATTCTCCAAGTGTTAAAGAAAAATTAATTCATAAGGAACTCAAATCTCCAGACTAATTTAACATCTTTAAGACAGCTGCAAAGATGACTTTAAGTTTAGGCAAACTGGATAGTGGGCCCACTGGGTATTTTAACGCGAGATACTAAATAATGGGGATTTTAATATGTAGATACTAAAAAGTCACCAAATACGTTTGATTCCTTTGAGATGGCATATTATTTTAAATACAAATACCCTTGGAAATGCTGACATATTGAGATATTTTCTTAGACATTACCAACTAGTATAATTTAGCTGTTTTCCTCCAACTAATAGTTGAGTTGAACTTCTCTGATAGGAATTTTGATTTCAAGTAAGGAGAGAGGAGTTTTGGAGAAAAGAGTGGACTTAGTAAAGTGAAAATTAATAAACAGAAACCTCATTTAAAATACAGTTGGGAGGCTACAAGAGTGAACTCTCATGCATGTGTCACCAACACAAACACTACTGATTCCAACAGGAAGAGATAGATGTACCTTGCATCTCCGACAGGAAGTGCTACTACTTCTCTACCTCAGCAGGAGGAAGAAAAGATTCCTCCTTGCCCAGCTCGGCCAATGGGCGCCTGCTATAACTCAGCCAATGAGATGCCACTACACTTAGAATCTTCAGTTTCTTCCAATGGACTCTTCATTTACAAGAACCCCTCCCAGTCCATAAAAGAGTGTTCCTCTCCTTTGTTTCTCTGGACTTGAAAATTGCAATTTTTTATTGTTTCTGAATAAACCCATTTTGCTAGAGAAATACTGTAGCTATCTATTAAGGTCAATAGTAGGACAACAAAGTTCAGACTCCCTTAGCCAGAATAAACACAAATACCTTAAGAATTAGGGAGAGGCTATAGAGAGCAGTGGGCACTGAGACCAATTTTTCATGTACTGTATTACACAACTTTTTTTTTACTGAAGGATGTCCTGGTTCCTGAGGTTGTATCAAGAATGCTAGGGCTCTGGGCTGGCCGAGTGGCGCAATGGTTAAGAACTGGCTTGGGATGCCAGAGGGCCCCGGTTTGGATCCCACATATGAGGGCCAGTGACACTGCCCTCCACAGCTAAGATGCTGAACAACAGCTCAACCTGGAGCTGGGTTGCTGTGAGTCCCTGGCGACGGCGTAGGCTGCAGTCCCTGTGGCAGTGGGTTGCCATGGGCTACCGTGTGTAGCCAGCAGCCAGCGTGAGCGGCCAGCAGCCGCTGTGAGCGGCCGTCCAGAAGCCGGCGACTGATGTGCCTCACCCGGAAAGAGCGCAATGATGGTGCCAACTTGGGCCAGTGAAGCAACGTCCTCCACAACTAGACTGAAGAACAAAATGACAGCAACTTGTCTGTTCCCCTTCCCCCAATTCCCCAGCACTGTTCCCATCCCCCCAATTCCCCAATTAAAAAAAAAATCTTTAAAAAAATAAAAAGAATGCTAGGGCTCAGTTCAGGTGCTAATGAAAGTGAATTCAAAGTACAATGTACATTTTCCTTGCTTTCTTACCCTATTTCACACTTCTTTTAAATTTCACCTGGCATTAGTGTATCCTGATTACCCCATATAAATGACGTGTTCCTCCTCCAAAATTCCATAGAAATTTATAGCGTTTCTCTTTAATTACACCTAATTTTTTAATAGTACTTCGCAGCCTTGGGATAATTCTTCTAGGCTAACTTATGCTATTTAAACTGTATATTTAATTTCATAGCAATAAGAACCTTGAAGGCTTTGTATACCTCTCAACTCCTACCAAGTTAATATTTTAAAAGTCTGGATAGATTTATAGGTACTCTTCAAAATTATTTATGTGTCTTCCCTGGGCAACATAGGCAGGCATTCCAGAGCCCCAAAGGGATGCCTGGTTCATGCTTGCCCATCTTCCCAGACAGCCGAACTCTCCAAAAGTTTCTCTCTATCATGCATACAAAGTTTCCATTCCACCTTTTACCTGTGAAAATGAATAAAGGAAACCTCATTCAAAATGGCGTCCGGAAGCCACAAAGGGAAAGTACTCATAGGTACCACTCTGCACCTTGCACAGTCTGGCAGGAAGAAAGGAAATGTCCTCTCCACCCAGCAACCAGTCTTCAGTGCCTGAAGCAAATGAGAAGCTGCCACCGCTCTGAACTCTCATTTTCCTCAAGTGAACTTTTGTTCAGAACTTCTCCCCAGCTTCCTCTTTTGCTCTATAAAAGAATGCTTCTTTGTTCTCCAGACTTCTCTATAGTTCATCAACTTACTAGTTCTTAAGGCAAGTCCTCTTCTATTCCCGAAAATAAACTTGATTTTGCTGGCTGAGTCTCTTACCTTGTTCTTTAAAAAGACTGACACATTCCAACATTTATTTAGCACTTAACGGTAATGGTGCCAGGCACAAGGTACAACGCATCCAGAAAGGAACAGAGGTATCTTCTTGCCCTGGAAGTGCAGGCAGTTGCACTTCTGTGGGCCGTGTAGGTTAATTTCTGCTTCCCCGGCCTTGCTCCTTGTCTTTCAGCTCAGGGATTTACAAAGGCGACCACGTCCTACAAAACGCCCTGGCGGAAGAACCACTGAAAGGCTGGGTGGGGAGGAATCTGAAATGAACTGGTTGTAGGTTAGCATGCTTCACCTATACTCAACACCCATCCCAGACCTCTGAGGCCAGGAATCCCAGAGAGTCCATTTTGAGTGTGGCACATTTCAACTTTGAATTAAAAGTAAAATAAGTTAAAAACAAAAAGTTCCTAGGGACATGCAGCCCAGGGCTGCATAATTTCATACTAATTTTCCGATAAGACGCTCATTCTACTTCTAACAACGGGGTAAATGAAAAAAAAAAAAAAAAACAAAACAAAAAAACGCAACAACAAACCCTCGTGGTACCTAAAAAAAAAACCACCTCCTTAGCAGGGAGCCCCAGGTCCCGGGTGACCAACTCCCGTGGTCCCGGAGGAAGCCGGGAATCGCGAGAGCTGCGAACCGCCCGCCGCGCCCGGAAGGGGAGGGCGTGGGGCCAGGAGGGCGGGGCGCCGAGGATCACGAGGTCCGGGAGCGTCCGCCGCCGAAGGATCTAGGCGGACCCTCGGGGCCCGATGGCGCAGATGTCGAACCTTGTGCTCTTCACACAGCTCCTGCTCAGCCCAGCTCTCGCGCGCAGCTCCAGCCCCCTCCCCCTGGTCCTCAACACTTGGCCTTTTAAGAATGCAACCGAAGCAGGTGCGGGCGGGGGCCGGGGGCGGGGACTGCGCTGCGAGCGCCTGCAAAGTGGGGAGAACCGGCCGGCTGGCCCCACTGAGGTCACGGGAACCGGGAGCGCGGGCCAGCGCCAGACCGGGCCAGGCCTTCCGCAGCCTCACTTCCCAGTCCTTTCCGCACCTACTCTGCCGCTGCATCTTTTGCAATTGACCCTTACTGTGTGCTCTTTGCCACTACTGCATTTTCGGTCCTCATCATTTAGGGACACGCCTCTGTTCACCCCCGCGCCAATATGTTCTCCACCCTGCTGCTGACCCAGAGCACTGAGGGCTTTTTTGCTTTAGACTCTTCCAGGGACGCTCGTGCTGTGTTTTGCCTGACATCATTCTGTTCACTGGCGGTCCCTTGTCTACCTCTCCACTTCTCCTTTCTAATCCCTCAGTTCTCCCCAACAGCACCCTGTACTCGAGCTTTGCAAACGACAAATAACTTCCCAAAGAAAGCATATTTTCTTCCCTACATGCTGATATGCTGTATTTGCTACCTGGAATGCGGGGTTCCAGTCTTGACTGCGGAGCTTGTCCAAAATATCAGTGACTGTGCCCCACCTCCTGAGATTTTGAATTAACTGCTAGAACCAAGGCATCTATTTTTGTTTTTGTTTTAAACCTCCCCAATTGACTTTGATTTGCAGCCAGGATTGAGAATCACTAAGCTAAAGTGTTACCTCTTCCAGGAAGCCTTCCCTGATGTACTGCCCCTCTGTCCAATCTTAGTTAGGTGCCTATCTTATTGCTATTAACCTACATATGCAATTATCTTGTAATTTTCTTATTATATTGTGTGTTTGTTTCATTCATCGCAAGACATAATACCCCAAGAGTAATTTCAGATCCCTTCTAAGGCTGCTAATGTAATTTTCTGGGGGCACATTTGGCTCCAGAATTTGGTGGAGCTTAGTTTGTATATTTTAAGCAGTGCATACATTCAGAAAAAAATGAGGAAATGGGATGTGAGAAAGGTATTCCCAGTGATAATAAGACAGAAACGAAAGTGCAGCAGCCCGGCCAGGGGAGAATTCTGTGTATGTTGCCTATAGCTTTTCAAAATACACTTTCAAGCCAGTATGGCCAGCAGTAATACTTAAATTATTTACCAATAGTAGCATCTGCCGTTTAAGGGATTCTCTTTTTATTAGTACAGAAATTGACCATTGAAGACTTTTTTTCTTTTTCCTAGTCAATGTACAGGACTCCACAGAACATAGAGTGCTAAAAGCATGGCCTCTGGAGCCAAAATGGCTACTTTTGAATCCTGGCTCTTCTACCTACTAGCTTTGTGACCTTGAATAAGTCACTTAACCTCTCTGAGTCTGTTTCCTCCTATTTAAAATGAGGAAAATAATTGTACAGTACTTGCCAGGAAAGCTGTGGTGAAGATTAAATGAATAAATCCATGTGAAGCCCACATGTAATTATTTACTGTTAATGGTATTATTACTGAGATTTGCTGTGATAGATGTTACCTCAATAAAAGTATTATTAATAGTTATATATATTTTTAATGATCTAATGCAGAATAAATTTATAAGGCTATGATTTAATGAGTTTTTAATGTAACTGTCTTTTAACAGTTTCCATTGTAACTTTAAATTGAAGGAGCGAATACTTATTTATTTACACACACACACACACCCCGCAGAGATACTTATTAATAAGTATAAAAAACCTCACATTGCATCAATAGCCAAAGTCTTTGAATTCACAGTAAATAGCTGTTATATAATTTTGTCTGTATCACTGTGTATATCGCTGACTCCTTTGTAGCACTTGATACACTAATTTAAAAATTTAGTTTAACTTAGAGTAAATGTGAAAAAAATAATGTAAAACTATGAGTTCTCAAAACATTTCTGGTTTGTTGCATTTGTCATTGAAAAAACTGTATATAAACAAACACTGTTGGGATTTGTTTAACAGCGTGGAGTACATTAGCGTCTGGAGGTTCCCCCCTGGATGCTGTGGAGAGGGGCTGTGCTGTGTGTGAGAGGGAGCAGTGTGACGGTACTGTCGGCTTTGGAGGAAGCCCCGATGAGTTTGGAGAAACCACACTGGATGCCATGATCATGGATGGGTAGGAACACTCTCCAGGACTGATTTATCTCTGCACCTTCGCTTCATAGTTGATTAGTCTTCTACAGAGAGCAAGATAGATGATTATGTAAGGTTTGTTACAGGCCAAAACCCCAAGCTTTCCAAACATAAGGAGTTTCCCTCTCAATTAAAAGAAAATCATAATTATTATAGAAATAGCACATGAAGGAGGGTAGCCTCCTTAGCACAGGAGAACACCACAAACTACAAAAATATGTCTCTGACCTGGTAAACAGTCATTCACCGGCCATCCGCAAATGCCGAGGGTGCCTGACCTGAAGCTTTAAAACCCCTTTCAGAAGCCATATTAAAGCCAGCCAGGAGAAACTAAGATAAATTTTAGTGCTGTTGGAGTATATGGTAAATTGATTTTGTATGTGTTCCTTAAATTGTCTGATTGTGGAAGTTTGTATGAACGTCATGGATGTGCTGTGACTTCTATGTTAAGTTGGTGTTTATCCTGCAAAACACTATAGCTTGAAGTAAATCAATATTTTTAAAATCTATGAACCTATGAAAATACCTTAACGCTTACTCCATTTTTTTTATTTTTTATCTTGCAGCACTACTATGAATGTAGGAGCAGTAGGAGATCTTAGACGAATTAAAAATGCTATTGGTGTGGCAAGAAAAGTACTGGAACATACAACACACACACTTTTAGCAGGAGAGTCAGGTATATTTTAACTATACTGAAATAGTAGATAAAAGCCAACTTAAGTTCAAATTCTAGCTGTTTTACATAATACTTGTTTAACTTTGGATAAATTTCTTCTAAATTCTTACTTTCTCCATCTTTAAAATTGGATTTAAAAAAATGAGTATTATCTGTAGATGGGGAATCGCTGGACTGAAAGAGGATTCAGTATCATTTCTCTTCCTGTATTACGTTTTATAGGTGTAAGATCCATGGGAATTGTTAACATACGAAGGTGGGAACAGAAGGAGTTTTGCTATGGCAGTGTCACTTGAATGTCTTTCATGTTAATACCAAAAATCATACAGTGACCTACATTAAAAATAACTTTTAACAATGTTTTTAGCTAACAACTCCAGTCCTCAATTTTGTTGAAATACAGAGTTGAAAACTACCTGACAAAGGATCTCTTACCCGTTTATGGAATCCAGTTGTCCCTCTGGTGTCCCAAAGCTTTTTACATGCTGGGCACTCATCCTAGTTAGAGCAATAAGATTCTTAGTTGGTGAGAGGCATGCCTTTTCTTTGGTAAAGCGGAAGAAGGGAGATTGCGGAGGGGAGGGAGACAAGAGAACAGACTGTCATAACACAGCCTAAGGATTTCAGTCAGATCAGGAAGGACAGTTGAGATCTAGAAACTGATGCCCTCAAAACTGTTCATGTCTGAATACTGCTTTGTGTACCCTGGGATGACTGTACCCCACTTAAGAGACAGCTGAACTATAACACTTCCTGTACATATATTTTGTTTAGAAGATAGTACTTAACTGATTTCCATTTTTCTTTTCTTCCCAACGTCTAGCCACCAAGTTTGCCGAAAGTATGGGGTTTGTCAATGAGGATTTATCTACCAATACTTCTCGAGCTCTTCATGCAGACTGGCTTGCTCGGAATTGCCAGCCAAATTATTGGAGGGTGTGTATACATAATTTTAAAAAGTAAAATATTTGAAAATATTAAATGACATCCCTTCTACTCTTTGTGGTCTACCTATTGCCTAAGGTGCTAGTTAGCGCCCTGGTTGCACTTTAGAACCAACGATTTAAGTTGGCTCTCTGGGCGTGGGTGTCCTTAAAAGCTCCTGAGCTGTATCCAGGGCATATCCCAGGTGGAGAACTAGTCCCAGGCAGTAGTTTCCAAACTCGAATGTTCTGTGGGGAGAGGGAGCTGCCTCAATCAGAACCGCTCTGCTCTGTATTTCCTTAAAACAAAAGGTCCCAAGTCTAAAAAGTCAAAGTTTGGAAACCATTAATCTAAAATATGTCTTAGATTTTATCTATGTAATTTGTACCGAGTATCTTGCCCTTGTTTGCCTGGAGTTTTTATACTATTAGGTGTCTAGTATGTCACTAGTGGGATACTTTATCTGTAAATCAATGGGACCCTTAGCATCAATCAGTTTGTCTTTGTTCCAGAGTTTTTCCATAGACTCTCTTAGTCTCTCATCTGTTTCTTCCTCAAATCCTAATTACCACGGAGTCTCTGAGGTTAGCACTTGAAAGAGGCCACTGTGTAAAATCAGGTCAGGGGAGGCACCTAGTGCCCTCATGAATAAGACATGAATAGTAGGTTTCCTGCTTTAGTACTAATCCCTACATACAACCTAAATTTATGAATTTGGATTATATCCTGAGCCTTTAAGATTCTTAAAGGAATCTAAGAGTAAAATTTAGAGTATGTTCATGTGAACCTAGCTTTGGAAAAAAAAAAAAAGATTGTAAAATAGATTTTGCTTGAAATCGCATAATTCTTCTTTGGCCAGGGAACAAATTCTGAAATTTAAAGGTCATGTTGCATACCTAATTCTGTCTAGGATTAAAATATAGCAAAAAATTTTCATTTCTATCTGCCATTATGCTGAGAATTTTAGGCATATAAAAGAAAAACCAGGGATCTTTTTCAGACGATGGAGTTATCTATTCCACATTATGTAATTCTGGGAGCAGACTAGGTATTTAGTAAAATTATATCCATCTATTCACATAAGACTTAGCTAACCTTTGACTTTTAATTCTTATCTTTCGCCAGATGTCCTTTTGGTTTCTTGCTAATGTTTAGTGATTGTACATAACTACGTGCTGATTTCCAAAATCACCCTTTCTAAAATATAAAACTTAAATCTTATTTACAGAATGTTATACCAGATGCTTCAAAATACTGTGGACCTTACAAACCACCGAGTATCTTAAAGCAAGATGGTTCTACCTATAAAGAAACAGGCGATAATTACGGTCATGATACTATTGGTAATTTGCCTTTTATATAGTTTTCATGGTTAAAGTTCAGCCATTTTTAATTACCTTTCTGTAGTTCTTAACTTCTTCATCCCTATTTATGTACCAGAAGGCGATTTTGATTGTTTTAACTGGCAAGTTATATCCACATATATATGTGTATGTACACACACACACACACACACACACATGTTCTTTTCTAACCATCTGTATACATTTTGGTTAATTACCTTATTATAAGACCCCTAAAATGTAATGACTATTCACTTGTGGATTTTTAAATATTTATATTCAGTTCTTTAAAAATTTGGCGTTTGCCACATTCCAGTGATCTTGCTGAGCTGTAATGTTGAAATTTTCCATTAGTCTGTATTTGTGATTTTCTTTGGAATTTCCTTTGAAAAATGACATTGAAAAGTAACTGAGCAATTTGAAAAGTATGGGATGTACACCGAGTGATGCTATGAAACCAGGCCATTGAAGAGCACAAATTCTACCACTGCTATAATTTTCAGTATTCTCAAGTTTTCTGTCATCTTCTACGTGTCATTAATAAAAGAGGATATTTTGAGGTAAATTTTAGAATTGATACTTATAAAGATTTTTTTTTTTTATAATTCTAGGCATGGTTGTAATCCATAATATGGGACGCACTGCTGCTGGTACATCGACAAATGGTATAAAATTCAAAATACCTGGGTTAGTGTTTCTAAAAGAACACATCTCACAAATATGTATTGAGTGTAAACTGGGAGTGTGGCTTGGGGAGATGCAAATGTAAAGCACAGCCCTGCCTTCCTTGCTGAGATAAATAAATGTGAAAGAAAATAGATTAGTACCTGCTGAGTTCCAAAGGAGAAGGAGTCCTGGCTGGTGCTGTAGCCTTCAGGGATGGCGGTGGTGATATGGTGATATGATTCGTTGGGGAGAGTTAGGGAGTCCAACAGGGAGATGCAGGGAGCTGAGCCTGCGGAAGGTGGGGGAACACCCAGGCCAAGGCTCTGGCAGATCCAAGGTAGTACTCACTGAGTTCAGAGCTCTCCCCAGCTGGAAAAGAAATAAGTGTATGTCGGGTGCAGGATGGAATACTGGAGTCAGATTTCAGGGGTCTTAAGTCAGTTGAAGGATTTCTGGATTTTATTTCAAAGCAGTAGAAAAGCATTGGAAGTTGATTACAAGGATAAACCTTGGTAAAATTTTGGCACATAGATAGAAAGCAGAAATAGATTGTAGGTGAGGAACACCTATATGAACCTGTTGAGATAATACAGAAATTAGATGATCAAGCACAGTAATAATAGTCGCTATAAATCTGTGCCATCTTGAGAGATAACCAGCTGGTATCTTGTTCTTATATAATTAATGTAGGTTTGTGGAAACCTAAGTTGAATAACTTAGGAAATCCATTTTCTCTGTGTTCTGAGGAGAAAATACTTAAAACGATAATCAGTGGCTAACTAGAAATACTCCCTATTATTGAAACATCATAAAATAATTGTTTTTACACTTGATTTCCTGTCTTAAATTACTGTGCTGTGTCCTCACACAGTCGAATAGGAGATTCGCCGATACCTGGAGCTGGGGCCTATGCTGACGATACTGCGGGAGCAGCTGCAGCCACTGGGGATGGGGACATACTGATGCGTTTTCTACCAAGGTGCGACTTCTTCCGTATGTGACTCTTAGAGATCTTTAGAGGAGATATTGTCTATCAAAATATAAAATAATTTCTGCCATATACTCCAAATTTGTGTGTACAAGAACTTTTGAGAAATTCTGTTTACAACTCTACCAACAACTCGTGTTGGTAATATAATAATTTAAATTAAGTAATCATAGTCCTTTGAAGTAGGATATTTCTCACTACTTCAATGATGAAAATGTTTATGAGCCATTTAAATAATTTATGTAAAGCCACCGAATAAAGGAACTGGTAACTGATGATAAGAGTAAGAAATGCAGTCACTGTGTACGATTACTGAAAGATAATCATGACAACTAGATGTTTTGCACATGTCCAGTATGTTCCCTATTGATTGTAGCCCCATTTCTTATTTAAATATAACCTCTATACATGATGACTTCTGGCTGTTGTTACTCAGCCAAAGACAAAAATAATAGTCCTTATCTGAAACTAATGGGTGCATTAGTTGAAACGATAGACATTGTATCAAGGTTTACTTGCTTACATGGCATTAGGGACTCCTGTTCACTTACATTTTCTATCAGATATAACAATTTTGATAGTTTTAGATTTCTAACTTAAAGTAACCAAATTTGGAGTTAGTTTATTCTGTGATACTAAAATTTTGCTTCTGTTTTAATCAGCTACCAAGCTGTAGAATATATGAGAACAGGAGAAAATCCAACCATAGCTTGCCAAAAAGTGATTTCAAGAATTCATAAGTACTTTCCAAAGTTCTTTGGGGCTGTTATATGTGCCAATGTGACTGGAAGTTATGGTAAGTTTTATTTGGAGTTTGAATTTGTGTGAACATTGCAAATGTTGATAAAAACATACACTTTAAAATATTATGATGTATTTTATTCCTATATATGGAAATAGGGACTATATTGAGTTGACATTGGGTAAGTGTTAATTGATGACCTATGAAGCCCCACAAAGTGTTAAAAATATACCTAAAACTCTCCTATGGTTGACTGCTGATAGATTTGATGCAGTCTATGGCTATTAGTTCTTATCTTTGACTTCTGTCCTAAGTACACGTTAGCTTCAGCTCCACCACATGGTGAGATGGGCTAATCTAGTCAAATGCTTTTATTAATTAGAAGTAGATAGGGATAAATTATCTTCCCTACTTCTTTTCTATTCATTATTTAATGTCTTAGTCATTTAGATCTTCTTGGGGCTCCAAGGGACAAAATGCATTACTAATTAGTAAACCATAGAAGTTAGCAGAGTTATTTTTATGCTGCATTTGAGGCATGTCCTTTGCTCATTTAATTTCTGTATGAGCCTATCACAGTTTCAAAGCATTTCCACATCAACCACTGCTGTTTCTCATTAGTGAGTTTTCAGATGGGGAAGATATACAGCTTACTGATCGATATGACTTATTAGGTTAGACTGCTTATTATTGTTCTTTGATCTTTTACTTCCCACAGTTCTGTATTTGAAAAACTTGTTTGAAGAATTCCGTATTCTTTTTTAAGTACTAAGATACAAAAGTCAATATAAGTTATGGGAGGGAAAAGCTTTATATATAAAATAAGTCAGTTTCATTGATTCCCTCTTAAGAAATAAACCTCAAAAGGCTCAAAGTTGGATTTAACAGGATGTAAAATGATAATTATATAATTGTAGATGAATTTAAATCTGTAGATGATAATTACATAATTTTAGATGACTCTAGCCCCTTATATTTAAAGTAATGGCATTGGAAGGGGACCCTCCGTGTGCTTGCGCACAGGTAGGTAGGGCAGCAGGAAACCTCTTCAGTAAGATGAACTTGATTAGACAGAGAGCATCTTGAAAAGAACTCTCCTCACTTTCTATGAGAATAAAGGAGCAGGAAAGAACAGGGAGCACGGGGAGGGGAGGATTATGGATGAAAGATTAGAATGTGCGAGTGGCTAGGGAAATAAAATCTTTAGTATGTGCCTGAAAAAAAAAATTTTTTTTTTTGGTTAAGAAAAGGATATGAACACAGTAAAATAATAGTAGCAATAACAGCATGTGCATAGAGCAGAAAATCAGCCTATGAGGTTCAAAGAGATGACTTACCCTCTACTACCTTTCTTCCCTCTCCTGGACTGTCACTACTCAATACTAAGGAGGATGACAGTGTCCTTCGTGTGCCTTAGGTGGACCTCAGGTATACAACAGGCGATGTCTATGTGGTTGTAAACATGTGCATTCTCCAACCAAACAATTTTCTCTTTTCTTGGCCTCAGGTGCTGCATGCAATAAACTACCAACATTTACTCAGTTTAGTTTCATGGTTTATAATTCTCAAAAAGATCAGCCAACTGAGGAAAAAGTAGACTGCATCTAATCCATCTTTTCTGTCAGCATCTATATTTAAAGAAGAAAGAAGCAAAGGCTGGAAAGGTTACTCACTATCACTGCAGAGCTGCATTCTCAATTCTTTGTGTAAAATAAACACAAAAATAAATGTATGCTGACATCGCACTTTTACTTGGAACATATGAAATTTTTTATTACCTAGTTTTAAGCGTTGTACGAGTATATTGCCTCTGAAAATGCATATGTGTGTATATATGTTTTAATGTTTAAGTTTTAAGTGTCATTTGGATTTCTACTCCATGTTTTAAGAAATTTGTTCTTTGAAGATTTATTTCCATAGTGATATAATTATTAAAGCCAAAAGAAATAATCTAGAGTTAGATACTTAAAGTATCCCATGTTTTTTAGACCCAAAGAAAAAGTAAAGATGAGGCGCAGCGTGATTAGTCCTGATTGAATTTCAGTACATTACAGTGATATGTCTCTTCCCACTGATTATCAACTTTACGTAATGCTCCCTGCTAGCTTAAAGAAGAGGGAATGCTATTAATAATAAAGGTGCTTTTTGTTTTGCTCCTATTAGAAAATATGGGCAATTTTCTGATGAGCACTTGTGTTGATTTTCTTTGGTTTTTTTCCTCTGCTAGAGCTCTCAACGTGTGAAGGTTCTTCAGCCACAAAAATCTCTGACCTTTTAGCTACTAATATTTAGTATTAATAATTTTTTCTGAAGATGATTTAGGGAGTTTGAATTGTACTGTGGTTTTACTAATCTCGTGTGCCGTGGTCGGTGATTGCAATTAGAAATGAGTCAGTTAATCTATCGTGTAGCTTGGTCTTGTTTTCCTAAATGCTGAGTCTACTATCTGACAGCTATACAGAGTTGTATGTGTGCTTTCTCAGCATCATCTTTTCCTTCAAAATCATTATCTTCACCATCAGGAGTCAGTAATAAAACCGTGTGAACAATATTGTCCTCAAGCTTTAGTATATCTGCTCTATTTTTTTCTACACTCAGCTTAATATTTAATGTCCTGTATAATTTAGGACTAGAAAGCTGTAGTTTTGAGAATGCTATTAGGGCACTTGTTCTCAGACCTTGCTATGTATCATAATTGTCTGGGGAGCCTTCTCTTCTATCCCACCAAGTCAGATTCTCCACAAATGAGAACTTGAAAGCTGGAATTAGCAGCTACTAATGGTAGCCTGAAAGCTAATAAGGAAATAATCCTACGGCTTCACTCACAGAGCAGAAGGGAAAACCTTACTTTCGGGGGTTCCCATGAGGTATGTCGACTTGCTGAAATCTGATATGATGACTTAGAATGAGGGGAAGTAGTCAGATTTAAACTTTCAGTATACTGTTATCAAATGGAATGCCTGTTTTGCGTGTTTGCTATCTATTAATGTTAGGCAGCCACGTACCACCAGAAAAATGAAATTGAAAGAATTCATGGCCTGTCACTCCCCAGAAAATTGTAAGTTAGGGTGACAAAAACAACCCACAAATTTTTTAAAAGGCATTTTCTCTTTAACTCAGGATCTTCTTGATGGAAATAAGTTTTCTATATATCTAATGTAGAAAGAAATGGAATTAGCTTTGGAAATACATTTTTAAAGTTCTAGATTTGAATATAATGTAATCTAAGTGCTGCAGATGTGTTGTCCATTCTTTTGAAAAGTTAAAATTACAGTTTTGTCCCTGGTGATGATGTGCACTGGGAACTCACCTCTTTGGTGATGTTTTGATATCAGTGATCACTGGACTTGTAGGGGAGACAGGTAGAAAACTAGTGAAGTAGCACAGTTTGTAAAGAGAATTGTGAGCCAATCATAAATTGAACTTGGAAATGATTCACTAAAACTTGGTAAAAGCAAGAAAGTTACTTGGGAAGGGAACCTTGGAAAAGGTAATCATTATCTAACTTTATGATAGACAGTAGTTGGTGGTTTTCTTCACATACATCCTTGTTTGTATAGACTGCATAGCCCTTCGATAGCTTAGGGTAAAGGTAAAAGATACGGTTACATCACCTCTATTCTGCTGGGTTTTTTTCACCCTATAGAAAATGTTCTATTATTTGCCTACTAAGATGAAATTAAATTGTCCTAGCATACATATGGATTAATCAACTTTCTTAAGTGATTCATTAACACTGTCACTTAAATATATATATATGTATATGTATACACACATATATAGATATGTAGTGTGTATATACACACACACAAAGTGATTGCCATCTAATTCTGTTTTTACCTTTTTTCAGCTCCCACCTTTCATCCACTTTAACATTTCTAGCATATACAGCAAAGGAGTTTACTGGGCTTTAATTTGAGCATTATCTCAGCTCAGTTTAACAACATTTAGAAAAAGGAAATGATTTGAGTGTCAACAATATCAAAGTTTCTTGATTATTACCCCCCCCAGAGACTGTAAATGAACTTCACTCAAAGGTTTAGTATTTTTAGCACAGTACGTAAAGAGGAAAACCTTAACCACAAATAGATAATAAATAATTTGGTAATTTCATGCTCTTCATTTATTTGCATTGATTAACCCCTGGAACAAAACCTTTTTAGTTAACTATCTGACTGTATTTAAATGGGCAGCTGACTCTTTGCATGGGCTGAGTCTTATTTTTTTCTAGCCACAGCAAAAGCCGTGGAGTTATGAATCCTGTTCACCAGGCAGCTGCAGCTCTGCCGACCCTGTGCATAGTAGGACTGCTTTTCCTACCTGTTCTTCCCTTGTGATTTGGTTCAGCTATGTCACTGGTTCTGGTAAGGAGTGTTAAGCAGAAGTGAAGCTTGTAAGAACGTCCCAAGCTTTCTTTTTTTGAAGCATGACTACATGGTGTGGTTGCCCCATCAATCTGAGTCCTTGAAGGACCATAATGAGTAGACCCCTATGACAGTACACAAAGGACCATAGTGGGAACAAGAAATAAGCCTGTTATTGTGAGCACCCAGCATAAACTGCCCTGTCCTGACTAATAATATCAAATATAAGTAAATAGTTCAATTTTGGTGGAGATTATTAAACTGATGACAAATGAGCTTTTTTTTTTTTTTTTGGCAGCTCAGCAGCAGCTCAGCTCTGGCCAGGAATCGAACCACTGTTGCTTAGAACTCACACTCTTAAGCAAGCTCTTAACCAACTAAGCCATTGGGCCAGCCCTGACAAGTGAACTCTTTAAAGGGCAAAAGAAATTAAAAAACAAACAAACAATAAAACAGGCAAAGATAATCTGGTTAGAAAGATACTGGTTAGAAATTAACTAAAAGGGTTAAAAATATTACTGGGTAGGAAAGTTATGGATGACTTCTTAAGAATATTTTTGTTTTTTAAAAAAACATTAAAAAAAATTAAGTTGGCGAACTCATCCTAGAAAAAGTGCTACATACCTCACTGCTGAATATCATTACAGTCACCTTCAAAGTACTCCCCTTGGGAAGCTATGCACTGACACCAGCGCCTGGTCCACCCTTCAAAGGAATTTTGGAACTCTTTCTGCAATAGCCATCAGAGCTGTCATCGTATTACTAGTTTAATAGTTTAATTTGAATAAAAACTAGTAACACAAATATATATCTTAATTGGATGCTAATAATTATGATGATAAATTAAGACCTATTTATGTCATTTTACTGTTCATTTTTAAAAAAGATTCCTAGGCTTTTTAAAAACCTAAAAAAGCATATTTAAAATTTTTGCTTCTTTGCTTGAGTATTATGCTATTCGTGTATTACTCAGTATACTTTCAACCCCTGACTTAGGAAGTTAGAAAAATGTGTTTAATGAGGTCTACAAAAGATATGAATTGTTTGTGGATCATTTGTGCTATATGATGAATGCTTTTTTATACAACCGAGGGTCGGTCAGTTAAGAAGTGACATATTTCAGTATTTGGAGAGAGCTTACCCATTTGAAGGATAAAGTAGTCACATTTAAGATAGATATAATGGAAGCTAAAGCTGCCATGATCAGCTTATTTGCCTCTGAGTTAAAGGGACAGGAAGCCCTTTATAGTTCTAAGGCGGAGACAATGCACTGAAGTGTTGGTCAACTGATTTAAACTTGTGACCTTTCTGTGCTGTGCACTAAATGTGGTTGCTCATTTATTTTCTTTAATTAAAATTTGATTCCTATAATGTCTATGTTGACATATAAAATTTATGAGAAAATCATATATAGAATAGATGTGGAGAAGTAAAGTTTCTTCCAGTTCCTAGCAATCTATCTCTAACTTGTGCAAAATCTTTAAGCACCATAAATGGTAAAATAGTTCCTTCTATTCCTAAATAAAACCAGTATCATTTGTCTTCCATTCTTGTCCTGTTCATGGTGATTAAAGCAGATTGAAAATGAAAGCAATGACAAGTTAAGAATAAAAGCAATATCAGACAATCCAAGTTTACTCAGTTTTGTTCTAATGAGACTAAAGCAGTGCTACATTGGAGCCCGCTTCTGCCGGCGGAGCCAATTGTTAAATCATTAATACCTTGAAATTGGTCATGTTGGGAGTATTTATACCTCATATGTCAGCAAACTTTACTAATTAGGGCTTGTTTTCCCCCTGCAGAGAAAGTTTACCAGCAAAGCATTGACTGAAAGTGTTTTGAGATAGTGTTGTATATGTATTAATACATATATCTATATGTATATATAGATATATCTATAGGTAGATGATAGATGATAGAGAGAGAGATAGATAACAAACACACACACTACATACCTTAAATGAACTTGTGGATAGAGCTACAGAAGCTACCATTAGGGTTGGAATCCATTTCAACTATTGGAATCAAACACAAAATAAGTTTAAAATTGGTTAAAGTAAAGTTGGTTATACTTGTATACATGTATAACAGTAAAATTTAAATATAAATAATAGAAGATGAGAGAGAGAAAGGGGAAGATAGATCAAATAAAGGGTAGAGAGATGAATATTCTCATCTCACAAAGGGGAAAATCAGGACACACGCAGTGGGAAATAAAACAAAAAACAAAGGCATAAATGTTTACAGGTAAGCAAGAAAGTAATGACATCACTATAGTGATTTAAGGACAATGGGAGGTATAAGCAAAATATTCATCATCTAAACTTGATTAATCAGCGAAAAGGCATAAGCATCCCTCCCCCTTCATAATATGGAAGTTACCAGCAGGAGAAATCATTAAGAGTGATTTCTTCTCGGGAGTGGAGATGGGAGATAAAAAGATCACTGATGTTTCCATGAAAAGCCTTCCTCCAATAGAATTTTTAAAATTTATATCTTCGATAATATATCAAAGCTAATTTAAGCTTGCTTTATAAATATAAAACATTGTTCATAGGATCAGAGTTTTAGAAATGAAACACATTTGAGATCCCAAGTCTAACGCCTATATTTTGTAGATGAGGAAGTTGAGACTAAGAGAGAAGTGACTCTTAACTTAGAAGCCCACATGTCAAGAACATGTCACTTATCTCTGCCTCTGGCATCCAGGCTTATGCTACCAAGGCCGCAACCACTACAGTTAATTCTATTCTTTAAGAATCTGGCATCTCACATTTTTTTCCTTTTCAGCAATAGCAGTAAATTATAAGCTTCTCAAATTCTAGATCAGATGTCATGCCCAGATAACCTCCAACAGAGCAATAAAATTCTAAAGAAATTAGATCATATGTAAATGATAACCCAAGTGTGTATATTCTATAACAAAATATGTTGTGTTCGGTGCTCATGTTCTTGCGAAGTTACTAGGTGTCCATTTGGGCTATAATAACAAATAACCCTAGATTGGGTCACTTAACAAACATTTGTTCTCGCAATCCTGGAGTCTGGGAAGTCCAGGATCATGGCATCTGGTGAGAACCCCCTTCGTGGTTGGCAGATGGTCATCTTCTCTCTGTGTCCTCACATGGCAGGCAGCAGAGTGGAAGCAAGCTCTCTTGTGACTCTTATAAGGGCACAAATTCCTTTCATGAGGGCTACAACTCGTGATCTCATCTCATCTTAATGACCTCTCAAAGTTCCTACCTCTAATACCATCAAATTGAAGATTGGATTTCAACATACAAATTGGGGGGGGGGAATAAACATTCAGCCCATAACAGTAGGCCTCTCAAAGTCTAATTTGTACACAAAATTACAGATATAGAGAATAAATCCATTGACTCCATGATTCTGATATTCTAAGGCAGAGAGGACAAATCCATATTTTGAATTATGGCTTTAGAACCTAAGGTCATTTAGTAATGATTATTTTTTATAGGATAATTTAAAAAACTTGTTTGGTAAGACAATTTGTTTGAATTATCCGATATACTTGCGAGTTAAAATAATATGCAAAAACCACAAAAATATCTACTTCTTTCCCTACATTTGGTTCATTTTATAAAGACATTTAAGTAGATCTAAATCACCCAGGTGCCTCATTTAGCCAGATGTTGGTATAGGAAGAGAACCACTAGTTGATATTATTTAATAAGATTCTCTAGCAGTCTATTGCCAGTAAGACAATTCCCTATTCAGTGGAGCATTCTGAAGCCAAATTGCACAAGTTCTACGGCAGACAAAATGGAGGGAAAGGAAGTCTCTGATATCACTGTGGATATATATGAAGAGCAGGAAGGGCAGTAAAACGTACTTATTTGATCATCCACAACTGTGGAGATGGCATCCCCAGTGCCCTGGAAGGTCCTAGATATTCTCAAATAATTCAGTCATTGAAAGAGAATGTAAACAGGGTAGTTTAGCGAGATCCTAACTGGTGGTGGAAGAGTTTAGGGTGAACTAGTCTTTCTGAATTAATTAGAATCTCTTGAAAACCAATCTACTCTACTATGGTAGACCCCAGCTTCAGAGCTCTCCAAGAGTTGGTTGAGGCCTTCGCTTGTTCTGCATCGTAGCCCAGTCCCGCTCCCTTCCTTGTCCCTCCTGGGAGCTGTGTATGGCTGCCTCCTGGGGACAGTCACATGCTCTGAAGTACGTCGGCACCCTGACAGGCCTGCCTATGCCTTTTCATTACTTGCCTGGCCATGGACATTTGAGCTTCTGATCCCTGTTGGAAAGAGATTGTAATGGCTTCCTTCCATTACTTATTTGTGTGTCACACTTCGAGGTGTGATACTTGAGTGACACTAGAAAGAGTATTAACTGGAAGGCAGAACACATGTGTTTGTAACGTGATGACTCCAGAAATCCACAGAGAAGGGAGGGGCAGCAATCTGATTGTTAAAGGAGCACAGACAGTTCTTGTAACAGAGTCCGCACAGCAAGTTCCTGCATTTTTAGATGGGTCTACTTTGGGGGGCTGATGGAGAATCCAAAGGGGCTTCTCCCAAACCATCTTTTGGCATTGACACTGGCCCAAGCTCAGCTCTGCCACTCTCTAGTTATCAGTTCTTAGGCCCTTAATCTCTGAACCCTAGGTTTCCACAACAGAACCCAAGGCGGTAAACTAGAGACTGGCCACTCTAAGTGTAGTCCCCAAACCAACATCATCAGCGTGACCTGGGAGCTGGATAAAAATGCAGGACCTCGGACCTACGGCATCCGAATCTGCATTTTCACAAGATCCTCAGCTGATTCATCTGCACATTAGAATCTGAGCCAGCCCTGAGCTAGATGACGGAAGTGCCCTCCCTGATGAATTAGACAGAACACAATATTGGAATTTGATAGCCCTTAATCGGAGTTCTTCCGCTACCACATTATCTATGTGCCATTGGACAAATCACTTAACTTCTCTGAGCCTTTTTCACATCTGTCCAATTAGGGATATTAATACACACTGTATAAGGCTGCTGTGGTTATTATAAGTTATGAAGCCCTACCGCCATGCTCGGCGTACGATAGGAACTGAGTATATCTTCATCCGCCTCCCTTGCCTGCTCTCTCCTACAGAACCAATACCCTGTGATTCTGTGTATCTCATTTCCTGCCATACCCTCACTTCCTACTGCCTTCGTCCCCAGTTTAAGAAGAAAAGAAACATAAAGTGTCAGATTTTGCAAAAGGAACATCATATTCTAAAAGCTGTTATCAGGTGGCAGCGAATGGAATTAATGCAGATCTTGATATGCAATATTCTTTAGAAATAAATAAACTGGCTTGTTTCTCTACTAGTGTCGTTTAGCTAGACACAATCAAGCTAACATTTTTGCTTTACACATTATCAAAACGATGCTGTTACTTGGGGGCAAGATGTGTGTCCCTGGAGTGTTGTCTCAAAAACAAGGAGACTGTCGACCCAATTACCTAGTAAGTGTTTTTATTCTTTGAAAGTAACCCTGAAGAAATTTGTTTATTCTGAAGAGTTGTTAGGGGAAATAAATGTCTCCCAAGGTATCTTTTTTAATGCTGTTCCACTGTATTTTGAGGTGATATGTTTTGTCTTTTACTAAACATGTCATTCTTCAAAAATGCTCACTTATCTTTACACTCTTCATTCTGAATTCAGCTACATCGTGACTTTTCTGTAAATCTTTTATGAACAAGGTCTCAGGTGGGTCCCCTTTAATTGGTTAAGGATTATCGGCAGAGACCATTGTCAAAACTCTAGACAGTAGTTCTTTTTAAAAATCATAGCAAAAGACTTTTCCTCAGATAAGATGTCTAGATGTAGATAAAAGCAAGCCATGCTCTCATACCCACAAATACTATTTGAACCTGACTTGTCAAAACAAGAAGAGCTTTCAAGTGCTCCATTAGCAATCATATTCTAGAATGATTTTGGTTTTTAAAGCCGAATCATTTGTGTTACGATTCTGGCAAAACTGGTTGAAAGAAGGAAGGGGATTGAAGACCTTTGCTAATAAAATATTCTTGTAGCTATTCTTTCATGAAGACTAACAGAAGGTATCAAATGAAAAAGGCTCTGCAGAGTTTCCTTGTGTCATCTTGCAAATCTAGACAATAATTTCATTATCTGGTATAAAGGAATAAATATAAACACACATACAACCACCTGTCAAACGGACACCATTTCCTCCTTTTCTTTTCCTTCTTGGGTTATTGTCTAACTCAGAGAATTCATGCTTGAGTGTGCATTGGCCTAGTTCAAAATCTTCCCTCACCCTCTTCCTTCCGTTCCTACCCCAAATGTAAGAATATCTTCCCAATCCTTTCTCTGTTCCTGTCACAACATGCACAAGTATTTCCTAGGTTTTGCTGTATACATCTTTGGATGCCCCCAATTGGCTAATATGACTATGACTACATTTGTAATTAAAAGGTATTTCTAACTACTGTATTAAACTTAGAAGTGGTACTACAGTCAATGTTAATATGTTTATTTTAATTCTAAAATTTCTATACTATCATACTTATGCATTAACAGGGCTATTTTACATTGCTTTTTAAATCTGTTTTAAGTAGAATTGGCATTCAAACTTAAGATTAAACTGAAAAAAATTACCACATGGGCAATATTCTGTATGACTCCATAAGTCAAATTCAGGGAAAGCAAACTGATTCCAATATTTCTATAAGTTGAACATCATTAAGAGGATGCATTTCCTGCCAGGGTCTTCCTAGTAGGCATATACCTCACCTAATACTGCATTAGCAGTATAATCAATGTTTTGATTATCTATTTTTGTTGGTTTACTATTCAATTTCTCTTCACCAGTCTATTGGATATAATAAACCTCTGTTGTCTAAGATATATACCAACATTTTGCCAGCTTTGAGAAGTTGTTTTAGATTGGCATAATTGATAATCAGAAATAAACGTCATTACATTCCTATTTAGTTATGCCTTAATTAATCCTATTTTGGATTTACAATGCATTTAAAGATGCCTTCATGTCTTTTGTTCTTAGATTTTTAGAAAAATCATTCAGTCGTTCATATATTCAGGAAATCCATTAATCCCTGCACATCTAGATTTGTGTTTTCCCCAAACCTGCTTTTTATTCAGGCAACTCCTAGTCCATAGTTAGTAGGGAGGGCTTTCCCACCACTGTGCCACATCAGAGAGAAATTTTCTACAGGGAATGGGACCAGCGCTGTCCACTCTAAACACAGGTGGCTTCTTTTGAGATTCTGATCTGCTTTGGGAGAACGGCTCAAAGGGTCAGAGAGAGTTGAAAGAACTGGCAGAGGGGACAATTTTCATGCATCTCTTTCATGAGGGAGATTTTTCATAAGCCTGCTCAGAACCTCTCTGCTTGGTATGCAATACAGAAATAATGGGGTGAGTCTCTCATAAATTGAATTGAACTGACCATGGGTTTGAAGTTACTGCCTTTCCCACTGAGTTAAAGCCAAATAGAGTTGCCTCCCTGGCCCGGCTTTGATCAGTAGCAAGGTACTTTTCTCTTCCTGACTTAAATGCATCCAGTCCCCAGCACTGATTTTATTTAATGTTCTTGTTCACTTCACTGGGAATGCTTTAAGTCTGGCACCTGCTGGCTGTGAAAGTGATTAGGATTTCATGGGACCAGAGCTTTTCGTTTCTTGTAAGCCACACCATGGCCCATAAATTAATACAGTATTATGCTTCAGCATTTACTGGCTTGTTTTGAACTGTAAAGGAAAGGCAATTAGAAAATGAAGAAAAAAGAAAATGATCAGATGAAAAGTGAACAGTCGTACAAAACCTGACAGTGTGTCTTAGCATAAGCACTTTCTTATGAGGAAACTAAGAAACTCACATCATTTATTCTGTTCATACTGATAAGCATCATTTCTTCCTCCAAAACCAGACTCATTCTACATACAGAAAATGTCCTACCCTTCGTCAAAATGTATATGGGTGGTAAAATCTCTCCGGAAGCCGGTTTAGCAGCTGTAGTCACATTCCCAGCTGAGTCCAGCCTTCCAGGCATCCCCCACAAGGTGCCAGATGTGTGAGGAAAGCCCTGTTCAACGCCCCAGGCCAGCACATCAGAAACCGAGTGACACCAAGTAAACCTCAGTGGACACCAAAATGATGCTGAAGAACTATCCTGCTAAGCTCTGTCTTAATACTTAACCCCCAGATTAAAGATAAAAACTATTGTTGTTGGCAAACTCTGGCCCATGGGCCATCTCCAGCCTGCTGCCTACTTTCATATGGCCTGTGAGCAAATAGATCTTACTTTATCAAATGGTTGAAGAAAATCAAACTAACAATATTTTTGGAAACCAGAAAATCCTATGAAGTTCAAATGTCAGTGTCCATCAGTAAAGACGAAATGGAACACAGCCTTGCCCATCTGTTTATGTGTCGTAATGGAAGCTTTTGTACTTTAATGGCAGAGTGGAATGATTGCAGAAGAGATCTCTAAAATATGTACTCCGTGACCCTTTACTGAAAAAGTTTAATTTCTGTTTCAAGCCACTAAATTTTGTGTTTGTTACAGCAGATTAGAAACTGCAATCTAAATCAAAAGTCAAGACAAATGTTGCAAATGGAATACCTAAGAAACACATTTTAATGTAACAGTTGATTTCTTAACCACATACATTTATAGTGAAAACTTAAGAGGACACAAACACCTGAAAACATCGTTGAATGTCCTGAATTGGTTTCTCAGTGATCAAGCAAATGGCAACATTTTATACCAACGGGGACTAGGAGGAATGTTACATTTCTTGAATTCCTACCATATTCCAGGCACTGTCCTAGTCCATGCAATGAAAGCGAAAGATCCTGCCCACTGGGAGCTAACAGTCAAATGGAGAAGGAAAGCAGCAATCAAAAAATTCCACAACATGCTCTACACTACGTTTATCAGAACAATTGCACATAGTGCTCTTGTAGTTACACTAGCAAAATCTGACCCAGCCTTGACGACAGCTAAGGCTCCCCAAAGACCTGCTATTTAGCCAATATGGCAATGGTGCATCAGACTTAATTAGGCAAAATGAGGTGGGAGTGCTGAAAGCAGGAGAATCTCCCAGATTTGGGGAGTATGGTCCTTTTGAGAAGATCAGCGTGGCTGGAGATGATGAGAATGGTGTAAGATGAAGCCCGAGATTCGGGGCCTTGTAAACTGTCTTACTGGTTGTCGTTTTCATCTTGAGAGTCACTGCAGTAGTTTAAGCAAATGGCGTGGGGAAAAAGAAGAACCTTGGCTTTGGGGGCATCGGTTTCACATTTTGCAAATCACTTCGCAGTGTTGAGCAAGTGATGGGCGGGCAGCAGGATGGCTTCATACAGAATGGAAAAGGAGGATTGGTGCTAACCAACGTTGGGGAAATAAAAACCAAGTCTTCTCCCAACCCAGAAGCCCTCTCCACAAAGGTAGCAGAGAACGAAAGTCTTTTTGTTATGGAATAAGCATTAAACCAAGTGTGATGTGCATCTTGGACAATCTGCTAAGAGATTGCAAAGTCAGAAGACATCTCACCCTTGCATATAGCTGTTGAGCAGAGTACCGTACACCAGCCATTGATCCTGAGAAAACAGGACAATCCTGCATAGTTTACCAATCCTTGGGGTGTGTGTGTGGGGGGGGGGAGTCCAATTACATGGTGGATGACAAAGATCATCACAGTGCCAGCCACCAGGAATAAAAAGCCACACCCTTCTGCCCACTGCCACTGGTGGCAGCCAACCCAGGGCAAGTCACCTGTGTGCACCACTTTTGTGATGCAGTGGACGGAGGTCCCCTCCTCACAGAGGACAGACAAAGCAGTAGGGCTGGCCAGGTGCCACATGATGCACACGTTTTAAGTAAAGACAAAAGAACACTTACTGAGCCTAAAACAAGGGAAGCTATTCCCACACTGGTGATAAGCCCAGCACAGCGTGTGTGCACCTTTCTCTCTTGTTGAGAAAGTGGTCCAGGCCCAAGGCCTGTTCTAATGCTGCAGTGTGAGGGCTGAAAGATTGCATGAGGCTGTTTCCCAGCAGTAGCCAAGCAGATAACCCCTTACAAACATGCTCTCAAGATACATACCTAGTCCTCAAGAGGACTTGACTGCAACACGGGTCATACACGGTCCATCCTAACCTTACCTGGCAATTGGAGTGACCATCTGTGTTACCTAATTGGCTTTACCAGAGGAAAAACAAGCCTCTCCCATGTGTGTGACAGGAGGTAGTTTTGCAACTTGCAGAAGGCGTCCCCTGGAGTTCGGCTCCCACCTGCGGGAGACGCTGCGGGACAGGGATGCTATCTCTCTAGGTGTTTACATTTCAAAGAGATGGTTCCCAGGTCCGTGAGAAAGACATTTCTGGGTCTGTAAGCTGAGAAAAGATCTATCAAGTCTTCAAAAACGATTTATATACATTTGAAAGAGAGAGGAAAGCACAAGTTTTCTAAAGCATCAATGCACCCAGAAAAAGGGAGGAATCTCATTTTCAACAAGAATTAAGCCTCTTATTTTTAATTGGTTTTTCTCCTTATACCTGTCCAAGGGAAAAAATAATAATGCATTTCAAAAAGGATGGAGGGCTGAGAAATGAATAATATCCATTGAATTTAGGGTCACGGAATTCATGGATGACTTTCATGAAGACTCTTACTAGACTGCGCTTAGAGTGGAAGCCAGATGGAGTGATCTGAAGATGACTGTAGGAGAGGCAATAGAAAGAGTAAATAAGCAGAGCTTCAGTAGTTTTAATGCAGTTGCCTGTGCAGAGAGGACAGCGCGATTCCTGGAGGGAGAAAAGTCAGAGCTGCCTGCTTTTGCTTAAGATGAGAGGTACCGAGCATGGGATGGGGGTGGGGGTGGGGGTATCTAGAAGAAAAGGAAAAGTGAAAAATTCAGGGTAGAGGAGCAGCTGGGGAAGTAAGTGAGGATGAACTGCAAATCGCAGGCAGAAGGATTGAGGCCTTGCAAATGAAGAGGCTGGGTGTTTGTAGATAGCTTCCTGTCTTAGAGCATGGAGAATGTTCACGCATAACTTTTTAAAGAGATATAGATTATGTTATATTTTCATGTGAAGGCTTTCCTCATCCCAGGAGGAAACAGCATTTAACCCCATATTAGTTCAATGGAGAGAATTTAATGAAGGAACTACTCACAGAAGTGTAACTTGGACTAACTAAAAACAACAAAACAAAAAAGCAAGGCAATCATAGAGCTGGTATCCTAACTGAAGAAATAGTGTTTCTGGGCCCCAGGGACCCTGGGTTCATATCTGACACTGGACCTGTGGAGGAGGGGCCGTGGTGGGAGCTGGAAACTTGCTAAGACAGTCACTGCAGGGAGAACCAGGCACTGAAGCATCGGGGGCAGCAGGAATTACATCCCAGTCCCTCTCCCCTTGCCCTGCAGTCTCCTGCCACTGTTTCCTGTTGGCAGGGCAACAGCTGGAGATAAAGGGAAGGGGTCAACCAGCCTCCTCCGGGGCAGAGCTGAGTAAAAAATGAAGGGACTTGGGGGTGGAGCAGAATTGAATATATGTATTCTTATTACATCTTTAATCTTGAATTTAACTTAAATTCTGTACCTGTCTCCTCTTTGCACACACGCAGATGTGGGAACATTAAAACACATGGTAGAGGGTCGGCTGAGTGGCTCAGTTGATTAAGAGCTCGCTCAAGAGTGTGATGTGAGCTCTGAGCAACAGCGGTTCGATGCCCAGCCCAAGCTGAGCTGCCAACAGGTGGCAGGATGGCTCAGCTAAAAAACAAAAACAAAAACAAAACATAGCAGAGAATGTGCCAGACCCAGTGTGGCGTTCCCCTGATTGTGCCCCTGCTCCTCTAGAATACTTCTCAGGTTTCTCTTCTTGGGCCTCTACCTTGAATGTTTGTCTTCCTCCAAGCTCTGTACCTGGCTCTGTTATCCTCTTCCACAGTCTCCCTCTGCTGTCTCATCTGCTCCTGTGGCTCCAAGGCTTAGTTACAAACTAATGACCCCCCAACCCCCAATCTCTTTTTCTGTTTCTCCTGCATTCTCTCTCTCTCTCTCTCTCTCTCTCTCTCTCTCTCTCTCTCTCTCTCTCTCTCTGAAACTGAAATCAGGGGTCCTTATGACTTTAAATTTAGTTTTAAATTTTAGCTCTAGAAATCCTCTCCCCACCCCGCCACCCCCAGGGGTCTAGCCTTGCCCACAGATAATCAGCAACCCTGGAGGCAGCAGCCCAGACCTGACTCATGGTCACTCGGTCCAGACCTCTGGCAGCTAAAGCTAATATCTTGACCTAAGTTATGTTTCAGCTCCTGAGCCCTAGGGGGGGACGACCCCCTGGCTACTTTCCCATGAGACCGGACAGAGGAACTCCGGAAAAAACCTCAGAACTGTCCTCAAGACATGATGAAATGGTTCATTACCCTTACCTCACCTCCAACCAATTAGCTCCCACCATGATCCCAAACCCCTAACCCACGGGGTCTTGTGATTTTGCCCTATAGAATCTGTAACCTCACGCCACTGGGGTGCCAGCTCACTGGTGTCTCTGGGCTGGGGGCTATTTCCTTAAAAAAACATTTACTTTATTGCAAACCCCTGTTTGTGTCTCATTTGGCTTTGATGCACGCAGGCAAAGGAACCCCCTCCAGTTCAGTAACAAAACTTGGATTCATAGATCAACGCACTCCCTGAAAAGCCCAACTGAGGTACCCCACAATTATCCACAGTCATTAGACACAAATGGAACTCATGTTTTCACGAACTATGTTCCTTCCACCATGTTCTTGTCTCAGGGGATGGCAACACCATCCATCCAGGTGCTCAAGCCCTTGACACGCTCGTCTTGTCACCACACGTCAAATCAGCCAGAGTCCACTTTACTTCCAAAGTCTTTCAAATCCGTGTATTTTTCACCATCCTCACCAGCAGTCCCTGAGACTGGCCATCACTTCCTGTCATGGAGATTATTCCAATAGCCACCTCACTGATATTCTAACCTCTATGCATGGATCTTCTCTGGTCCGTTCTCTAAACTCCAGCTAGAGCAATCTTACTGTAACCCAAATGTAATAGCAAATTACATTTGGCGCAATGGTTAAGAGCTGGCTTGGGACACCAGAGGACCCCAGTTCGGATCCCACATATGAGGGCCGATGACACTGCCCTCTACAGCTAAGATGCTGAACAGCAGCTCAACCTGGAACTGGGCTGCTGTGAGTCGCCAGCGACGGCATAGGCTGCAGCCCCTGCTGCAGTGGATTGCCATAAGCTACCGTGTGTAGCCAGCAGCCAGCGTGAGCGGCCAGCAGCCAGTGAGCAGCCGTCCAGAAGCCGGCCACTGATCTGCCTCGCCTGGGAAGAGCCCAATGATGGTGCCAACTTGGGCCAGTGAAGCAACGTTCTCCACAACTAGACTGAAGAACAAAACGACAGCAACTTGTCTGTTCCCCTTCCCCCAATTCCCCAGCACTGTTCCCATCCCCCCAATTCCCCAATAAAAATCTTTATTAAAAAAAAATGTGTCATGATATGGTCCCTGTGACATCATCAACCCATTTTCCATACTCCCCACACTCTTTAATCATACCCCCTCCTTTGCCAGGATCACCCTTCTACCTCTCCCCCTTCTGCTGTCAACCTCATCACTTTTCAGGTGCTTTCTCTCACTCCCTTATTCCAGGCTATGTCTCTCCTAAGGGTTTATCCTTCATTGTAACATTTATCACACTAATTTGCTATTGCCTGTTATTTTCCTTCCTAGATGATAAGACAGAGAACTATTTCTATATTAAGTATTGTCTCCCCAGTTCCAAGTACAGTGCCCTAACCTTAGTAGAAAATCAGTAGATATTTTCAAATAAAAAAAGAAAGGAAAGAGGCAATATATAAAACTCTTATATGGAGCAATGTTAAAACTGGTCATAAGAAACTTTTGCAAAAGCATAAGATGATACAGTAGCTGAGACTGATGATAAGGGTGGTTTCCAGTTTACAAGGCAAAGGAGGGCTGGCTTATTTACTACTCCTGGTACCTGCAGGCAAATAGGTCTTGCTTTCTTGAGTATGAAGTTAGAGGCAGAATTAATTACATTAAAGCTTTCATAATAAAAACACATTTATTAGTGACAAAAAATGGTCTCTGTTTATATTGGTATATGACAATTTAGTAAGATGTGACAGGCTGTGAATTAGTCTGCAATAATTCATGCCTTGGGTGTTTTGCACAAGTGTGATAACAGATGCCATCGTGGCAGTAGACAGAATTCTAAACCCAGCCTATAAAATATTAAATTTCAAGATTCCATGTAAAAATATTTTTCCTACATTTTTTTTCCTGTTAAGTACTTTAGTATCAATGTACAAAGTAAAATAATTTGAACTTTCTTTTTTTATTGAATGTCTGGACTTTTATGAACAACTTTACAATCTAACTGCATCTCCCTTACTCGGCCAGGTAAGATGGTGAGATAGAGTGAAAGTGAGGGGCATAGCCAGCCGCCTAGCAGTTGGTTGCCCATCTTACCACCCACTGTAGCTTTCTGCCACCTTCCAAGAAAGGCATTGCTTCATACAATGGCTGCTAGCCCCATGGATATTTAGATGTTTTCTGTCCTGTGAGAGAATATCCTTCAAGTTTTGGACCAGCACATACCTCATCTTGGTAAGGTGGGTAGATGTTCCTAAGTCAGGGGCTTTCTTCTGGAGATAGATAGATAGACAGAGAGAGAGAGAGAGAGAGAGAGAGAGAGAGAGAGAGGGAGAGAGAGAGAGAGGGAGAAAGAGAGGAAAAAAATATATCCTGGGAATTGTCCTTGGCCAAATAATGACACCTTCAAACATTCACTGCTTGACATGACATAAGTGGAAAAAATACATTCATCAAGTCAGATTTTTTTTTTGGTCTTCCATGCATGAAAATTCCTGTAATCAGCACATTTGTTTCTATCTAATGCATAGGAATTAGACAAAATTCTATGCTTCAGGCCATTAGAAAAATGGGGCAAATATCACTGTGTTAAAATTTTGCTTGGGTCCACTTTGCTCCCTGGATTAACTTTATGGCCAAGTGACATTGCTTCCTACAAGATTTATTTGGAAATCATTTTCCTTTCTTGCACTTGAAATCACTTTCTTGAAGCTTTTGCTTTAACTGTCAGACCATTAGTAGGTTTATACTGTAGCTCACCTGAATTTATCGGCTAGTGCACTCTCATGCAATGCATCATATCCTTACTTGGAGGTTGGAGCAAGGGCTTTGTCATATCTTTGTTTCCGACAGCTTCCATACAAGTTAGCTATGAAAGCACATTATGACACTGAATATCTGATGTGGCAGATTCTTCTGGCTTTGCGAATAGATTTACCATTTTTGTTTGGGTTGCTGAGTCAGGAAATTGACATTCTACTGTTGGGCTTTTAAAAGTATTTGCTGTGACTTCATTTTTTGTTTCTCTGACAGTTGAAGCAGAAAGGTGGATTAGCTTTCTTGATTCCAATTATCTTCCTGGTAGTATATTGCTGATATGCTACTGTGTCAGATAAGTCATGTGAAGTAGAAGAAAATGTCACCTGGTAAATGTGACAGTGTTTTAGGGAGGGCTTGTAAAGGTATTTCTTGTCATTGATGGGTCTCGAACAACTTTTTTTTTTTTTAACACAGGTAGAACTCTTTTGAAATATTTGAGTCGGATGGATTTTTTTCAGCCAAATTTGCCTGAAAGATTACCATGCAAATGTCACCTACTGTTTTAAGAAAAGACATAAATTGAGATAGTGTCCTACTTGATTTCATTCTACATGTGAGAGTCAGATTGAAGGGTGTTCTTTATGGCACTTGAATCCTGCCTTTTCATAGTGTCAGGCAGTAGGTCATATCTCAAAAAGACCAGGCTCTCACTGCCACAGGGAGAGAGATTTCTGACAACGATTGGACCACACCTGCTAAAAATGGGTGTTTGTGCCTATGTTTTTGTGTTGTGAGATGATGAAAGAAGGCTTAAGTACCCGTGTACCCATTCAAAGCCTTTTGTACACAGAACTGCCTCTAGTTTCTGATCATCTGTGATGTTGGTTTAGTGCTCTTTTATTTCCATATTTATTTCATAATCATTTATTGTTATTTTTAAAATGTATAACTTTTTTCCATTTTTCCTGAGAAATCACCTTTATCGTTTTACTGCATTGAAAGAATTTGAATCACAGTTAAAATATAAAGCATTATTCATATTTTTGAGGCCAGGATATGTCCGTCCCTCACAACTCTGTAAGGTGAAGGAAGTGCTTACAGAGTAAGATTACAGAGGGAACCTGGTGATTATTTGCATGGACTAGGCAGAAAGTGACAGCTCAGTGTTACATCTGAGTTCTTTGCCCTATGGATTGTGTCACTGTGTCTGTGTGTGATATCAGGCTATCGCTGTGATATAAAACCTTTAAACAAGGTGGGTGGTATTACTGGATGATGGGAGATCAGAGCATCTCCCTTTTGTCTTAGTCAATCTTTGACTTTAGAAAATGCTAAATACCTGTCAGGGCCGAGAAACACAACTTCTCTTTCCAAGCAGCCCTTCGAACCAGTGAGCCTTATTCCAGGAGGCAGCCCGGTTTCTTTGCACAGTAAATCTCCTCCTTGCACAGAAAAGGAAGTCTAGCTAAATATTAAAATCCCCAGAAACACAGTCTGAAGAATGCAGCCTTCATTGCGTGAAAGACCTTAGTAAATGGACATGATTTAAAAAGTACACTCCAATGCCACATCAAGGACCATGCTCACTAGGCACAGCTCGTTTATAATCCAAGGAAAATAGAAATAAAATGTGGGAATGTAGCTTTTAAGATATTGTAGCAGTTGGTTCTTGATGGGATTGATGTGAAAAAGTTCCAGCATTAATGATATTTATCACAATAGCACACGGTAAAAGCATCAAGGTCACTTCCCAAATGTCCTTTTACCATGTTGCTTTCCAGAGTGTAAATATGACTGAGTGTCTGGAAGCTGCCTAACAGCAGTTTTATCATAAATTCTGAGTGATAAATGGCTTTCAGACAGTCCTAAACATCTTACAATGGGCTCTAATAATACTGAAGGAAAATTTTATGATGAATACAAATCACCCCTAAACCCCATAATACATCATACCGAGTAATATCACAATAAGAAGGGGAAAGAAAATGAAACTCTAAAGAGGCATATGCTTTTATGTACTTTGACTTGAATTTATATTCTTTCTATCTACACCCTCAATCCAACAAAATATTATTATGGAAAATAAGAAAATATCTCAAATATCTCTTTGAAAATATGATTTGTAAAGAAACTAATATAACATCTCTATTATAAGGTATTTACATTATAATATTTACTTATTAGTTAAGTGTTGTATAATGATAATGCTTTACACATGTTCTCTTCTGAAAGGATTTTTACATGTATCCTCATTTAAGCTTTATAATAACTCTAAATAATAGATATTCCCCTTTTGTAGACAAAGGAACCAAGGCATGAAAATGATACTTTGGCTGGCTCACAGGTTTTATGAATGATAAACCCAGGAATAGGAACTTTGGTTGTTTGAAAATTGTACATTAGTCTTACCAACTACCTAAGAGTCACACAAATTAATTTTGGGGCTACTGTTCAAGTTAATATTGCTCTGTAAAAAATGATTCCCTATCTTAGAGGTGTTTTATTTTTATTTTGCTCATGACTTTGTGGGTCAGGAGTCTGGGAAGGGCTGGACTGAGCAGGTCGCACTGGGGACCTCCCATGCAGTTGTGGTCCAGATGTCAGATGGGGTTGCAGTCATCTGTGAGCCCAGGCAGGCCAGGGGTCCCGGAGGGTCATTCATATGGCTGCATTGGAGACTGGCCATTGGCAGGGATCTTAGCTAGGGCTCTCTCTCTCTGGACCACCCCCTCCCTGCCCCCCTCAAAAAATGTCTCTCCAGCATGGTGCTCAGGGTAGAAGGACCTCTCCCGTGATGTTCGACTTTGCTCATAAAGAACATCTCAGAAAAATGGGGTAGGAGGCGTAACCTTTTATGATCTAGCTTGGGAAATCTCAAGACATGTCTTCTACTACACTGTATTCATTAGGGCGGTTCCAGGCTCTCTTTGATGTCAGGAGGGTCAAATAATTTGGGGCCTTTTATTTTTAACTACCATAGTCTCTAAGGTCACTTTTCCCCTCTGATTTCATTTGAGCCAACTATATATCA
>NW_017731515.1:398541-400592 GCF_001890085.2 Hipposideros armiger
TCACTCCATGTTATCAATTATTTCTTAAATTCAGTGAAGCTGCTTAGAAATGATAGATGAGAAAAGCCAGTGCAATTAAATTTAAGATACATAATTTGTAGTTGACATTTATGTTCTGTGTTCAAGTTTTTGAAATGTTTCCCCAGATTTTGATACTTTTGATCCCGGCAACAACAGTGTAAGGTAGATAGGATCAGTATTTGCATTCCATTTTAATGATAACTATATAAGGTTTGTAAAGGCCCACAAAGTTCCCACAAGTAGGTGAGGGGGGGACTAGCACTGGGGCCTGATTCATTCACTACTCTTTTCATCACCCCACAAACAGATGGGGAGCAACCAGAACAATGAGAAAGGGGGATTTTGTGGTTTGGTTATTTGGCCAGAATAGATCTGATCTAGTTCCAAAGCTCAGGTAATTTGGAGAACCCAAGGTATTTCAGGAAAGAAAACATGTAGCTGTGAATAAAAAGGAGGGTGGAGGTGGGAAAAGCATCAGCCCAAGAATTAAAGAACATGCAAATAACTGGTGTTCTGCCTGAAAAATCTCTCACTAAGCCTTCTTTGCATTGCATATGATGAACAGGCCACTCTTATTATTTTTTTTTTCCCCTGTGGAATTCTCCAGATCTAACTAATTAGTATCTTGTCTCAGTTATTCTCAAGTTTGGAAGACTACTCACTGCATTAACAATCATAGGCTTTGAGAAAGCAATGGAATGGTCTACAAGATATAATTGCAAATACATGAAATTATGTAAAAAAAATGAAATTATGCAAGTGAAAGATAGTATGTAAAAATAGATACTGTGTTGTAGTTACGACCTTTAGGGGACACACTGGTTGGTTTTTAGTGCTGTTAACATTGCATTTTCAATTTAAAAATAAACCAGATTGATTCCCGAAAGTCTAGCTTTTAGGAAAATGATGATGCAGAGAACCTGAGGCTTGCGAAGGTATAATAATATAAGCACTGCTTCCTAAATGATTATTTGTGAGTTTTACTCTACTTTGTGTTCTTGGTTGTTTTTTACAAGAAGGTGGTGAAAAAGTGGATTCTATGTGTTTGCAATTCAAGATTTTATCCATATTATATTGGTGAGGTCTCTCTTTCGTGCGAGAATAATTTAAAGAAGGATAAATGGTTATAGGCTTGGACTGTACCTGTGCAGTGAACAAAAACCCTAGCTGGAAGTACATGTGGGTTAAACCACTACATAATAGGAATCAATGTCTTCTTGGAGAGTGAACACTTTAAAAAAAAAAAATCTATCGCTTGGTTACTCAACTTTAGGAAACAAACTATAATAAAATACAAGCATTGTAAAGCACAGTCAATAATGAGCAGGAAATCTGTACACGAGTTGAAAACACCCTAGAGCAAACCCAGGGAAAGCGTGTGAATCAAAAAGAATGATCATGTAATTCCTTGCTTCCACTGCCCTCTACTCCCATCTTTCTTCTCCGACCTCTCTGCCTATTGTGCCTCATTTTCCTCCCACCAATCACCGCCCCCTCTTCCCCAACTTCCTACACATAGAAACTCACAGATAGCAAGTTCCCTGGCAACTAACAGGCTAGTATTGTCAAAAATACATATATTTTCAAAGATGGTAAGTTTTCCCAAATGAGAGCCAAAAACACGTTTATTTTATCAGGTTAGAGACAAACTAGAAATCTGGAAGGGCAGAAATAATTCAAGGTGTATTAATATCATCCCAGTCTTTTAGACGGAACATCTTGGAGTTCTTTTTTATTCTTTTCTCTTTCATTTCCTTTATCTCCCTTTACAACCTAAACACGCCAAATCTAAACGATAATAACCGCAACTTCTGGAGCACTTCCTGTAAATCAAAATGAATACATTTCCTCTAACGCTGGAAACAAGGAGGAAGGTAGACCTCACAACCCCCATCTTGGAAGTAAAAGCTCTAAGGTTCAAAGACTTTCAGTGATTTGCCCAAAGCCCTATAGCCGGCAAGTGCTAAGAGACATGTTTTAACTCCAAGTCCTTTCATTACCTTGCATTATTCCTTTCATTAGAACCCATC
>NW_017731515.1:404642-433931 GCF_001890085.2 Hipposideros armiger
AACACTTGTCATAATAATACTAAGGCATCATTTTCCTTTTTCACTGTGTCGACATTTGCAGTGATGGCGTAAAAGCAATGATGGGGAAAACAGTTAGCATATTAGCATAAATCAAGATACTGGCACCAAGCTATACTAATCGCCATCACATTTTTCACCATCACATACTTGCGATTGAAAAAGGAAAAAATGTCAGTTTCTCTTCAGAATGTCCTTGATGAAGCAGAAAATAGATTTAATTTTATAAAATGTCAACCCTTGACTATCTGCCTTCTTAATATTCTGTGTGACAAAGTGGGAATTAATGATTAAAGGATGTCTGCTGCATACTAAAGTATGACGTTGTCTTGAGGAAAAACACCTGTGTGATTGAGTTGGGAGTTAAAATAGCCAATGTTTTAGTAAAACACAATTTTATTTGAAAGAATTACTATCAACTACGGTTATATAAATGTGGGTACTTGGCAGACATTTTATTGAAAATGAATGAACTAAGCATGATACTTCAAAAGAAAACAACTATCAGTATGTATTACCAACTATAAAATTTGAGTTTTCATGTGAAAATTAAATTTTGGAATACTTACATCCACAACTGTGAGACTTAACAGCTTTCCACTACTTATAGATTTTTCTTATGAGATCAGTAGTTATAATAAATATTATTTTTTGATATTGTGTAATGACATTATCAACATTTGTAAGAGCTGTATAAATCAGTAATTCAATATTTTCCAAATGCATGATGTTACAACATTATGCATGGGTACAAGATAAACCAATGGATTTCAATATGACAAAATGAAAGAAGTTCATAACTATGGTTTTGGTTTCTATGTTACATAAAGCCTTTAAGAAATTAACACTTGTCAAGGTTTGGTGTCGTATCAAAGAAGAAAATCCAAAATTATCTGCAAAGGCAATTAAAATACTCTTCCCTTTTCCATTACATAACTGTGTGAAGCCAAATTTTCTATTGGAACTTTAATTTAAAAAAACATATTGCAACACTGAATGCAGAGGCAGAAATGAGAATCCAGCACTCTTTCTTTGAGCGAACCATTAAAGAGATTTGCAAAAGTGTAAAGCAACATCACTCTTCTCACTAACTTTGTTTTTGTTTTGAAAAATGGTTATTTTTCACAAAATAGTTTATGTGAACATGCAAGGAGTTTATTATCTTTTCCTTAATAAATACTTGTTTACCATGTCTCCATTTTAATTTCTAGCATGATAAATATTGACAGATGTAACACACATCAATGTTCGGGGTCTCAGAAAGTTCAAAAGTGTATACGGGTCCTGAGGCCAAAACATTTGAGAACTGCTGTGCTAAGCCAAAGAAGCAAGTAACCAAACCTGCCCAGATGAATGCTATAATGCAGCTATGACTAAAACAGAAGGAAACTGAGGGAGCTGAAATGAAGTTTGATGCAAAAGTCCATGGGCAGCCAGAAAAGTTTTGAGGAACTATGTGACGTGGTCAAGGAGAACTGATAGACCAGATAGATGATTTTCATGGTGGAGAAAATGACAGTGGTCCAGGTCTGAGAAAACTGAGACCTAATCCAGAGATTTGATTCCTATCCGTGGAAAGAAAGGCGCAAATGTATTATTGACAGCTCTAGAGGAAATTATTCTGATTCTCAAGGCCAGAAGTCAGAATTTACTCTAAGAGGTTGTATTTGGGTGGCTGCTGCTGATACATGTGCCCCATGGTATTAAAGGGGTTGGGAGGGGGCTAGGCCTTGAGGAAAAGCATTAGAAAATAAATCCTGCTGTGCTCTGCAAGGTTGTTTCTTGCCCCCAAATTCTCTGTGATAACTTAGCTAATTGTCCTATTTTTAGTATTTTATTCATTGCTTGAGGATCTGTGAATACACCCACTTAGTTCTGTTTATTGTCTGTCTTGAATGTGTTATGCAATGTGCATTCCCAGGTTTGACATCTGGAAGAGTGGGAGAGAGAAATCTGCCATGAGTCTTACAGCCATAAAGGAAGGACTGTCTCCTTAACTTGGGAGCCTAACAGCATCAGATCAGGCCCAGGGAAGAGCGATGAATTAAGGTTATTTGAAGAATTAAGCTAAAGGTTGTAGAGGACAAGACAGTTTCGATCTTTGGGATATGATGTTTTTCAGAAGGCTGAGATTGTTACTTTACTCTGTGATACTTCAGTAGGCTTGATAGAATACATTTACAAGAGCTGACTGGCAGGCTGCTCTTGCTTAACAATGCTTCCTATGAAGTGCTACTTGAAAATCAAATTGCCACGTTACATTTGCATCATATGTTATGCCTGAAGCATTGTCCTTTGAAATAGATTGGTCAGGGTATGCTATTCACAGAAGAGCAATAAGCAACCAGCTTGATATTGCCACTGAATTTTTGCTCTCGTTGAGAGCATGCCAAAGTAAGTTATCGCAGACTATCTTGAAAAAGAAAAGAGCCGATTCAGACCAAGTAGAGTATAAAACACACACACACACACACACACACACACACATACACACACACACACCTGTCTCCTTGACTAAACATTTCTTTATTCAATGGTAGTGTCCATATTCTCCAGGAGTTCTGACACTGTGGAGTTCTCTCGCAGTGTCAGAACTAGGGCCACATGTCTCTCACTGCTCATTTAACTTTGCTTCTGACCCTTTGGGCTCATCAAGGTCTTGTGGAGTAGCCATGTGCAGTCACGAGCCATTGGACATGTATAGGCTGACGGTGTGGTCGCTAAGAAATGGACATGTATTCCATTTCCTGAAGGACAGATATAAAAAGTCAGTTTTCAAGCAATTTACTAAATGTCATGGCTTTCTTAATATCAGATTCATCCTGTGATCCCATTTGGGGGGAAATAATTTCAAACCAGCCTCAGATAGATGCATCCCAAAAATCATATTAAGATCAATGATGTCAATATAGTCCATTAAATACTTTTCTTAGAAAAACAATGAAGGCAATATCATGAACCCAGAAAACTATTAATACTTTAACTTTGTAAAATAGTATGATTAATTAATTTACCAGTGATCTTGAATATCTGAATTAATAGCACTTATCGTGGAATAATAAAATTTTATATGATCAAAATAAAGTTTCTTTTTCAACTTATTGATTATAAGTTTTCTGATAATCAATTAAAACTTCTCTGCCCAATTAAAAATACTGTTAATTAACTAGGACTGAAGAAAACTTTCTCTGAAAGAGGCGTCCTAATAAGATTTAATCTACTCAATGCAGGTAGGTGGCTTGATGTCGCAAACAAAGCTTGTGGAAATTCTCTTCTAATTCCTTCTGTTTCTTTCATGATGTAGGCACTAAGGTAATTAGATGAAAGTGAGGGTGTGGAAGACAGTGTTTAGAGGTGCAGTGTTTGAGGAGAGAATAGGAGATACGATATAACATCAAAAGGAGTCGGAAGAGAATGGATCATGAATGCTGGCAGGCATTAAGAGCCCACTTAATATTAGTAATTATAAATTTAATGTGCGCCCTGCAATGTGATTGAAATCCCGTCACATTTATTGTAGATTCAGAGATGCTGACACATGATAGAGAGCTGGATTTAACCAGGGTTATGATTTAGTCAAGAAGGCATGATGATTATTAAGATTGACCATGAACTTAAGTGGATAAGAAGAGCAATATGGGAGCAAGTGGTGAGCGACAGTGAAAAGGTAGTAGGTTTAAATAATTTTAGGTCTTGCTTGACTAGAAACATTGTTGGAATTGGGGATCTAAAGGGAGAAATCTGGACAGATAGTGAGTACTGGAACTTTTCTCAACATGTCATTCGCTCTAGCCTTTCTTAAGGTTAGATATATATTATTTATATAGAGATATGTATTATTTAAATTAATCCTTCTTTCTCTTTGCTTTGATTATCATAATTAGAAAGATCTTCCCATGACAAGTTTATAAAAACAATTGGGCATATTTTAAAAATCTGGTTTGATACATGTATTTCTCAATATTTAAAATCTGATCCATTGGGAATTTAATTTTGCATGAGGAGTAAAAAAGGGCTTCAGTGTTTTTCATCCAAATAGAAAATTCCTCCCTTACTCTCCTTTTTGCCGTTGAAAGATATCCCAACTGTTCTTAAAATAAAACAAAATGACATATATATTGAGAAAAGGGGAAAAGTGGCTTGACCTTTTATTATGTGGTCAAAAGCATCCACAGTTAACTTAGCAACTTTTAATAACTATCTACTTGTGGATAAAATTATAAAATGCAACTAAAAAAAATGTAAATTTGATTAAATAGAGAAATATAACAAAACACCAAGTTCTTAGAAAGGAAATCTCCAAATTGTAAATGTACTAATTATTTCTAAATTCACCTAGAATGTCAATATGAAACAATCAAACTCCTAAAGACTTTTGGGAGAATAAAAAACAACTGAATAAAATAATTCTATAATTTATCTGAAAGAACCAAAATGTAATAACTTTAAGAGAGTTAGATTTTTCAGTAATAAATATTTAATACACTCCCTATAAAAACAAGGTATTTTTTAGAACTAAGAAATTGAACCCCAAGTTTTATTGGAAAAATTAAAATGTATCCATGTTAAAATAATTAAGATTTTTATATTAAAGCATGAATAAACATTGAGTTCATAAGAATAGAATAAAAACTCTAGAAACATTCCAAAACATATGAAATTTATTATGTGATAACGATGGCATTTAAATGAGGGAAAAGAAGAATAACCAATAAATGATAATCATCGAAGATCATCATACCAGTGGAGCTCCACATAAACAGATTCTGAATTCATAAAGTATCAATATGTAAGTATTGAAGCCATATTAGTATAAGTAATCTCAAAGGTCAAGACTTTTCTAAATATGACACAAAATCAAAGGTCATACACTAAGAAGGGTTATATTTAAATACATTAAATGGAAAACTCCTGGCTTGCAAAAGTATTATATGCAATGACAAAAAACACAAAAAACTGGAGAAATTTTTCCAATCCATCACATCAGGGGCTAATCTGATACACACAGTATCATTAAATCAAAAGAAAATACCAGCAATGACAACAAAAAACCAAGTATAGAAAATGAACATAAAAACTCACCTAAAAGAAAATATAATTTTTAAACAGGGAAATGTGCTGAGCATTACAGATCATAAGAGAAATGCCAATTAAAATTAAATCTATCTTCTATCAGATTGGCAAAAATAAAAAATGTTTGAAACCTACTATTTTTGTGAAGATGCAGGAAAAGTTATCATTTTATTTTTGCTGGTAGAAGAGTAAATTGGTGAAATTTTTAAGGAAAGCTATATTATAATATTTACCTAAATAAAGAATATATACACCTTAGATCTAACAATTCTACTTAAAGAAATTTATCCTACATTTATTTTCACTTGTACTTATGTAAAGGCTGATTCATTGAAGCCTTCATGTATATTAATCAGAAATGGACTATACAAATCCCTATCATGGAATATTACATAGTTGCCTAAAAATGAGGGAGCAGAATAATGTATGTATATTTTTCTATATATTTATAATATATCTTTATAAGGATATACACACAAAGACAGGTACACATTGATTGTCTCTGGAAGGGGAAATTATTTGGTGGAAATCAGTAGAGTGGAGGCTTCTAATTGCAGATGTTTTTTCAATAAATACTATAAATGTATTTTCTTAATAACATTTTCTTTCCTCTACCTTACTTTATTGTAAGACTACAGTATATAATACATATAACATACAAAATATGTGTCAATCAACTGTATGTGTTAATGGTAAGCCTTCTGATCAACAGTAGGCTATTAGTAGCTAAGTTTTGGGGGCGTCAAAAGTTTTAAGAGCATTACTGACTGCATGGAGAGGGGGTCAGCTTCCGTAGCCCCCGTGCTTTTTAAAGGTCATCTTGTGCTGGTCTTAAACCTTTTCTACCTCTTTTATTTGTTAGTTTGAATCTGTTATCTTCTTGAACGTTAATGTCAATTCATTCTTTAAAGAATGCAGTCTACCTTCTACATATGCTAGGTAGTAATTTGGTTCTGCTCTTTTTCCTGTAAATTTTCTCATTTTATATTGTCCCAAAGCCCAAAAACTAGTTAAGTTATCCTTGACTTGAGCTTATCATTCCCTCCTGAACATTTCTAATGTATGCCCTAACCAGAATCTTGGCTATGCTGAGATTCTTACTTATACCTTAATCATTTTCTATATCAAATACCACTTCTACTGCATTTATAGCGTCCTTAAATCTTTAATCTGCGAGTTTGAGAGGATCTAGAATGCTGCGGCTACACTATGTTACCTCTGCATTTTTCAGAGCTCTACATTCTTGACCTTTTTCTATAATCTTTGATGGCTTCTTCATCCATTTTTTTAAAAAAACTCTGTTACCAACTCACTTGCCTTATCCTTGACATCTTTTTAACATTTTCATATCCTTCTCTTGAAATAGTCCCATAAAAAAAATCACAATACAATGTACCTAATTTCCAGTGTGTTCTATGAAGTTCATTTTTATAGTATCATTCAACTTACAGCCGCTGAACTCCTGACAGGAACTGTTTTGGGGGGTGATTAGAAAACATCATGCTGTTTGCAGGGCATCTGTCATTAAATGCTTACTGAATTGATGACTCAGTGTTATCATTATGAACATAAATTACTCTTCTATGCCATAATAAATGATGGATTTTAAAACTGAATGAGATAGGAAGCCCCCTACATTTTGAATTCTTGATCTCTGCTTTTTGCAGTTTCCTGCATGTCTGTGTTTTCTTGCTTTTGTCGGATTCCAAGAAGTAACTAACCTCTCTCCCCACCTCCTCTTTCTGCTTTTGTCTCCTGACATCTGGAAGAATAGATGATCATTGTGAAAATAACACACAAGGAACAGATGAGCTCAGAACCTGATCCTCACCTTTAAGGTGGCAGGAGTTCATCCTGAGAATAAGTCATAGAAACTGAGTGCCTGGTCTTGGAGGCCTGTATTTTACCTCCTTAAAAGCTCGTTTCGCTTACCGACAGTGTTCTACTTATATGCAACTGTTGGATACATGGGTTCAAAATAAGACATTATTAAATCTGTCAGGGAGGTATCTAAAGGTATGCTGACATTTTATTCCACCTCTGAAGCGTATGTAACACGGCCACACATTTAGATGAAGAGAATAACTTGAACCTTTGGGGAATGATGATGTTCAATATCAGAAAAGTGGTTTTTGAAATTAAAAATATATATAAAGAGTTATTTGTAGTTCTGTTTTTCCCTGTCAGGTAAAGGTCTTCAGGTTATGTGTCAAGAGATTACATTTCCTGTAGGTTAGGGATGTATGAGAAAGTAAAACAAAAATTATCTATATATATTAAACTTGGTAAACTTGCATCTGTCTCTCGTCTATTGAAAGCCATTTGAGGTAGTCCTGGAGACAGACATGGGGGTGGAACTGACTGTACAATGAGAGCGATATCAGAAATGCTGGAACACTGGGACTCCCAAGCTTTAAAATAATTGAACAGCATGCAAGCACATATTGATATAAGGCCAATACAATCATTATTCATAGACTCAAGGAATTTCAGTCACTAATATTTACCATGAGATCCTTCATACTCCATGAAATCTTTAGGAAAAAATAATTTTTTTTTTTAGAGAATGCCTAGCTAGACTAAACTATTTCTGGAGGAGACATAGGGAATTCTCTAGTCGTTGGCTTCTGTGAACACCAATAGAAATCTGTTCATCCAAAGGAGAATTTTCTATACAATCAAGTATACAAATGAATGCAACCTACTCCACTGCTCTGTTGACTTCCTAAAAGAACAGAGCTGCATGGCATGCAATTGGAGGACTGTCAAGGTCTCCGCCTCTGCACTGCTGTCTCCATGGTTGGGAAAAGCTGGATGGAGGTGGATGGAGAACGATCACCTGACCCAGCCTCACCTTGGAAAAACAGAGCCTGAATGTGAGGGGTCGGAGACAAACTAAACTGTGTGTGTGGTTTTTGAAATGTGTAACACTGAACCGTCAGAAATGTTTTATGATTATTATTTTTAATGAACTGTCCCGCCTGCGCTGCTCCTTTTATATATGGAAAACATTGACACAAACTTAGATTCCAGCCCCCCAATGAAAACTTTACTCAAAGCTCTTTTACTCTTTGTAAGCAGTTATATATAAGCTTCCACCACCACTCCTCTGTGATGAAGGAACAGACCATAGGAAAGGAACAGAAAGGAGGCTGGTTTGTTGCCTCTACGAGCCACAGGAATTGTTTAACAGGCATGGTTAGTCCTTGGTGAGGGCAGGTGAGTCACCCCAGGACTTTGAGATTAAGTTGCCCTGCAAGAATCAAATCAAGAGAATTCAAAACATAATGGATGAGATTAATTATCTGTAGAAATGACATACCCTAAGGAATAGCCAAAAAAGATTATGTGGAGAAATTTAGAAACGCCCTGAGGAATTTGACAATAGCTGAAGCTTGATTGTATCCATATATTTCCAGCAACAATCTAATCAAAGTAAATGGATGAAGCTGTAACACAATCAAGCAGTAACTTAATCAGTTATAGTGAATAGATTAAGTACTCTAATCACAATTAATTGCATTGTAACCCACCTGAAGAAAGAATGTATGTACTAACTGAAGGTGGGGCGTCTGTAAGGAAATGGGGACTCATGAAGCCAGAGCATCTGCAACTCTAGCTCCCCGCAGTGTGAGAAGCCCAGCCATAGTGCTCCACTTCGCAAACAGGTAGAACCTGGGCTGTTTCCGTAATTTGGATCCAAACGCTTATTCACATCTAGATTTGCCTAGGAGTAGGGAGTGCACCTATCAGAAAAGCAGCAGCCCTTACAGAGTGTTGAGGCCAAAGGATTGCATTTCTAGAATTATAATAACAGCCAAGAGCAGTCAGAAATTAATAAGGTAATAGGATGCTAAGCATTTATGGAATTCCTGCTGTATTTGCCTAGGACCTGGGGATTCAGCGTTGAGTAACAGAAAACCCATGTCCACATGCAGCATTTACTTTAAAACGGAAGACAGGCACATATTAAACAGCAAACTAGACAATACATTATTTTGTTACAATTATGATTATTTCTAGGAAGAAAATATGCAGGATTTATTTGAACAGAAAACAACCGCAAAGGGCCCTGAACTGATTTGAGGTTTAGAGAGCTTGTATGAGGATCCCTTTGGTTGATCTTATAAAGGGGAAAAAGATGGAGAGAGCCAAGAATAAATACAAGTTGAGGGAGTAAAATTAGACTAACACTGTGAGTAAACTGGGTGACCATAAGTAGCTCAAAAATGATCTGTGACGAAACAATTATCCATCCACAGAAGTGATTTGAACAGGCTACCCCTCACGTTCCTTTAAGAGCGGCACCAAGAGAACCTTACACAGAAATCCACATTCCAAAGACGATGTACTATTTAGAAATGAACTCCTCGCAGTATTTTTAGAACAGGTAACAGCTTTGAAGACTTCACCCCACTGAAGTTGACCATGGATCAAAATTATCTATGTTTGCTCCCGAAACAAAATGAGAGCTCCGGAAATGTGTTTCGGCGGCAGCCGCCCATTGTAAAGCACTGGACAAGAAGCTACAGCAGATCAGACCAACTTGGGGATGCAAGACCATAAGGCACGAAGGTGGAGTGACTGCAAAGTGATGCTGAAATAGAGCATTCCCCTGTAATTTCCTATCTGAGGCAGAGATGGGTTATTGAACAGTTTTAGATCAACCATGCACATGCCCTAAGTGGGCCTCTGGGGCGCTCAGGCAGAAGCTGCCTTACCCAGGACTGTGTCAGGAGTGGAGTGCCAGGACATAAAATATGGGGTGCTAAAACACCGTACCGTGTAAGATAGAAGGGGAGTGCTGGCATCTGTTAGCTCCCCAGTCACAGATCATAACGGAAAGGGAGCAGGAGCAGATGAAGCAGCAAATAGGTGAATCGAAAAACTACCTTCTTGCAAAAACACAGGTGAAATATTTTGCAAAGAAGCTCCAGCGATTGTAAAGAAAACCAATTTACTGGCTGTGACCCAGGTGATATGGCATTAAGCATGGATTCTTGAAGCCCAAACGTATTCCTTAAGCTGTTATTGAGAAATTACTTGTGTGGAGTGTTATGCTCACTGCCAGGATGGGCGCGGAGTGGATGGGAGTTGACAAATCCCTCCTTTTGGAAGTTTACAGCTCAACATTTGCAAGATGTGGTGACAAAGCAATTCAGCCAAAAGCACATCAGTGCACAAAAACCTGATTAGCTGGAAGGGGGTGGCGGGGGAGGGGGGGGGACGGGGACGGGGAATTCTAAGGCACCGTGTGTGACGGAAAGGGTTAAATTCTCTCCCTGGGTCTCCTGCTTCTGAAATCTTAACTTCAGTAAAACCCTGTGTTCCTCTTAGTTCCCTCCCCTGTGAATTGTTCATTTGACATTCAAGACAGATGTGTCACCCTCCGAGATGAGTGCCATTTGTTTTATTTTTGTCTAAATGTCTATTGGGGAGCTTTAATCAAGGCATCTTTACGGAGTTAACGTGTAAGAGTAACTCATTTTAAACAATTGTGTAGTGAGCCAAGCACTGACCCAAAAGAGGGAAGGAAGAAAGAAAAGGTTTGAAATTGATAGGAAACACAGCTGAGAGCAAGAGGACAGCTTTCAAAAGACAGAAGCGAAAACAATCGTCATCTGCTAGAGTAAAACGGGTAAATGCAAATAATGAATGTGAAAACCTGCTCAGAACCACAATAGTTTAGACTTGGAAATGGGTTTTAGAAACCTCCCAATACAACCTCCTTATTTTATGGTTGCAGACTCTAAGGTCCAAAAGAATTCCCGTCTCTTGGCAGAGTTACATTTGATTTAGTGGCGATTTATTATTATTGAGTTCGCTGGACCGGAATTAGAGACCAGGGCGCCTGGCTCCCAGTCCATTCATTGCTCTTTTCTCAACCTCACATGCCCATTTCACTTCAAATTAATTTACCTATTACAACACATTTGAAAAAAGAAAAAAAAAAAGAGGAATTATGTGTTTATTCTTAGTAGATTAAAATGTTTCCTAAAACACGTGCAAATACTTTGCTCCAGACCAGGGGCACCCAAACTGCAGTTTGTAAAGGGATTCCCTGGAGGGCTTGTGAACTCAGCATCCCTGGGCCTCAGCCCTGGGAAGTCTACCAAGCTCTGAGGGGATGCTGATATGACGAGTCCCTGGTTTTATTAGCACTTGTACTAGCACTGCTAGCTACAGTAAGCCCAATCTTGAAATTTTGGGTGAGACCCATTAATAATTAGCAAGGCATGAACAGCCGAGAATTCCCACTCCCAGAGCTGGTTGATTTTAGCTCGTTCTCTTTCACAGGTATGATGCAATAGCCTCTTTCTGTGGCAAATAGCCTTTTACAAACTGCCCTCTCAGACCCAGGCTTCTGCTAAATAAACTCCACTGTCAAACTACTCACCTCCAGCCTGACCTCCTAGGTGAAGCCATCCTGGTGTCTTCCAGGTTACCATGGAGGTTCCTTTGCCTATTTTTTTTTCTTTGCATCCTGTACCTATCTCTCCACTCTAGCTCTCATCATACTGAACTGTAACTGCAATTGTTGCTTTGAATGCTTACATCCCCCCCAAATACTTTAAACTCTTTGAGGCACTAGTCTTCATCTGTACTTTCAGGCCAGCACAGCAAAAGGCACATAAATATTTGTTGAATGAATGCTTATAAAAACGAGGATAACTAGGGAGAAAACAAATATAAACTACATATAATAGAACTAATTCTCAGAGTGAAATTCATGGTTCTTTTTTTTTTTTCTCGTTTCAGGTGTATAAAACAACATAATGATTAGACATTTACACCCCTGACAAAGTGATAACCCCAACACGTCTGCTACCCATCTGACATCATACATAGCTATTATAATACCATTGACTATATTTCTTTATATTCCATCAAGGTTTTTAATTTTGTGTTTACTGTTGACTATCTACTCATCTATCATCTATCTATTTATCTATCTATCCATTCATCCATCCTATTTATCTACTTATCTTTCCATTTCATCCTCAGTAGGCCAATAAATAATTGAAAACTAACTTTGTCAAAAAACAGCAACAAAAAAATGTGCTAAATGTAAATTCACATAAAAGAAAATCTTCAGTGCAAGTATTCAGAAAGTACCACCCAAAAGTTTAACCCCATGGGTGATGATACCTTCACTTATTGCTGATCCGTCTCCTTTAGAGATTTAGTTCCTAGAATTTTACCCCAGGGGGCCCTTTGATAGGACCTGAGGTCCCTTCCAACCACATCCACCCTTGGAGAAGGTTGGTCACTGGATTTATTTGATGACATCCCTCGAAGGACCTAAGCATCTCACAGTGTGTCCATTTCAGTTTTAAGAACTCTCATTTTGGTAATTTTGTTTTTTTAATTAAACCTATGTCTCTTAATTCTGTTTTCCTGGACCTGTATGAAACAAACATAACTATTTCTTTTTCATACCAGCCCCTCAGATTTCTAAAGATAGTCATTGTGTTCTGCCCAGCATGCTTTCTTTAGTAAAAAGGGAATAGAACAAAAGGAGACCACATTTTTTTAATTTAAGGAATACTTATCAAGTACATTAATTCAAGTGTAACTCTATATTTACTGTATATACCATTATTCAAACATATGTCAGAAGATAGTCTCATTCAGAAGGGATATATGGGAATGTGAAAATCAAATCTGAACTAAAAATATAAACAAGTATAAATAGTACTCATTAAAGAAATTTTATTAATTGAGTTCTGTATTATCCTATTTCCGATTCTAAATTTATAAGAGATTTTTGGTCATTGTTAATATCCCTGCCTTCATAGTTTCCACTTATAGAACTATATTAATGTGAACATTATGAGTAATAGCAGAAGAAAATTTAAAATGGCAGTATGTCATCAAACATTAGAATCTGCCCCTAATTTTGTTTCATGGTGACACTCCCACCCAGTTCAAGACATTGCTGATAAACCTCCCTTCCACTTGAAGTCTCCATGTCTGATAAAAAATGGAATACTTGAGTTTATGCAGCTGTTCAAGAGCTAATTATCTGCAATCATTTCTGATTACTTAATAGGCCATGGTAGGATGTGTTTGCTGCTATGTTGAGTTTACACATTAGGCTTTAATGCGCTGATATGGTTAATTGTTGTCTCACTGCTGCCTGCTAATAGGCCATTCCTGAAAATGAGACCATATCTCAACAGAATTTGCTTGTTTATTTTAAATAAGTAATAACTACCAACTCAGATCCTAGATCCAGTGTTTACCATTTTAAGAATGCACTTTTTAATGCTCTATCATTTCTAACGCATTTAAATTATTAAAGTTTGGAGACAACGAGTTATTAAACTAATGAGTCAATAACCAACTCCGATACTTAGATTTAACACTTTTCCTGCTCTGTACAGCTTCCTAAATTGTTTTCTGCCGTTGACAGCAAAACAAATTCTTTTTAAATGCTGCCAAACAAGCTGAATGTAATAACATTAGAGTCAGAAAAAAATATATGCATATTAAAAGCAGACAAGTATTTATTAATATGTAAACCAAGCTGCCAATGGTTGTGACTGAAAGTGCCACAAGGACGTTAATATGGAAGATAGATACGAAATTTTTGTAGTGACACCTCTAATTTGCTTTGCAGCTTGAGATTTTATGAAAGCATTTAGTCCAAAAAGCTAGCGTGTACTTTTAAAAATTTAGAAGGCTCTTTTTTTGACTCTCCATACAGTTCTATTTCTGATGGCCAAAAACGGACATCAAGCGTCTGTGTAGGTACTTCAGGTGGTTCTCTTTGTCTTTCCCTTTCTGTTCACAAGGTCTAGTTTTCTGTTCTAGCACCCCTTTTTCATTTCTTCATCTCTTTTAAACTTCATGTCTTTTTCCTCCCTCATGACCCTTTTATTAGAGAAGCCAATAGGATTCAAATAATAAATAGAAACTACTTTGACCCCCAAGCCTTTTTGGCTATCATTCTCTAACTTCCAAGAACAATAGGGTCCTTGTATTCTGTGTGCTCCAGGCCTTTATCTGCCTTTTTAAGCATTGGATTCACCCGTTTTAAAGTAGATTTCAATGAACGGGATCCTGTGGCCTGCTTGGGCCCATCATTGTGGGTGAAACTGTGCTTTCCCAGAAACGATGCATTCGCAATGTTTCCATGCACTTAAAGCCATAATCTGTTCTGCAGCCAAAGAAACAGGTAGAGAATCGGATTAGAGTAATTGTAATTCATAATGATTAATACTCATTGTTGGGAGATATGATTTCTACCTAGGTTGCAATAATATAGGCCTGGATGACTCTGAATCTTTGGATCACGCGATTCTTCATGAATTAAGTCTTTGAGATCACTCAATTCTTTCATGTTTCCTATTTCCAAATTTTTGATGTGTCACTGGAAACATAAAACTCGCCCTAGCATCTTCTTCCTAATACCTACTTTCTCAAAGCTCGAGGCTCTTTGGTCCCATAACACAATGTGTCCTTCCGCACGCGCCCATACTGTACTCATATGTTCCCCTCCACCCTTCATCCCGTCTCTGTCTGTGGTGAGGTTCAAGTCCTTCTTTAAGATTACTACCGTTGCTATCTCCTCTCTGAAACCTCACATGATAACAGTTGTGATGGTAAGAGGAGGAGGAGTAATACGAATAATACAGATAGTAAGATGAACGCAAGTGTTTTAACTGACAGAGACTGCGCTAAGTCCTCTAAATGGATACACTTTATCCTCAAAACAGCGCGATGAGATGGTACCATTGTGATCACCATTGAACCGATGAGGTAACTAACACTGAGCACATAGTGGCCAAAGCTGAATAAAATATCGTGTCCAAGGTCACATGATCAAGGTCAAGGTAAGGGGTGGGGAAGGTCTTTGAGCTAGCCTTCTGACTTCCAGAACTCAATCTTATTCCAGGATCGGAGTAATTAAGCCCTGTACATCCTGTCTCCCACAAAACTGGCAGACTAGATTCCTTTCCCCCTTTGTTCAAAAGGCCCTCTGTTTGCATCATTAATCTGGCATAGATGCCCATGTGCTTTGGCTTGCTTCTCTGCCCACAGGCTCCTTTAGGGGAGAGAGTGCCTTACTTACTTTTAATTTATATGCTCAGAACAAAGAACTGGCCCTTCTTAGGAACTCTATCTGCAGCAGCAAAATGGAATTGATTCTTCCTTTACAGGTTTCTCTTCCTTATTTTCTTTGAACTACCCTGTGATCTAGCCAAGCGGGACTATTTGCTATTCCCCACACATTCTCCGTGCTGTTGCTCTTAGATATCTTCACTTCACTGCCTGAAACGCCCTTCTACATATGCAAATCCTCACCAAGGTGAAATTCCACCTGCTGCCTCTTTCCTGAATGTCCTCTTCTCATGAATCAGAGGCGAGCTCTCCTTCCCTGTCACCTTCCACGCTTCACTTATAGGGCTGTTGTTCCTTATCATTTTTTACCTCATTTATGTATTGGCAAGATCTTTAAAACTATTTATCATTGAGTTTTTTCATATAGTAGGTGCTCAATAGAGATTAATTGAATTAAAAACTAAGAAGTTATTTAAACCAGTTGACTTGGTTTCCTGTAAAATGAAGAGGTTCAAACTCATAGGCGTTGTGAGGAACAGTAATGTTTTTTTCTTCTCTGGTATTAAATATGGTGTAGCAGTAAGGCAGAGTTATTTTTATATCTTCTTTCCTTTTCAGTGAATGCATACCCTTAGATCTAATTAGTTTTGGCCTGTCCATTTGTAAGCAAATTTCTATAAAACTCCAAAAAGGAGGCTTGAATTTAAATTACTAGCAAGATTTAACAGCTTTTAGACACCAAGCAATTTCTTTCTCTTCTATAATAAACCAGCAACACTCTTTCAATGACATTTAAGTGCATTCATGTTTGAATAGTGGTAACAAGGTTAAAAATGTTCTATAGACTGACATTATATTAAACCATCATCTATTAAATTCAACAAATGTTTACCAAGCTTCTACTGTGTGTAAGGCACAATGCTTGGTAAGATTCTGTGAAGAACAAAGAAGAGTTCTCTACAATACCTTAGGGATATGAACATCAGGAAATGCAGCTAGAACAAATAACGTAACAGGAGGCAGACTGTAGTATATGCTCTAGAAGAGATAGAAAGTGCTGTAAAGATACAAAGAAAAAAGAGGTTACATCTTTTGGGAAACTAATTAGAATATTTATTTGTTCATTCATTTCACATACTGACTTGTGGGTAATGATGACCTAGAATATGTAATGACAGGTACTGTTAGAAAGTACGTGGAAATAATGAATTAAAAAGTTGGTTTTTTTTGTTTGTTTGTTTTTAATTGGGGAACTGGGGGGATGGGAACAGTGCTGGGGAATTGGGGGAAGGGGAACAGACAAGTTGCTGTCGTTTTGTTCTTCAGTCTAGTTGTGGAGGATGTTGCTTCACTGGCCCAAGTTGGCACCATCATTGTGCTCTTCCCGGGCAAGGCACATCAGTCGCCAGCTTCTGGACGGCTGCTGGCCGCTCATGCTGGCTGCTGGCTACATACAGTAGCCCATGGCAACCCACTGCCAAAGGGCTGCAGCCTACACCATCGCCAGCGACTCACGGCAGCCCAGCTCCAGGTTGAGCTGTTGTTCAGCATCTTAGCTGTAGAGGGCAGTGTCACTGGCCCTCATATATGGGATCCGAACCGGGGCCCTCTGGCGTCCCAAGCCAGTTCTTAACCATCGCGCCACTTGGCTGGCCCCTGAATTAAAAAGTTTTTAATGGAAGTTAAATAAATAAAAGCAATAGAAAGTAACGGAAAGTCAAAATAAACTTCTAGAACTTTTAACATTGTATAACTATATGGTGTCAGAAGGGTACTAGACAGATCAGGGTGATAACTTCATAAGTTATATATTAATAAATGTCTAATCACTATGTTGTACACCTGAAACTAATATAATATTGTGTCAACTGTAATTGAAAAACATTTAAATTTAACATGACAAGTTTCAGAGAAAAAAAATACCATCATCTTATCATCATACCACATCTCTTTTCATTTGCATATGTTAGATATTTATACATAGCAAAGGCATGCAATTTTGGGTACAGCCACTTTTCTTTAATACATGGAAATGAGAACAGCTTATTCAGAGTGTGGGCTTTAGAGCTATGCAAACTGCATTCGCACCACAGCCTGTGTGACACAGCCATAGTTCTTACCTAACCCACATCAAGACAGATTTCCTAAACTGGAAAATTAGAAATAACAATAAAAAGCCGATTTCACAGGTGCTCAAGAGGATTAAGTGTAATGATCTATGAAAAGTGTCCGCAGGTGTCACCAAATGAGGACTCAAGAAACAGTGGCTCGGGTGGGCTGAGTGGCGCATTGGTTAAGAGTTGGCTTGGGAACGCCAGCTCTGAGCAGCAGGGTCCTGGTTCAGATCCCACATTAAGGCCAGTGACGCTGCGCCCTCTACAGCTAAGATGGAGAACAACAGCTTGACCTGGAGCTGGGCTGTTGCAAATCAGGCGATGGCGTAGGCTGCAGTGAAGCTGCAGTGAGCTGCCATGAGCTACCATGGGTGGCTGGAAGCCACCGTGAGCAGCCGTGCAGTGGCCCACGACCGATCTGCCTCACCTGGGAAGAGCACAATGATAATACCAACATGGGCCAGTGAAGCAATATCCTCCACAACTAGACTGAAGAACAAAAGGACAGCAACTTGTCTGTTCTTTTTCCCCGATTCCCCAGTAAAATCTTTAAAAAAAACAAAACGAAAAAACCAGTGGCTCTTAAAAATCATTGTTTTCCTAATTTCACCTTCTATCTCATTCTCAGGTTTCCTCCCCATGATTAAAAGCCTTTACATTCATCTAATATTGGCTTGAAATACCAAAACATAGGCAGACAAACTCAAAAGAGATGAATACCAGCAGACCACACAGCATCTTCCAAAATTTCAGCGCAAGGATGAACAGATGACAGTCCTGTCCTGGTTCTGCCGCTGTGGGACAATGGCAATACCGTTTCCCTCCACCAGGGGGCAGGAAACACAGGTACAGTAGCTCCTACTGCCCCCATCCTCCAGCACAAGGAGGCCTAGAGGCAACTGGCAGCCCAGAGAATCACCTTCGGTGCCTGCAGACAGTACCAGAGGGATCGACAAGCAGCCACAGCAAGACAGGAACCAAGCAGACAGGAACCTATTGCCAGGGCTCTGAAAACTAAATTGTCATTGGAACTAAAGCCTACAGTGTAAGACAGAGCTTACACACTCAATCGAAACATAATTACGACTAAAGAAAAGATTTAAATAAGATCTAGAGTCTCCCAACAGAATATAATAAAAAATCACCCATCATGCCCCAAACCATGAAAACCACAACTGAAGGAAAAAAAGACACTCAACTGATGACAATACTAAAATCAATCAAATATTAGAATTATCCAACCATGATTTTAGTTTTTTATTTTTTTTAATTTTCTTAAAAGTTTTTATTGGAGAATTGGAAGAAGGGAACAGTGCCGGGGAATCGGGGAACGGGAACAGACAAGTTGCTGTCCTTTTGTTCTTCAGTCTAGTTGGGGAGGACATCGCTTCACTGGCCCATGTTGGTATGATCATTGCGCTCTCCCTGGGTGAGGCAGTCACTTGCCCGCCAGCCGGCTCACGGTAGCTTACGGCAGCCCACTGCAGCCTATGCCGTCACCCCGTGACTCACCGCAGCCCAGCTCCAGGTCAAGCTGTTGTTCACCATCTTAGCTGTAGAGGGTGTAGCATCACTGGCCCTCATGTGGGATCTGAACCGGGTCCCTGCTGTTCAGAGCTGGCGTCCCAAGCCAACTGTTAACCAACGCGCCACTCGGCCGGCCCCAACCAAGATTTTAAAGCAGTCATCATAAAAGTGCTTCCAGAATCGATTATAAATTGAAATTCTCAATGAAAAAAAGTGGAAAATCTCAACAAAGAAATAGAAGTTATAATAAAGAACCAGGTGTTAATTATAGGACTGAAAAATACAATCATTGAAATAAAAAAAAATAATTTGTTGGATGGTCTCAATAGTAGGGTGAAGATGACAGAATAGTTAGTGAACGTAAAGACAGTTCAATAAAATTTACTCAGTTTGATGGGGGGGGAGGGAAAGAGAGAGAAATGGACTGAGAAAAATGAATAGAGCCCAGAAATCTGTGGGACAATAACAACCTAATAATCTGATATTGTTTCACTGGAACTCAGGAGAGGGGAGGGACTAAGAAAGTGTTGGAAGAAATAGTGGTTGAAAATTTCCCAAATCTGTTAATAGGTATCACATCTACATACTGAACGTTTCACAGTTAACATTAATATGGTACCACTTCCCATAAAATGTGGAAAACTTGCAATTGTATGGGTCCTTGGACCACTCTGTCCTTGTGCTCCAGTTGTTATATATATCTACACACATTATAAATCCTCACAAGACAATGGCATAATTTTTCCTTTAAATAGTCCTCTGCATTTTAAAAAACTAAGGGGCAAAATAATGCTGAGTATTTAGATATGTGCCATTTCAGGTTTTCTGTATTGCTTCTTGAAGATTTGCGTTTCTATCTGGTATTATTTTCCTTTAGTATTCACTTCAATGAGCATAGCTATAATAGCTGCTTAAAATCCTTATTTGCTCATTACAATATCCCAGTCATCTTGGAGTCGGGTTTGGTTTATTCTCTTTTCTCTGAAATCGGGCCATATTTTTTTTTTTGTTCTTCATATGTTGCATAATTCAGAGTGACTCCTGAATATTGTGGCTATTATGCAGTGGAAACTGGATTTGGTATATTCTTCTATCGAGTGTTGATGTTTTTGTCTCAGCAGGCAATTAATTTGGTTGGATTCAAGCTGTGAGTTTTCTTGGGCAGCAGATCAAATTTGAGTTCGGTTCTTTTATCTTTAGCGGCTCTGTGTTCAGTCTGTCCCACCCACGTGTGTGTGGTTCAGGGGTCAATCAAGACATAGCGTTTAAACACAGAACTTGGGGCTCCTGCTCTTGGAATGTTTTCTGAAATTTCCCTCTTTCCAGTGGCTGTGGTTGCCCAAACTGCCTGCTGGCTCTTTAGGCCAGAAATACCACAAGTTTTCTGTGGGGGGTTTGGCCACCCCACTGGATACTGACTGCGCTCTGCCCTCAGGATAAAAACTAAAAAAATGGGAAATCATCTCCTGCTGCTGCCTTCTCCCAAATCTTACATCCCTCCAGCATCTGCCTGCTTTTCTTCACTCTCCAGTATTGTTTTTGAGTTTGTCCAGAATCTAGAGTTGGGTTCAGTTGGAGCTTAATGCATAATGAATGCAGAAACCTCCTTGAGATTTTAACGTGACATTTTGTTAAAACTCAAAACTAAGTTTGGAAGAATGTCATTTTTAAGACACCCATCCTGTCTAAGCAAGATCCTGTTTTGTCTATCCATCTGGTTCTTTGATGCTTCTCAGTAAAATTTTCTTCATAGAAATCCTGAACATTTCTTATTAGCTAAGTATCTAAGTTTATCATATTGAAATTGCTTGTGCTATATTCTCCTTATTTCCTTGTAATTAATTTGGTAATTTTTGGAGGCTGGAATTTATGGAAGCCTGATTTGCAATAGGCCTCTCCCCTCCGTGTTGCACAATTAATTTTCAGTTTCCTCCTGAATGCATACTGTGAACTTCGTGTCGGGTCACTAAGATCGTCAGTGGTCCAATCCAGTTTCTCATCTGCTCCATGCAGTCTCTGCCCTGTTGAACTCTTTGGGTTAAGAGCACTGATCTTGGGTTGGTTCTAATTCTTTATCTTCAGTGCAGAGCTCAAACACATATAAAACTATGGGAATATGCTCTCTCCTTGCTGGTAACTTTATATGTTGCTAACCTCTAGAGGTGTGCACATGGAAAATTTACTGATAGAATGGGAAAGGGGTTCAAGCCATCTTCCATGTTGTCCATTTTTCTTTAATAGATTGAACCAGTTCTGAATGGAATTTTCCAAAATAATGCAGAAATACCTTAAGAGTGAGGTTTTTCTTTTCTTTTGGGAAATAGTCATAGTTACCTGAACTACATTGGGAAAAAAACAAAATAAAAGGAGAGTTAAGATAAAACTACAAATTTAAAAAATAACACATTATTAAACCTTTGAAATTGACTTATTTAAAAAAAATTAACAGATATTCACATCAAGATCAGAAAAAATTTAAATCAACTTCTCAAGATACACAGGCATCTTCTGTTCTTAAATGTTACTTTTATGTTCTGAATCCCCATAGCTTTCCACAAAACTACATTTGAAGTTATAGAAGTGTTTGGCATATCACTAGCATCTAACAAGAACTTCATGTGTGCTTAATAAAATAAAAAAAAAACAACAAAGAAAATATTCTTTTCCAAAAAGATCTCATTTCTTAAATTTCATTTAAGAAAACAAAAAGCACTTTTAATCACATGTTATGACTAGTGGTGATACTGGAGAAAATTATTCATTTCAGACAAAATACCTTATTATTTTATCGTACTGCATAATCCTGTCCTAAAAAAAAAATATTAACTGTTTCCCCAAAGAAGTTACAAGAGACCAAGATCATACTAAAAGTACTTTATTGTCATTATTAAATGCATGAAATATACGTACTAAATGGAATATACTGTACATTTGATAAAACATATATAGCATTCATCAAGGTAAAAATATATATACATAGTCATAGAATGGAAAGATGGCACACATAAAAAAAAAATGAAGTTTTCAAATGTTGAAATAACTTTACCATGTACCATAGATATTCTACAACTTTTCTCTTAAACAAAAGGGGACTCAACATACATAGTAGTGTGAAGAGATTAAATGCCAGATATTCTACAGAAAGAGAAAATATTAACATCCTGGAATAACGTTTACTCCTGGCCCATGTTCTGCCCACTGGAAAAAAGTGCACTGTTTTTCCTTACCAAGAGGACACACAAAAAAATTCTTTCCATTATTAGGTCCAATCTTCAACACGGTTCTCATGATAGAGCGTCTGCCGTGGTTGCAGAACGGAAAGGACAGATCTGCCCACTGTGGGAAAAAACACAAAGACTGTAACGTTTAGATGAAAGCTAGAAGGATGTGCAGGCTAAGCTTGGGTGCATTTGATTAATGCCATACTGTCTTCATCGCTCTTCCTTTTCATTTGACATTGTAAAACAGACATGTCATTACTCGTTGCCCTCAAAAAAGCTTATATCCTATAAGAAGCACCTCTTGCAACTTTGCTTCAATCTCACAGAAAATTGACTTAATTCTGAACTTCCCTTTGTCTTGCTGTAAAGCAAAAACCAATGTTTCTGCTATAGATCTGTTTTAGTTAAAACTATTCAGATCAAAGATTTGTCATGATTCTAATACTAAACTTCCTTAGTCTCTTAAAGAATCCAATACAGGATTACTGGAACTAATTTAGGCAGATTCCACTGTTTTCCTCTTATTCTTGTTTATTTTGGCTTCAAGAGAGGTCTGAGGACCAGGTTGTGCTATTATTAATATTGCGAATCATTTTCTCCATGACATCTATAAAAGCTTCTCGAGGAGCCGCTCTGTAAGTTTAGTGGAATGGAGTCACACTTTGCGCAGGGCTTAACATCTAAAATCGTTACCAAATTTTCCCTGGGAAATTCCTTAGGAAGATATGTTGAAGATAAGCTACTTTCTCTCTCCTCAACCGGAAAATTTTTGCTCTGGCACTGAAACAGATCAATATATATATTTTTCCCAGCAATGCACCAGATGAAGCAGTTGGAAAAATACATATCGTTAACATTAGAATCACACTCAGCATGGTGAGCTGCTCACAGTGAGAAAGGCAGAAAGTGCGACTGGCTAGAAGGACCCAATTCTTGGCTCCTATCTCACATTCGTTTTCAGGGGCACATTCACAGATCAAAAAGGCTTGGGGAATCACCTCTATCTACATTGTTATGGTGCCATCACATTTGTTGGGTCAAGCACGTGAAGTAGGATTCACTAAGTTTATAGTGTAAATCCAAAGCATGTAAATTATTTTTCTTATGTACCTCTATCCAATGTGTAAGCGGAAGGTTTTCATGTAGCATTTAAGTTAGGACGAGCACATTTGTATCTTTGGTTGTTCAGCCACCGGGGAAAAAATGACTCAATACCTTTTCATGTTTATAAACCAAGGGCGACACTGCTACACTGTGGTTACAGATACGATACACTCTACCAATCTTCTACCTATCATTTGATTAATTTTTATTTTTTTGATGAACCTCCTTGAATTTTAATTTATTCAACCTTCAGGCTTTAGACTGAATGTCAATATGGTTATTTAAAATTTAAAGGTAAAACCGGAAAAGGACTGCTGTTTGTCATGTTTTAATAACTGAAGTATTCAATTACACTATAGCAAGCTTAATAAATCTTACACTTACTTCGAAAAATCCACACTGTGCTTTTCCAGGTAGAGGACAAGCATAAAACTGCCTGCCCTTGTTTTCGCCATCCTTCCTCACAACTCGGAGAACGCAGAGGCGGTTGTGTTTACTGCAGCGAGGTCTGTGAGCAGTTAATGCACAAGTACCATCTGTCATATTAAATTGAAGTTCACTGTAATGACAGGTTACAAAGTAACTATAGCATAATAGTGCTAAAGGGATCATTCACAGATCCTGAACCCAGGCTAGAATCCCGCTTGCACAAAGAAGCTGTATCAAAAAGTGGACCACGGTCAACTTTAGGTAATTACACAAACTGCTAAGTCTTTTTCATTCTTAGTTTTCCCAGGTAATTCTAATTTACTTTCAAAGTGACCTATGTACCTAAAGCATGCCATTTAAATTTCTAAAGAAAGAACAGAGGAATTGAGCATCCAATACATCCAATTTTCTTAGTTTTCATTTGTGATAGTCGATTTGTCTCTTACCCAAAATTCTTTGATCAAGGCTACTATAACAGTTGCAATCATATTTCAGCCAGAACAGGCTGCAATGGCTGAGCAGAAATGTGTACTTTGTGAAGCTCATAAGGAAGCTTTTCTCCCCCATGATTAGGATCAAGAGTATCACAGGTTATTCCTGCACACAGTGTACAAAGGCCAGACGCCAGCCTTCTACTGCAGCTGTGTGAGCGGAATTTTCTCTTTGAAAAGGAGCTTCCTGGTTATTTTAAAGTTTTTATAATTTTAATAATACTTTTATACCTTTATAAGGCATTATTAATCTTTTTAATAAACTAGTTGAAGAGAAAAAGAGCTCACATTAATTAAAACCAGAAGTCCTTCCCCTTAATGCCCCTACTTTGTAACTTTTTAATGATAAAAAGCTTCATCTTTTCTCATTGTTTAATTAATTTCTAAGGAAAAAAATTTCATTCTTAAATCAAAAATACTTATAAAGCAAAGGTAGCGCCTCCTTCCTTGCTTCCTAAACTAAATGCTCCTCTACTTACGATGGGGTTACGTCCTGATAAACTCATCATAAATTAAAAATATTCTGTCAAAAATTCATTTAAGGGCCGGCTGAGTGGCTCAGTTGGTTAAGAGCTCGCTCAAGAGTTTGAGCTCTGAGCAACAGTGGTTCGAGTCAGCCTGAGCTGAGCAGCCGTGAGCTGCCAACAGGTGGCGGGATGGCTCAGCTAAAAAAAAAAAAAAAAAAAAATGCATTTAAAACACCTAACCTACCAAACATCATAGCTTAGCCTAGACTACCTTAAACGTGCTCAGAACACTTACATTAGCCTACAGTTGGGCAAAATTATCTGACACAAAGACTATTCTATAGCAAAGTGTTGACACTCTCATGTAATTGTGCGTATCTCTTTCACACCACCATAAAGTTGAAAAATTGTAAATCGAACCATCCTTAGGTTGGGGATTGTCGGTACATTCTTCACATACTTGTTCCTATAACGATGCCTCAAGGCATCCCATCTAATTAAATTGTTCAGAGAGCTTTTTTCTCCCAGTGTTATTGAGATATAATTGACATATAAGAGATCTTTTATTTGTGACAAAATTGGTTTAAGCTCATTTATAAAACAGATGCTTAAATATATGGCTTTCAATGGACTCAAACATTCTAATGCTTGGGAAGGACTCACACACTCGGAGGGGAGCCTCTGAAGCTGTCTGTGCAGCAGCTATTTGCAAGATGAGAGAGGCGATGGGCATCGCTAAGGAAATCATTACTGTGAAATACTGTGCCGGCAATGACTTTGTTGGTTAAGATTTTCAGAGTGGAGGAGGGTGGCTTTTATGTTAGCATCACAGGTAATACCTTGAAATTGGAACGCTAGTTTGTTATTACCACATATTCCATATTACCACACCCATTCCCCACCCCCACAAAGGCAATATTAAAACTTTGGCTTTAAGGGAAGCTAAATATATGCATGGTTGTAGAGAAGTCAAGAGATTTCAAAATTGGAGCAAATGGGTCATCAACAGTGCTTTTACATTTTTTTTTTTTTTTAGCTGAGCCATCCTGCCACCTGTTGGCAGCTCAGCGGCTGCTCAGCTCGGGCCGGGACTCGAACTGCTGTTGCTCAGAGCTCACACTCTTGAGTGAGCTCTTAACCAACTGAGCCACTCGGCAGGCCTGCTTTTACATTTTTTAAAGGCGAAAATTCGTTAAGCACATTAACAGAAAGAAATGAAATGATGCTCTCATTTAAAAAATGGACACATGAAAGGGTCATTTTATATATTATTTTGAAGCTGGCTGTGTGAGATACAATTAGTGAAACATTTTCTAGTCCATTGGCTTCAACCTAGAAACCTCCCGAGTTGCGCATATCCAGAGAGAGGTTTAGATTCTCTGACTAGTGACGCTCTTCTGGGAGGGGGCCAAGATGGAAGATAGGCTTCAGGTAGAAAGGAAAGGCCCCGACGTCTCCGACTGGTTCCTCACTTCTGTTTTCTATTCTGTTTCTCCCTTGGTATAAAGCTAAAAACAGCCGTATGCTAGCCTATCCCTGTACTTAGTGTGGCCCACTGACAGGAAGCACCAGCCTCACATGGGAACTCCTTAGAAATACGGAATCACCGGCCCCGCCCCAGATCCCAGGCAGAGTCAGAATCTGCACGTTAACAAGATTCCCAGGTAATTCATGTGCACATTGCATTGTGAAGCACTGAGTAACATAACCAAGATAGTGATGCCACCTGTGATCACACATTGGCTCTAAATATGCACAGCTAATCTTAATTTTATGAAAGAAAACATTATCCAATATAATTAATGTTCTGATTAACTGAGGACATCTTGGTTCCTCTTTGTTTCAATCATTATTTATTTTTTTTCTAAACTGTAGCAGTGCATTTCCTTAGGTAAACTTAGCATATGGAAGTTTAACTGATTTTAATAACTAGGGCCATCATTTTGAATATTAAGACTGGATTATAAATGGTCCGTAATATAATAAGAGATCAGGGGTTGGCAAATCTTTTCAGAGAACACATATTTTAGGTTTGCGGGTCTCATGGTCTGTGTTGCAACTACTCAACTCTACTGTTGCAGCATGAAAAGCAGCCATAGAAAATGGGTAAACCAATGGCAATGGAATGTGTTCTAATAAAACTTTATTTACAAAAACAGGTGGCAGACTGGATTTGGCCCTGATGCCTGTAGTTTGCTGAGGCAGAGGTCATTAGAACCCAGAGCAATACATGATGCATAATAGGTTCTCAATAAGTACTTATTAATTAATAAATAAACCAATAACATTGAATAGAGATCAGATAAAAACAATGATTGAGAAGGAGGACATTACCAAGCACAGGTATGTAATTTTAACATGGATATTATTTTTTAAGTGATCAATCTATCACTGTTTAACTTATTTTACATTGTTTAAAATGTTTTTTGAGTGAATCAGTCTCATTGAATGTAGATTTTGTAGTTCAGTAGTATTTCAAGATTGAAATAAACTAACTGAAGTTCAGTGAATCACCCTGGATGGTCCCATGTGGTTCAGAAATCCTTGGGGACTGAAAAGTCTACAAGGTGACCCAAAAGCATGTGTAATGTGTGATTAGAGATAGAGCTCTGGCAACCCTGATGGCAAAGATGTGAGAAAATGTTTGTGATTCTGCTGGTTTGGGTTCACTCATCTACGGGAATCTTTGTATCAGCTCAGGAAAATGTTTAACCTGAAACACATGTATTCTTTGAAAAATATATCACTGTGTTTTGCTCTGTGTTTACAAGAAGTGTAACAAAAACTGCATCTAGAAGTTATTCTTAGTATCTTAAAACTTCGTTCAACCATCTAATTTATAATGCAGTAGCTGGATCAAATTCAAGTATATCTAGAGACCAATCCGAAAATATGCCTCATCAACATGTAGTGATGAGATCAGTAATTAAGAGAACAAAAAGCGAATTAATTACCAAATAATTATTAAAGAAAAAATAAACTGGCTCTAAATTCTGAGTGGACCACCTGCTTTAATCGTATAATGTTGTGAGCTTCTGTGAGGCATCTCATCCACAAGATGAACACTGTAGCTGCCAGACAAGGAAAAAAATGAAATAAATGACAGTAATTTGCAATTTATTCCTTGTAAAGTAGCTGGATGCAGAAGGGCTGCTGGGTAAATGTATTTCATCACTTGACATTTATTTTGCTAGATAATCTTGATTGATTTTAGAGTCTTAGTCCTGGGGTTCTTATATTCCACACATACACATGCTACAGTATTTCTAAGTGATGCTGTGTGCTGTGATTAATCATATGACCCTATTACTAATGGCTTATGAAGAAATCACTTAAATTTAAGGTTACATTAATGTTTTTCTTAAATCCCTAATTCATTAGTTAAATTGTCTGCGATTTTCTACAAAGCACTAAGGAAATAAAAATATGCCAAGATATTTCATCGGGGTACAGCACATGCCATATTTTTAAATGATCACATCTACTTCTTTCTACTTAAGCTACAGAACAGAACAGGCTATTCAAAAATGACTTTCTTACAGGATAGCTGACCAACTCAGATACTCTTAACTACCTCCTTCATGAGCTTTTATCACAAGATATTAATTAGGGTTAGCATGAAAAGTTGGTGTACTGAGTCATTCAAAGTTCGGCCCTGACACTTTAATTCAAATGTGTAACATTTGGGAGTATTATGGACAAAAGTTAAACCCGTTATTATAAGTGACTATAAACAAATTTTTTTAAGAAATCAGTCAAGGACAACTTATCAAGATTCATTAATGGTAAATTTAGAGTTAGGATAGGAAACTTGAGATAAAAGCATCCTTTGACCAAACTCTCAGAAATCGCTGATGACTTAAGCTCTAAGGGTTCCCAGAGGCTGGTCTAGGAGTGTATACCAAGTGGTTTCTCAGCTCACTGCCACAAGGGAGAACGTTTGCATCAGCAAAGGCAGAGCTACTCAGAGGAGAAGCTGGCAATCAGAATCCCTTTGAGATCACTTTAGATCCCGTCCACAGTAACTCTCTGGTTGTCTCCCACTGGCAAGACAGGACACGTAGGAAGAAGGCTCTTCACCTTCACTCCTTTTAAAATTTAAAATACTCTTCATTGCATTTTAAAATGCTGGGTATATAGCACCTCCGTTCTGAAGGAAAGAGAAAAACCAACCAACAGCTTGGAAAAAAAAATTGTGGAGATGTCTCTCTCTGAGGGAGGTATACCATTAGGTTGGGATAGCTGGGAAGTCTAGATAAAGGGACTAAACAAGGTAGGGAAGGAGTGTGGACAGTTTTAGGAGCTGCCTATAATTATTAAGGAACAAGGAATAATATCGTTATTAAATTTTCTGTATCTCTGGTGACAGCAGTTGGGGTCCCCTGCTGGATGTGTCATTGATAATCTCATACAACAACATATCTGGTGGGGCAGTATTTATTAAATGGAAGTACCTCTTTAATTTCAGATACAAAAGTAGCACCCTTGCTCTTTGGCTGTTTTGGTTGAAACAAAGACCACCACCCCAGGTGGTTGTTTGAGATACAGCCACTTTCTTGAGCAGAAATGTCACGAAAAGAAACCCAGATGCCTCTCTTTAGACCAGAAGACACTCGCTAAACTGTTATAAATGATAGTCTCCCTTTCAGAAGAACTCTCTTTCATTGGAAGGAAATTAAAAAGAAATGCTAACAGTGGTGATTGATAACCGGTAAGATTATGGGGGATTTAAACATTTTTCTTTATACTTTCCAAAATTCTGTATTGAGCATGTATA